>NW_006442484.1:59629269-59635672 GCF_000325575.1 Pteropus alecto
CTTTCCCTGGAGCACCTTTTGGTTTGCAACACCCTTCTTTATCCCTCCCTGACCAACCATCAAATTCCACATGCTCTCTCTGACATTCCACTCCAAGCCTGCTAGCCCCCAAGAGCTCCTGGGCTTCCTCTCTTACATTAAAACTTAGCTATCCTTTTTACTATCTGCTTGGATCTCAATGCTATAGCAAGAACTTGATGAACAATTTTTTACATATACATTCATGGCTGATAGTAAGTTTATTCCAAGTACATTTATGAATTTTCCCAATTATCATCTACAGCTTCTATTTTAAAATGAGGAAGTTATACTAATGCTGAGAATGGAAGTGATGTTGTGAAAAAAAAATACTAAACAAGGGACCGAAAGACCTAGTTTCACAACTCTGGGTATGTCATTTAGACTTTTTGATCCTCAATTTTAGCAATTGCAAAATATATATAAAAAGTATCCCATTTGCTGTGAGAATTATATAAAAAGATAGAAGTAAAAGTACTTTGAAGCTTTTTGTATATGCAGAAATATTACATGTGTATGTATATATGTAAATACATATACATATATATGCATACAGTAGGAGTATTATTTACCCAATACTGTGGAGCATATGAACCTTTCATGTCCTACCTCTGCAATTATCAAACGAATGGCAGTCAAATTTAGATGAAAAAGGGAAAGGAAATGACCTTTCAACAGAAAAGGATTGCTAGATACCTTGAAGACTACCACTGAGATGCCCAGGGAAATGGCTTTTAGAGAAATGGTCACCATTTCATACCTTTAGCCTTCCAAGTTCAATATAGCTGAATTCGACACAGTGGGAGAATACAGAATAAAAATGGCCCTGCAGATAATTGCATCCTATTATGTTTATATAAAAGGAAGACTGTGAACTTTATGCATTTTTTTCAGTGTTCCTTCTTATAATTTTAGTGCACTGATCAAAACTAACTTAAAGTTATGTGCTGAAGGCTATAATTTAATAGAAAGTAAAAAGTTTGATAAATGTGTATCTTTAAGAAGATAACCTAGGAAAGCCTTCAGAAGCAAAATAAGATTGTCTTAAGCAAACACATTTAAGACTAGTCTATCATATAGACTCCCACATTATAAAATTATGGATTGATCAGGAGCAGCCAATAAGCTTATAAGATATGCTGAGGAAACAAGTTCAGGCTACTGTGTTATCTTAAAGCTGCTGAGGCAGGAATATCACTAATTGCATTCTCTGAGTGACATTTTTGATCATCCTACCTTCTTCTCATAAAGAGGATTTTATAAAAATTGAAAAGGTGTTAGGATATTGAGAAATCAGCCAAGTGGTAATGTGTTCACCTAGAATATCACTTTCTGTTTTTGTAGAGATTAGCAGGAAGTGTTTTTGTTGTTGTTTTTCCCAGAAGTCATATTGTGTCTGAGCAGTTATTTAGGATGTGCTTTATACACAATACTTCCTTACATAGCTACTGAAGTGGATAGATATTCATGCCAACAAGACATAAATATCATTGGCTCCCTTTCCTGCTGGCTGGCAGACCTCCTTTGCATTCTCTCTCTGCCTCTCTCTATTCTACAGGAGGCATCTCTATCTCTGTCTCTGTCTCTGTCTCTCTCTCTCTCTCTCTCTCTCTCTCTCTCTCTCTCTCTCTCTCTCTCTCTCTCTCTCTCTCTTTCTCTCTCTCTCTCTCTGTCTCTCTCTCTCTCTCTCTCTCTCTCTCTCTCTCTATCTCAATCTCATGCTAGGTTGTTTTGTTTTTCTTTTTTCCCAGATGCCATCCACACACTCTCCCTCTGCCATGCTTCAAACCGTCAGTAGGTCCCAGTGGGGAGCTTTTACACATATCCGGTGCCCTAGATTTTGCAGCAGCCACCCAGGGGACACTCTTTGACTGCCTGATTATGGAGGCCAGAGGAGCTTGCAATCCTGGGTCCCGTAAGACTATAACAAATAGAGAGACAGTTCTTGGCATTCTGCCTCTCCCAGAGCACTATAAAGATAAGGGACTGAAACACACTCCAAGTCTTTCAGTGAAAAAGGCCTATTTGCTTGCCCTGGAGCTTTGGCCTGAGGGGCAGGCTTCAGGTTTGACACACCCCTGCAGAGAGTTGAGTTGAGAGCCGATGGAGGTGCTTTCAAGCAGCGGAGGTCAGTGGATGCAGTCTCACCTTGAGAAGAGTACAATAGCCCTGATATAAAATTTATACTTCGAATTGACTATTACATAAAATACACTGGGCTAATCCTAAATAGACCATCTTAAATCCAAACTTACCTTTATTGCCAAGATTAAGTTCATTCCGAGAGAGATGATGTCAACAAGATGGTGAAATAGGAGGTTCCCCATTTACATCCCACCTTAACAACAAAAATTGGGCACACATCCACAGACAAAAAAGCCTCTGTGGGAACTTTGGGATCCAGATAAGAAACAGCAAAACCCCAGTGGAGTCCAAGACCAAAGAGGGCAATTTTGAGAAAGCAGGCTCATGGCCATGTGAAAGTTTTGCCAACCAAGACCCTAGCTACAGACACAGAAACAGCCTTGTCCCTCTGTGAACTTTCCCATTCAGCCTTTGTGCCCTGAAAGTCAGGCAGATCCTAAATCAGCCCTGTGACTGAACTCCATCTCCATTCAGCAGTGGCCTAAGGGCAGTCCTGCCCACATAGGAACCCCACAAAATGCACACCCGTCCATGCTCTCGAGGCAGGCCTTCAGACCTCAATCACAGCTATGGATCCAGAAGTAGCTCTGTGACTCCATCACCAGCCCACTTAGCTGCAGTCCTAAGTGAGTCCTGCCCACTCGGTAACCTGCCCAGTGATCCAGCAGGAGCCCTACCAAGGACTCAGCAGAAGCAATACCCATTTGTGTACCTAGTATCAAGCCTGCCATCTGTGAATTATTAGCCAAAGAAGACGTTTAGGCCATAGAAAAAAAAGCGTCTATTTGATTAAAAAAAAAAAGATTGCAATAGGGAGGCACAGATTTGGGTAGCAACCCAAATTATGCTCCAAAGAGAAAGGCAGGATTTATAAAAACAAAAACCACAAGTTCAGTTCCCATTTAGTTTCTTCGTGCAAATGAAGGATGCTGGCTAGATTAACAAAAATTGGTTAGTTCCAATATACAAACAAGGGAGGTTAAAACTACAAAGAGAAAGTAAAGTCCATATATGTCCATTTGGCAGCTGTTGTTCCAGGGTATTTATGGCTGGGTCTTGAGCTGAGTTTAGCAAGAGATTGCCAACTTAATATCTGCTCTGAGAACTGAGGCACGAGATGTGCATAAACCCAGCTTCTTCAGGGGGCTCCTGACTCCATTTTAAGTGAATCTTTTAGCAATGCTTATTTCATTTTTTTCTATTATTGAGACCCAACTGAAAACCCTGAACTGGACCCTTGTTCAAGCACCAGCTCTACTAACCAAGGTCATGGAAGCAGTTCTGTTCATGCAGGGACCAGACTGGATCCTATGGTAAAAGTATGTATAATTTAGTAAGAAATTGTCAAGCTGTCTTCCAAAGTGGCTGTGTTGTTTTGCATTCCCAACAGCAATAAATGAGAGTTCCTATTGTTTCATATCCTCACCAGCATTTGGTGTTATCAGTGTTGTAGATTTTGGCCATTCTAATAGGTGTATAGTGGTATCTCGTTGTTTCAACTTGCCAAATAGTTTATGATGTTGACCATCTTTTTCATATGTTTATTCACTGTTTGTTTATCTTGTCTGGTAAGGTGTTTATTAAACCTTTGTGTTTTAAAAATGTGTTTTTCTGCTCAATTTTCAACTTTAAAATAGAGGGACACATTCACCTTGCTCTAAAATAAACTCGAAATAGATTTTCTTCCTAGATTTCTATTCTTTTCATCCTGAGATGGAACTAAGAATCAGGGCTATTTAATTGGAGTTGGGGGCGGGGGGGAATCAAGCCATTTATTTACAATATTTTCTTAAAAAATGAAAGAAAATATAGAATTGATATTTTTCTCGGGGAGAAGCCTGAACAACATTGTACCTGGATATAATGATAATGAACATTGTCCAGCTTGCCTGAAACATTTGTGACTTGACTTCCATTGTTCCAATTTCACCTCTAAAACAGTGACAGGACACAACGGTTATCACCATCCCATTCTGCATGATTAATCTGAAGGTCTGAGCTATTTTTAAATTACCACTTTAGTTTTATGAGAGGAGCCCTCACTTGTTTTGAATGCCCTTGAATTTAAATCTTATCAATTTTATGGTCAAGTACAGCAGGGATCAAATTTACCATGTAAGTTCTGATTCATGAAATTATTTGAACTGTTAGCATTGGATTGAAAAGATTTATTTTCTAATAACTAATATATTTCCAAATAGGTAGCAAGTCAGGGATATTTATTTTCTGAGAATATATTTTATCAAAAGACAATAATGTACTATTGGGGATAGTCATGAGTACCTTATTAAACCATATTTTGGCACAAATATGGATTAGAATATGAAAGTAGTTTTTAATGGGTCTCAAGCACTTTACAATAGATTTATAAACATGGCTACTAAGGGCACTAAAAGTACCATAACATAAAAAAAGAAAATAAAGAGACATAAATGTAAGACATAGTAAAAATATCCTTAAACAACAATAATTTAGTTAAAAATTAGACTTTATCTTTTAATACATTTTCATTTTTGACCAAATTTTATAAATAATGATTTAGATTAAAATGTATATTCTTTTAAATTTTTAATTTTAACATTAGTCATCTATATATATGTACCTCATGCTCTTATAGAATCTCTGTGTTAAAACTCTCATTTAAAATTGAATATTCACATGATAGTTTTATTAAATTATATTGTCAAAGATAAAATGAATAAAATCAAGGGCAGATAAAATTCTGAAAAAAAAAAACAATTATAGTTGTAATCACTAAGAAATAATTGAAAAGCAGAATTATCAATTAATTCATTATGACTCACTAAATAAATGGAAGTTCTAGAATATTTTTAGAACTTCAAGCAACTTGTAAGAATGTCATTTGATCCATCTACCATATATGGGTAAGTCTAAAATTATATAATTAAAAGTTATCCTAGATAAATAGTTGCTGATTGTTCTTCTAAAGATAGTTAGAACATTCCCTGATCATTAGGTCCAAGACCCCATGTTTATTAATTACATTCTAGAATATCTTCCTTCTCTTTGCCTGAATTTTCTCCTGCTGCTATTTCCTCTGGTTTACATTTTGAAAGAATTGCAAATGATCTTTCAAAACTAGAGTAGTGTTGATCAAACTTCAGTCCAACCATCATTTTCAATTAAATGAAATAGAAAGCATCAGAGTGCATTGGGTAAAGTAAGAGAAATAATTAATTCACAAAACTTGTTTCAGTTATCCATATGGAGATGTGTGTATTGGAGATTCATTTATATACAAGTATGTGTCTTTCAGGATAAAAATATATTTCTTACTAAGTGGTAAAAAAAAAATTTGAAAACATAAATGTCTATTAGGACATCAAGAATTTTTCCTTGGCCACTTTTTTCCCTTCTGCAGATGTAGAGTGCTAACTATATCGTCCCCTCTTTTGGATATACAAAATTTTTGTTGTCTTTCACACAATTATGCTCCTCGTCGATAACCCAGTTTTGTTTCTGGAAAACTCAAAATATTTTTTACAGACTATTATTTTACTAAATAATATAATCCTAGACTTGTGACCTTGGAAAATAAGACACATTTAAAACTTTTAATTTATGTTTTGTGGCATGACTGCAATTTAGCCTTCATGTTAATGAGCTAAGCTCACAACATAAGTATCTGAAAATTTAAATCATTATTAGAAGAGATGATACAGCTAGGAAGTGTTTTTTGTGTGCGCTGCAATTGAAGGATCAATTATGTTATAATAAATATCATTCCTTTGACGTGTAATACAAAAATGCATTTAAGAAAGAATTTTTCCACACTAATTTGGCACAATTTCTCATTACTAGAGGCAAAAATGACAAAATTTTGAATTCGATTTCAAGCATCGATAATGTGATTTTTTTCTTTAAGTAAAACTAAGATGAAAAGAAGTGTGATATTATAAAATCCAAAACTTTTCTGTTTTTAAGTGTAAAATCTGATGGGTTTTTGTACAAATCTTTTGTGGACATATATTTTCACTTATCTTGAGTAAACACCAAGTATTAGAGTTGCTGAGTTATAAGTTAAGTGTTTGCTTAACTTGATAAAGAACTATCAAAATTGTACTTCAAAGTGGTTGTGCCATTTTATATTGCCACTCAATCAAAATGTATTTGCTATACGTCTTTGCCAACAGTTAAGATTTTAGCTTTTTAATTTTAGCTATTGTATTAGGGTTCTCCAGAGAAACCAATAGAAAATTTTATATATATATATATATAT
>NW_006442484.1:59635774-59697994 GCF_000325575.1 Pteropus alecto
ATATATATATCTCAGACTATTTGATCTATTAAGGTCTTCAGTTGGTTGAATGAGGCCCTCTCACATCAAGGAGAAATACCCTCACAGAATAACACACTAGAATAGCATTTGGCCAAATATCTGGACACCACGGCTCAGCCAAGTTGACACATAAAATTAACCATCAGAGCTATTCTGTGAGTAATTTTATATCTCATAACACATTCTAAACACTGAAAGGAATTCATGTAATACAACACCACTATCACTTGTGACAAGAAAGTAACACAAAGTAAAGAAGAATGGAGAAGAGAGAAAGTTTGAACAAGGAAGCATATAAGCAAGGAGAGGGTTTATCAATTTGATGTCTATGTCTGAGTAGAGTTATATAAGGTGCCATTGGAAAGGCTATAGACGATTTTTCTTTATGGTGCAAATACACTCCTTGATAACAGTAAATGCCGAAATGACCTTTAGAGACCTGCTTGTGGTTTAGGCTTCTAAAATAACGAAGTCCACTCACTTTAATTATTTGCCCAACATTCACCCTCGTCATTCCAAGCAAGGGAATGTCCTCCACATAACCAGCTCCATTCTGAGGAGCTAAGAGATAAGTGTAAAAATGCTCCTGAAAACATACTCACAAAATCTTGAAAAGTTGGTTGCTTAAATCTCCTCTTCTTTGGGCTGACATTTAGAAGAAATGCCCCCACTTCCCATTCCACATTTCCCCAGTGTTTATAGGCAATAAAAGTGGAATCTAGACTGATGGGTTTTGGAGGGACAACCTCTAACAGTAATACACTTGACCATCAGCCAATTCTGGGTTCGTGTAGAGTAAGAACCTCTCAAACACTATTTGGTCATTTTTTGGGCACTAATGTTGTAACCCAACATTTTTTCCCATTTTCTTTTGTTTGGTCCAAATTCTTCATATATATTTCCTTCTAGTCAGTGGGCGTAATGTGAGCAGACAGTCCTGCTGTAAAGAAGATGAGAGTCATGTTGAGAATGTATTTGCCATTCCTTGGCCCTGGGTTCAAAGATAAGTTTTCCAGTTTGGGCATTTTATATTTCTAGTGTTAAGTAAAAATCGGCAGATTTCAAATGCTTGCCCTGACTTTTCTTGTATTTGAAAAGCAATTACAACTTTCAGGAGTGTGCACTGGAACATTTCAAAAGTTTCATTCTTTTAGGCACTTAGGATTATATATCTGAATATTTAATTTTGTAGATGTGGTTTTACATCAATTGAGATTTTGCTATAAATGGCCACCTATATGCCAAGAACTATTCAAAGTGGTTGATGATTTTTAACTCATTTAATTCTCATAACAACTACTGGAGTTGATTACCATTATCTTTATTTTACATCCCTCTATGGCACAGAGAGGGATGAAGTAGTTACGCAAGTTTACACAGTTAGAAGTAAAAGAGCTGAGAATCACAGATAGACTGGTATCCAAGTTCTTAACCATCATGCTATGGTTCCTCTCTATAGAGTGGTCCATCCTCTTTTCTTGAAGTGGTTTAATTTCTGAAGTTAAAAATGGGGCAAATATAAGATATTGTACCTACCTGGTTAATATATCACAGGACATAGGAAGAACATTATGTTGAAACCCTCGCATTTATCATTATATTATTAAAGGAGAATCTTATCTGTTTTCTCAAAGTAAAATAGATGTATAATCATTTAGATGACATAATTTTTAGTAGTACTAATTAAAGATCTTTTCTGAAAGTCCAGAAATCACATCAAACAATAATTTTAAAATCTGATGACATCAGTAATCTAATTAATCTAATTTTATTGATTTTCAGATTTTTTCTGTTCAAATTTATCATACAATTTTATATTCCCAAAATGACCAATTCTCACATGATTTGACAAGAAACCTCCTATACTTAACTAGAAAGTGTCATCAATTTTGTCTCCTCTTCTTCTGACTTTGAAAAGAAACCATCTGGTTACCTACCATTTTCTGTGTAAAACATGATATACATGAGGTTGGTAATTAAGCTTCCCCTGAAGACCTAATAACTATAATTCTTAAAACTCCTTTTATAAACTCCAAACCTCTAATCAGTTACTTCATATGGATTCTGGCCAAGTTCTCTTCATTTTTTTTAATATCTCTTAAAGTCGGCAAGATCCAAATTGGGCACATTTCATAATTTATTATGAAAATTTCTCTATCATCATATCACTCCATCCTGTGAGCAGTGGGCTGGAAGTCAGGAGATTTAGTGTCTACTCTCCTATTCTAACTTATTAACTGTTTTGAGTTGGATAAGTCATCTAACTTATCTGCATCCATTTGCTTATATATAAATAATAGGAACTGGACTAGATGATTGTTATTGTCTCAAGATGGTATGATTTTATGACTTCCTTCAATGAAACAATAATTTTTAATGAATATCTTTGTATAGTAACTTTTTTTACATTCTTTTATGCAAATTTGTTGTTTCTTCACAAAGCAAATTATCCTTCATTTATTCCCATGAAGTTGTATTATATTTATTTTTTCAGTTTGTCAGTCATTCAGAATTCTAAATTTCTATAAGGTAAAGAATTCATTTAAAATATGTCCTTCATTATCAACATGCAGGCTGTATCTAGGAAAAATAACTCAGAATATTTTTGCGACTATCGAATTTCAGGAATTTATAGAAAATAAAAGTGCATATTTATACTTAGTCTCATAAAAGAAAAGTTTACCAGAATAAAGAATAGGTCAAAAGATGCAATTAACCAGTCTTTAGTGTTCCCTTTCATTTTCTCTTCTTCTGATAATATTTATTTAACGCCCTCATTTACTGTGCTGGGTGCTATGCCAAGAAAGCATAACAGATGTATTTCTTGTCCTTGAAAAACTCAGATCCTAAAATAGGTATCATTGAAGTGAGAAAAGGAGTAAGAAATAGACTTAAAATATGTAAAGAATAACTGACTCTTTCAAAGTATATGTACTTTCACCAGTATGTGCTGGTTGAAATCTGGTAGTAAAAGGTTCTTTTTCATCAAGTTTGACCTCACATCTTGGGCAACGGTTTCTACCTTTCTCACCTCCATATGACTTTTAGGAAGGATCTTGTCTGAAAACAGATATTTCTTTATTCTTTTACCACTACTGTTTTTCACACCTATCTCATTCCTGTTCCTTCCCCTTTTCCCCTCCTGCTCTCCCCACACTCTACCCTACTTTGCATATAGATGATCCAGTTTAGGTGCTTCATGTAGAATCAACCCTACATTCTCCTTGGAACCTGGGTTCTGAAAATTAGTCTTGACTTTTTTCTTAAACTTACTCTCAAATTCTTTCTTCCTGATAAAAAATTTAAAAGGTTCCTAAGAAATAATAATGATAAATCAACTATAACTTCTTTCCCATAAAGAAGTTTAGAATCTCTGGTATGTGGATTATAAATAATTCTTGGTGGGGTGAGGTGTAGATATTTTTAATTTGTGGCCACATGTTTGGGAAAGATCATGAGGATTCTAAAGGAAGAGTTGGAAATTTTCTGGTAGAACTGAAATGGAGAGCGATAAGTTTTAGAAAAATGTCAGCAATATTTAAGAACATGCAAAATATTCGAAAAATAGTAGAGGAAAGGAATAATAGCCTAGGATATGCTTATAATTTAATTTGTAACTATAGATAAGAAATTGGATTGTAAAAAGAGACAGCAACAGAATTTTAATGAGTAGTTTAATGGTTAAAGTGATGGGTCACTAACTCACTCTTGATAAAACATAGCCACCAACGGCCTTTATTCCTTTGTAAAATGTGGCTAATGATGCTCCCTTACTGAGGGAATGTCAAAAATAACAATAAAAATCATTGAAAAGTTACTAATAAAAAATCTTCTAATAGCAGCTTTTCTTATCCAAATTTTTCAAAGCTTTATTTAACTTTTCTATAGATTTATTTTAACAAGTCATTTTTATTCTAATAGATAACAGCTATCCTGTTAAGAAATCTATCAGCTATCCTGTTAAGAAAATTGTTCCCTTTGTCAACTGAAACATGTCATTATGTCTATAAAATACTAATAGTGATCATCATAATGTAAAATAAAATTTTTGCTTTTTTATTTTTCAAAAAAATACTAGATCAAGACTGGTAATGAGAATGATAAAAAATAAAAACAAAATAAAGGGGAGATGCTAAATCAGGTGAGCCATGATATTTAATATAAACCAAATCATTTAAAATTTATTTTACAGAAAGATGCATTTAAATAACTATTTATATGTTCTTACTGTTTAATAGGTATGGTTTAAATTTGCTGCTCATTTGGTTAAGGCTGAGTTGGTAAGCCTGTTAATGAATGAGCTTAAGTTTAAATCATTTATTTAAGACATGGAAATACTTTCAGGCAAGTAAAAAGGGTCTTCCCTCTCTGCAAGGGCTCATATGTAGAAAAACTGATTTTATGTGGATTTTGGTGACAGTGTTAGAGTCTATAAAAGTTTAAAGCTTTATGGGATTCGTGAAAATAAAATTCAGTGCAGTTGTGTTCACAGCCTCTGTGTTTTTTGCTTGGAATTTCAAAAATGTTTCCAGAAGAGGTGAATGTTTTATTGATTAGCCAACCCAATAATTTTTTACCATGTATAAATAATGGCTAAGTGTTTCAGCAAATTCTAGTTGTAAAAGTGACTAGAGTCAACATTATTTGGTAAATTACTATAGTAATTTCTTGCTAAACATTTTTCATGATTCAATTAACTTTCTTCCTCAACTAAGTACTGAACAATAAAACTGTGCAGTTAGATACCATTTTGTCATGTCCGAACATTACTATTTCACAAAGAGCACTCATTTTTAGATATATAAATAGTCAGTAAAATAATTTCATTTACCTTTTAAATGATGCTTAAGCCTCTTTAAGACCATCATTAACAACCCCCTTTAATGACTAGCCAGGAAATGTCTTCATATAATTAGCACTTTTCTGACACCAACAGAACATCTTTGTCCTAGAGATGTACAGCATGGAGAAACTTTCGAGGACACCCCCCAAAAGACAATTATAGTCAAATATCCCCAGTGGTCACAGAGGATGAATATCTGGAACCTTTAATAAAACCTCTCCAGGGAGGAGAAAAAAATGTTTTTTAGTATTGTCACCATTTTATAAATGACGGAGGTGGCTTTCAACATTCTTCTTTCCTGTGTGCAAATGTGGAACATCTGTGGGAGCAAATGCCTATACAGGCTCTGCAAACAAAAATAGAAGTATTTCCGTTTTAAAATCTCTTTCCTGGATATTGTGAAAGATGAGAAATAAAAAACAGATCTGTTTTATGAGATTTTAAGTTGGTATTTACAGTTGCTACAGAGGACAATCAGGTCTTCCTATTGTTTCAAGATAATGATCTTAATTGATAATTTTCTTAATGTCCCCAAGCATAAGATTCACCTATGTAGATAGAAGCAGTTTGATGTAATGCTTCCAGCAAAGAGACAGATTACGTTACTGTCCACTCAGTTCAAAGTCTCTGTGATGATTACATATCAGGAAGTAATTTGAAAAGAATGAATTTTACTCCCCCAGTGCTTTCTGCTAAAGCAGTTAAGATTGCTATTCCAGATTACTTTTAAAAACTTACATGTTGCCTTTATCCAAGTAATAATTAAAATATTTCAGCTATATCTGGCTTACAACAAGCATTTTTTGTTATCACAATCTTAGAGTAACTTCCTTAGTCATGCCAAGTTAAATAAGATTAAATGATTGAAAACAATGGAGAAAAGTAGTAACTATATTATTTAAAATAATTTGAATTTTTTCCTCCACTCAGGTGTTTATAATACTTTTCAACAGACACATCATACTTTGAGATTAAAAAATGTATATATTGCAAAAGTCTGTATAAGAATCAGAAATCAGCAAATGGTCTTTTGATCTTTCTGAAGATAGACCATATTTTCAAATTACTCTAGGGAGGTAGACAGGGGGAGGAAATTTAAATCATTTCTTAAATAAATAAATAAATAAATAAAGATTTAACCCCTTCAAAAACAATTACTCTACAGTTGCCAGTTTTGACTATCTCATAAGTAAGTCCACCCTGATTCTATTCAGCGTATAGTATAAGACAAAATTCCTAATTTAGCAGGTATTTTGGAGGACTTCTTTAATCCCTGCCAGAGAAGTTATTTAAATATTTTAGTAGAAGCGTGTCATATATTAAAGATTACTTGTTATGAACATGATTTAGTATGTTCTATTTGGAAAATGTCATGCCAATCATATGTTAAATTTTTATGTCTCAGGTCAAAGAGGCTATACTATGTTTCGGGTTAATTTAAATCTTATTATAAAGCAGTAGTAATTTAATACATTGAAGAAAACTCTCGTGGTTGTTGACAAAAAAACTAGAACTGACTTATAAAGAGTACGGCAAAATGTTTTTCAGATTAGACACAAATATTTTATGTTGTGATAAGCTACTATTGATATATATTACAGTAGTGAGGTGATACTGAACCAAAGAAAAGCCTGAGATTATTTTGAAAAATTTACTGGGTTCATTTTAAGCTGGAAAGTTGCTGATAATAGAGTATATGAATTATTCTAGAATTTCCTAGAAAATGAGATTAGCATTGTCTCACCCCAAATGGTCATGTCAGTTCAACATTAAAAAAGTTGTAAAATTCAAAATGATATCCACTACATTAGTCAAAATGCATTAAATGTTTTTGCTGAATAGAGAAAGGATTATACAAACCTGGATTATTTTTTCTGCACGTTCTTACTGCTTTTAAATTTATAACTTTTGCCTTCATCTCTGTTCTCTGTAATGTGGCGGGGACGGGGTCATGTTGCTTTGACATTTAATGTGTCTCATTGTGGTTTATGGGTGCAGAGTCTGACTCATCAAAAGTGTGTTACATAGGACTGATTAGCTCCCTTGCAAACGTCTTTTGGGATGCATATCACATACTCTGCATATAATTAGAAGTAAATAAAGATATGAATGGATACAGAGAAAACTGAGGTGGTATCCTTGACTATGCTTACTGAGTTCCAGAATTGAAACGAAAACATGTTTTCACAATTACCATTTGCTTTAGCTTCATGCAGTCTCTAACTAGATTACTTTTTTATAAATAACAATCATACAGATAAAAACTTATAAAATCAAATGCTATAGAAGATGTGAAATAAAATAAGCTATGAATTCTGTCCTTGAGAAGCTAATAGTTTAATATAGGAGATAAGATGTGCAAATACCCATATGACAGATAGATGATAGGTGATGTGAAAAAAATTTCTGAGGTAATTTCATGAAGAGGGAAATGACTTTAGAGAAGGCCTGGTGAGGAACGTGGCAGGTGAGTTTTGGGAATGAGTCTGGTAGAAATAATCAGAAGATGAGAAAAGCAGGGAAGTTCATAGTGTATAAAATTACTAATAATGGGGGAGTGATTGTAAAGTAAAATTATCGGGATTGGGGGAGAGTTGCAGCTGCTGCTAGAACAAGACAGGGAAGACCTGGAGGCTGATGCTGCTCCCAGCCCCAGTCTCAGGTGAGTTCATCTCCAGCACCTCTGCATTCATCCTTCCATATGTCAGTAACGAACTCTGTGAATGTTGTGAATATTGAAGGTGGCTAAGGGACTGCTTGCAATTTCTTTTGCTATTCCATTTTTAATGAACAGAATAACACATAGGGGAGGTTCATTTTCTAACGTTAACCTCACATTTAGAACTAAATTCCAAGGCAGCACATGAGAATGAGTCCTCGATTTAGAGCATGGCAGGGCTGATTGGACTATGTGAGAGAAACTGGTTTTTCAGAAGAGACATCAGGAGAACTTCAGGTCGTTAGGGATTCCCAAGCCATTTGATGCTGAAGGATTAATGTCAACCTCAGGTCTTGGGTAGGTGCCAATAAGGATAATTGCTTATAAAACAATTAACTTGAAAAAAATTGAAAACTGCTCTTTGCCCATATATTAAACAATCTGGTGGCTCTCATTTTTCCATATTTTTTGTTCGTTTCTGGGGAGCCCGATTACAACTAGTAGCTGCAGTTTTTATATTATTCATTTGGTGAACATTGTTTAGACAATTGAGTTAAATTTGGGGAAGGCTGCTTCAAATGTGTAGCTGATGGGGTAAACTGCATTCCTAGAGCCTTTTAAGGCAGCCATTAGCAAGCACAATGTGGCCACCATAGGTGAAATTTCTCTCATTAATTTTAATTGGAGAAAGTCATCTTTACTTCCTTTTCCTAAAGCCCACACTTCATTCCATGGTTTAATTATGTTGTTAATACACCTCACCAGAAAAGCAGTTCATCTCTTCTTGATCTCTTAATGAGCGTCTTACAACAGTTCATCCAAAACTTCCCCACTGTTTTCAAGCTCTCATTTCCCACACTCTCTCATTCTCAAGAAATGAGCTCACCCCTAATTTATGGAGGAGCTAAAAGTCATTTAGCATAGACTCCCTCATTCGTTCTCTTCTCGAGTTTGATTTCTAAAACTATAATGTCTCTTTTCCTAATTTAATCTCAGAGTAAAAGGTGTCTCTCTTCTTTTCCAAGGCATAGCACTGTGGCTGGGCTTCTTGCTTTTCTAAGTGTGTCCTGAAAAGCAGAAGCATCAGCATTACCTGGGAGCTTGTTCAAAATGCAGAATTTCAGGACCCGTTCTGGACCTAAGAATCAAAATCTGGACATTAGAAAGAGGCCCAGATGGTTTGCACACACATTCACATTTTGTTTTAGATCCCAATCAGTCCTATATCCCCCCGGACTGTTTTCCTCTAATTATTTACTTTCATTGTACTATATTTTCCTCTCTCTTGGCTTTTTAAATGCTCATAGTTTTGTTTTGTTTTGTTTTCTGTCTTGGTAAGTCCTTTTCTTCCCACCTCTTCTCACTTTCTTAGGTTCTTAGCATGTTCTTCCCCTGTTGTCTTTGTTCTTAACCCACTGTTTTACCCCACGGTCTCAGGTGACATATTACTTCAACATGTACCTTTGAAAGTGCCCAATAATCTTCGGTTTTCTAATCAGACAATCTAGACTTAGTCTTCATGCTCTTAAATTTTATAGGGTTTGACATTGCTCATCATTTTCTTGTAACTTTCTCCCCTGGCTTGGCTCCCACAACACTAAGCTTTTCCCAAGGCTCTAGGACATGATGCTGGCTTTGTTTTTTCTTTCCTGTTCTCGACTGTGGTTGAAGGACTGGCATAGGCGAATGCTTAGCTATAAAAGTGAGATACGTCAGTTGTAAGAAATCTCCCATTACTTTAGAAATGGGGGAGGGGGTCATTATTGCAGCATTCAAGGGTAAATCAAAGTGAAATCCAGAACTTGATACATATTTGTTGAAAACAAAAGAGAACAAGGACCCTTATGGAAAAGTCCTGGGGACTAAAATTGCCACCGTCCCCTCATTAGAGATTTTTGGATGCCATCTTCTAGGGGTGGCAATAACTGAGCTGAATAGCTTTTAAACTTTTTCGAGGCTCTTTATATGATAATTATTCATTTGATGGGCAGTCTCTCAGCTAAGTTCTCCCTCCGCCCCCAGTTTGGTGGAAATAACTAGGAATTGGAAGAAAGTTCATCAATACAGAAAGTTGGAAAGAAACATGGACCCAGGATTCTACCTTCTCAGAGATACCCACAGTTAACACTTTGGAGTTCATTTTTCTAAATTTTCATTTTTATATAGAGATAAATAGATGATAGATAGATGTATACATATAGCAAACTTTCTATTATTTTGCCTACAAAGAGTGAAAGCTGCTTTTTTCAGTTACTTATATAGCATGGCTCAAGTTTCTATGTAAAAACATAACTATCATTTTTAATTGCTAAATATTATTCTGTTGAATGGCTATGGTACAATTTATTTGAATAATTGTTTATCATTCTTTTCAATGTTTTGTTCCTTTACACGATGTTTAAATGAGCATTAATAGGTAGATACCTTAATTCATTTTTTGTATAATTTTATTATGAGAAATTCCTAAAAGTGGCATTTTTATGTTATGGGTTATATATATTTCAATGGTGTACATTGTCAAATTCTCCACTAATTTATAGCCCATTTACAGTGCATATGAATGATATTTCTCCTGATATTTACCAATATTTGTAGGGCCAGAATTAAGGTCATATTAGTGAAAGACTGGATCCTGCCTCTATTTAAAATTTTGGTGTTTTTTTCATCATAGATTTTTTTGGATTAATTTTCATTAAAATATTATTTCTTTTCCTTGAGGTAAATAACTTGTTTCACCTTAGTCCTAGCCTCAATATTGGATCTGACATAAAAAGAAAAAATGCCAATATGATGAGTATGAAATGATAGTTAATTGTTACTTTAGTTTACATTTTTTTAGCAATTTTTCATATTTAAAGATAGTTTGTATTTCTTCCTCTAAATTGCTTGTTTATGTTCTTTGCCAAATTTTCTATAGGATACTGTCTTTTGTGTTTTAACTTGTAAAAACTCCTTCCCTGTTTGTTATACAAATTGCAGTAATTTCCCTCCCTCCTCCCCCCGCTATTTTTTTATTTTTCAGGATTTTTTGCCATGATTTTTTTCCATACAGAAGTTTAAAAATTTGTTGTACTTATGATGTGAAAGTAAAGACGGTTTAAAACGGAAAACTAATCTTTTAGTTTTTCTCTCTTTCTTCAAATATTTTTTTCCTAAGAGAATTTGAAGACCATAGTTTCCTTGCCCTTGAAGGAATGTTCAATCTTTTTGCAATTATTAGTAATATGAGTACTTTGAAATTCACTATCAAAGTTCATGATAGCAGAAAAAGAGGGAGGACAGGTGGGGGAGGAGAGCAGAGTGGAGAAACAGGAGTTAGTGTGGAGTTTTAGTGCACGTTTTAGAGCTGCCTCTGGCAGTACACTGGGGAGGTGGCAGGATCCCAGGGAAGAGAGTTTGTATCATAGATCCAGGCAGAGGAGGCTGGTTCCCTTAATCCCTGTGTGACACAGAAGCCATAGAGAGTTACCTGACTTCAAGGACCAACCAAGGACTTAAATATTGAGAATGACAGCATGAGAAATTCTCTGGAAATTAAAAACACTTATATTTGCATTCCATCAACCTACATTTGCATCATTCCACCCTGCAACACGCATAATTGCATAAGAACTATATAAGCCTCTCTGATTTTGGTGCCACCTTGAGGAAGACAAAAGGGCGTCAAGTATAACAAGGTTGGAATTTCCTGACCATCTGTTAGGAGGTTGAAATTAGATTAATTTAAGGTAATAACGCTATTGACTACATACTCAATTTTGGAGACTGAGACTCATACTTGCAAAATGATTAAATTTTATAATTTTCTTATATGTATTTTTGGGTTTGATATAATACTAAGAATAGGCTTTCTCATTTCAAGACTTTTCTAAAATCATCCTATAATTTTTCTAGTATGTTAATTTTTCATTTTTATTTTTAAATCTTTAATTCATCTCCAGTTTATTTTGGTGTGTTTTGTGTGTAGTAGGGTAGTAATTTTAAATTGTTTCCAAAATGGTTAGCCAGTTTAATTATCATCTGAACCATATCAAATTCACAGTGATATGAACTGGACACCTTGGGAATGTGAAACCAGTTGTTCCCTTTGTCCCTTTCTTATAATATGTCACTTTAGTTTCTTTCTGGATTTCTTTCAGTTTTATGCCCTTTCAGTTTATTACACTCTGCAGCCAAAGCAATCTTTCTAAAAGACAAATATTCTCATGCCATGAACATTGCTGAAAAATATTTGAAGGGCTATGTTGCATAAGTGGAATCAGCTCTGTCAAGTAGAACCACGATTTCTGGTAGGAAAATTTGGTACAAGTTTAAATTGTCAAACAGTGACATATCCTGTAACATAAGGAAGTAGAATCGTTGTTTGGCTTCTCTGTGAAAATATTTCATACTGAAAGAGTGCTTGTCAAGAATGCTGTGGAAGAGACTGCTTCATAGGTAGTAAGTTGGAATAGATGATTTGAAGATTCCACAATTGAGTTAAGCATATGGAGTTAAATAGAACCAGAGCTCAAAATGTAACAAATTAAGGAAAAAATTACAAAAGAAAATTGTTAAGATGTAACCTTTAACTTGTTGAAACATATCTACTCTTCTATTAAGTGCTATTTGTTCTATTAAGTTCCATTAAGTGATATTTCTACTGATGGTTTTATAATAATAGAATAGAATTTTCTGAATGTCTAATAGTTGTTTCCTTTGTTATTGATGTAGTATTTTCTTGCAAAACAATATTCATATAAAATGTAAATTCTCTTTCTCTGTTTTAGATGTCTAATTCATTATGATGGCCTAAATAAGTTGAAATATATTAACCAGAATTTGGTCTTAACATAACTCATTAAAGTGACTTTTTTCTTTTGGTATAAAGTTAGTAGG
The DNA here is from genome assembly GCF_000325575.1 of Pteropus alecto. Lineage (NCBI taxonomy): Eukaryota > Metazoa > Chordata > Mammalia > Chiroptera > Pteropodidae > Pteropus > Pteropus alecto. The sequence goes on from NW_006442484.1 coordinate 59,648,176, forward strand.
CTTTTACATAGTTTTGATTTTAAAAATTTGAAAAAACAAGTTTATTAGACTTTTCAGCAATATTCGTCAATTCAATTCTGATTTTCACATGAAACAGGCGAAAGGAGAGTACCACCAGAACTTTACGGTTGAATGATTTAGTCTCTGAACCACAATCTAGTTACGAGTAGAGCTGCAGGGTTACTAATATATTGGGACTATGGTCACAGAAGGGAATCAAGTGCCTTATGCCTTGACTTAATTATTATTAAATGTTTCCCTTCAGGAACATTACATTAATTTTCCATTTCAGAAAGAAAATTACTTTTGCAATAGTTATAACAGGGTGCTAACTAGGTTCCTCCAAGATCTGAACATTTGCCAACTGCCTTGAGATATGCTTGATAGATAATTTCTTCCCCACTCCTCCACATGTATGCTATGTTCTAATTGTCTGATGAGTGAGAATATAATTTAGTGCTAAATGAATTTCTAAAAATGCTATTTGGAATACCTATATGATCCAACCACTAATTCACAGTTGCCATTTCCCCAGATAAAGGCTTTAAATATACAGTGGTTTTTTTTTAGTCTACAGCCATGGCACCCTGAATACACCCAATTCTGTCTGATCTCAGAAGCTAAGCAGGCTCAGGCCTGGTTAGTACTTGGATGGGAGACCACCTAGGAAGACCAGATGCTATAGATATAAAATATATATATGGTGGTTTTTGTGATTCTGCATATTTGCCTCAAAAATATTTTAGTAACATTTCTCTATCTTTAACTGTATAAGATTAAAAATATGATAGAGCTTAGCAAACAGAGGCAGATAACATAGAAAAATAAGAGCTCCTCCAGTTAGCAGATATTTGAGGGTCTACCCTGTACATAACACTCTCAAAACTTTTTATCTCCCAAGGATAGAATACTTATTTATATTGTGTGCAAATCTACTTAATAATTTTTCTAGATTGTACAAAGGAGGATAAACATTTGTCAAAACATTCCAGGCTTTGAAATTTTTACTTCATTTGGCATCTATATGAGCATTTATTGTGTTCTGATAATATTTGGGACTGTTTCCAAGAATACCATATTCTTTGTATGACTGTATATATATTGCAAGTTGTTAATTCCTTCACTCGTATTATTAGAGAACATTCTAAATACCACTTTATCATGAGGTTAGACTATAGCTCCTTAGAATTACCTCTATACTACCTAAAATTATAAAATCATATTTTTTTATCTCTAGTTTTACTCCGTGTTGTAAATAATTCAAATGATGGTCATAAGATAGGATTGTGTTTCCATTCAATCTCTATCTTTGAAAGTAGCAAATGCTCCAGCATTAGTTTTGCCCAACCCCAATCCAATAAATGAAAAACTTCTTGAATGTTTTCAGTCCTAGTGTATTAGTTATCTATTGCTTTGTGACAAATTGCCTAAGAATTCTGTGGCTTTAAACAACCATGGCTTATTGTTCTGTGGATTGACTGGGGGGTTCTTCTGGGAGTCTCTCGTAGAGTTAAGACCTCTTTATGCCTTGCCTAGGCAGTCACTCAGTGTCACTTTTGCTACATTCTGTTGGCCAAAGAAAGTCACAGGGCAAGCTCAAATTCAAGAATATGGGAAAATACTCTCTACCTCATTCTTGATTGGATAATTGGCAATCTATTTATGTAACTAAGTTGTATTATTTTGTTTTATCTCATTTGTATTATCTTATTTTGTTTTATCTCAGTTGTATTACCTCATTTATTTATGTAACTAAGTTGTATTATTTTCAAAGAATAGGAAAAAAATGTGGCTATATTTTGCAATCTACCACCCTAGGAAGTAAGGAAGTGATCATGGGTGCAATCTAATCAATCACTATAAGTTAGCCAAAATCTCAAGAAACCAAAAAATATAGACAATTCATACAACCCTATTAAACAAAATTTTAGACTGGCAAAATTTGAACAGATACTTAACCAAAAAAAAAAAAAAAAAGATATATAAATACCCAAAAGGCATATTCAAAGATGTTCAACATTATTAGTCATTAGGGAAATGCAAATTAATATTATAATGATACATAACACAGTTTAATCATCTCATTTATTTATGTAACTAAGTTGTATTATTTTCTCAGTGTCAAGCATTGTGATAAAAAATAATTATATAAAGATAACTCACGTTTCTTGAACCTCCCAAGATGAACAAATTGATGGCATAACAACAATGACTGTTATAACAGGGAGTGTGCAAAATGTATAAAAGCACAGAGGAAGAAGTGACCAAACTTTGGGAGATTGGAGAAGGAGAAGGCAGAGTGATTTTTAGATAGTCTTGAGGAAGGATGAGAGTTTATAAGAAATAATAGGGAGAAAAGGTATTCCAAGAAAAGAAGTAAGCCTGTGCCAGAGCATAGAGGCATGGCAAGCTTGGGGAAATATAAGGAATCTTAGCTTCCAAGGGAAAGGAGTGAGATTAATTGATGAGTAGTTGAGCTGCACAGTGGGCAATGAGAGGCTTATGATACACTCTTTTCTTCTCTACTGTTTCATTTTTGGTGAGCCAGCACAAAAGACAACTCCTCCATTGAGTTTGTTAATCTCCTTCTTCTCCCCTTCCCCATTTCCCGTAAGAAAAAAAAAATTCCACCTTCTCTTAAGCTTCATTAACACTTTATTTGCATACTTACCACATTTTGCCTCATATTTAGATTCTTTTTCTTTATATTTAATTTTCTCTATTAGACTGTCAGCCCCTGTTAAGTCCTAACCTAGGTCAGCGCTTTTTTCTTCAATATTTTTTCAAGATTCTTTACTTTTTCAAATCACTATTAAATGCTTGTTAAATAATTTTTTTACTGTATCTATCAAGTATTTTTTAGTATATAACACTGGCATGTTAAAAAGAGAAAGCCAAATACAACGTAGTTTACTGCAAGTGTATCAGGTTTTAGGTGGAAATGAAACTCAAATTGTCAAACTTGGTCTTATATGTAGTCAGGCTTTCTTTAAAATCAAATAATTTTATGCGTTTTTAAAAGATTATTGTTTTATATGTACTTTTTTAATTTTGGAGTATTTATTATTTAAAATATGAATTCTTTTATGCCACATTTTAAGTTGAACCCAGCTTTCTTGGCCTTATACACTAGAATTTGTCCTCAGTGCTACCTCTTTGTCCTAGAATCACTTTCTAACTAATTCGTAGAAGACATATTAAATATATTAGCAATGCGAGTTACAAAATACACCCATATATAATATAGACTAATGATAAATTCAAAACGCACTCTAGTGATTTTTGGAGGATGGGTTTGTGGATATTGAGGAATAGTTTATTTTAACATCTCAAAGAGTGTAATATGGATAGTCTGAAATGTAAATTTGATCTAAAATTATATATAAGTTACTTTTAAAATGAAAGCTATACAAAACAAAGCTAGGTCGATACTTGTGAAGACAGAGTGAAAAAAAAAACAGAGAGGTAAGAAAATAAAGTTTTCATACTTAGTGTATACTGGACCTATATGTATTAAGTGAGAGCTGTCTAGAAAATTTTGAAAAGAAAAAAGATTATTTTTTTTAATTCACAAAATTAGCAAAGTTCATTGAGCATCTATTATGTATACGATACATGAGAGCTTTCATTATTTAGCTATATTCAGATAATAGCTTTTACTTTCTACTTTATATTACATGTCTAGATGGAGACTGAGTTTCTACCCAGGACTAAAGTACCCTTCAATTATTTATTCCTAAATGCAAGGATTTATCCTCCAACTCCTGTCAAATCTTCATCAATCAAGCCAGTCCCTAACTAAACATGTGGGATTTTTACCAAGTTCTGATGGCTAGCAGGCATTGTTAAGTCAAAAATAAAAATTAATTCCATAGACAATGACCTCCTTCTGGAAATGCTTACATAGTCAAAGTCTACATTCAATCACTCAAGGAAGATGCAGTCTTACTTGATTTAAGAGAGGCCTTTTCTTCTATTACTGTATTGCCTGCTATTGAACAGGAACTCATAGGGAGGGTTCTCTGCCTCTTTCCAAATGATGAAGTTTAGGTCATTTAAAATATTGTTCCTCCATTTGTGAAAGATGGTAATGCTCGTCTCCTCTCCACCCTCAACAGTAGTATCCAGTAGCATCAAGAACCACAATAATTTGCAATGTATTTTAAGACTCAAAAACCCATAACATTTTTAAGTGCTTACCCCAATACAGACAATTTGTTAACTATTACAGTGGGTCCCAGAATAATGAGGAATTATCATTATTCCCATCTTACAAGCAAAAAGACTGAGATTCAGCAATATTATGAGGCTTGGCTAAGGTAACATTTCAAGTTAGTGCTGGAAACAAGATTTAGAATTGTGTTCTGACTTCAAGTTCAGAGCTTTCTTAATTCTTTCACCTCTCCTTTTCAGAGAAATACTATTGTAACAGTATTCTCTCCAGATTGTTCAGTGTGTTGAAGTAACCCTCCATGTAAATTCCATAAACTTTAAATTAGATTTTTCCCCCTCTACCTCCAATTATGAAGACTACATAGCCATAGCACTGCCAAGAAAATTTGTCATTGCCTCAAAAAGAAACTACAAACAAATATAGCCTTTCATAGTTTTACCTGTGATTAAAACAACCTTTATCCCAAAACATTTGGAATCAGCCATTAAACCACACTACTCTGTCTTATAGACATATTTTTAATGAAGTAAAAGCTTAAATGGTATAAATACAGCCTTCAAAAAAGTTTCTAACTTTAGCTAAATTTAATAATGAAGTTGGGATATTTTCTCAACCTACAAAAGTAATTAATTCACCACCTGGCTCAGTGCCTCAAATGGATTAAATATAAAACATGAAAATTGCTTTTAGTTAAGGGACAGTGAGATGAGATCGCATGAGAACTTAGTAAAAGTCTCACAAGATCAAAGACAGCGCATTGGCAGCAGGTCAAGGGTATCTGTTTAAGCACAGCTACTCTCATGGTTCAAACAGTTGGCATTTATGTGGAGCTATAAATAAGCAAGCTCTGTCAAGAAAGTGTCCCCAGTTTCTAGGTTTTAGAAACATCTGAGGAGAGGTGTATTTATCCTGGATTTTTGTGTTTATTGGATACCTACAGGTTTTTAGAACCAAGTATCATTGGCATAAAGGCAAGGATTTTACTAAATTTAAAAAGAAAAAGAAAAAAGAAGATAACTACAGTAGATAGATGTAAAACTTGTGCTGTGTGTTCCACAATTCTAAATTCCCTCTTTTAGCCCTGAGAGATAGGGTTCAGGTCATTTTCATGTTTGTTTCTCTCCTTCCAAGCACATGTCTTGGCACATAGTAGGCTTTCCAAAACATATTTGATGTCAGAAAAATTAGGATGTTGAGTCAGGGACATCCACAAACAGAATATATCTGTCAAGAAGTCAGAATAACAGAGTCAGTGATTAGACTCTGGAGTCAGACTGCCTGGGGTCAAAGATTCATTCCATCATTCACTAGCTTTATGATCTCACTCATTACATTTTTTTTTAAAAAAAGAAAAGAAGTGGTATAAATTCATTAAATAAAATATGGTATGTAATAAACTTAGCATGGTGCCCAGCAGATAGTAAATATTCAACAAACGTTATCGCTTATTGTTATTGATCTGGAATCCCGTATTCGCCAATTTTAATCATCATATCTTTTGAGCTCACAGAGAGAAATGCAAGACGAATGATGGTTCCACCAGGCGAATACCAACTGAATAAGTGACTATACAAAAGCATAGAGATAAATGACTAAAGGGAGATTACAGGAGCTGTACTTCAGAGTTCTGTTTGGCCTCTTCTAATCAATATTTTTATCAGTGACTTGGTTGGAGATTTATCACATATAAAGACTATCTGACATGCCTGGTATAAAATGGTATCTAACATTCCCTGATTCAGCCTTTTTTAGTTTCTCACTAAAATATCTGTGAAAAACAAGCAAATTATCAAAATATCAAAAACTAAAAGTGATGATCCGTGCATTGTGCGAATCCAAGAGGCATTTGCATTACCAGTGTGACAAGAAGCTTCTACATTAATTTATCCCAATCAATAGCAGCCTGAAATATAGTCATTTTACCCAACTAATATTTATTGATTACCTACAATATGTTCTTTGTATTATCCACGAGTGGTCAGGGAAGGCCTCATTAGAAGGTGAAATTGGAGCCAAGGCTCAAAGAAGACTTGAAGGAAGAAGGGAGTTGGCTATGGAGACAGCTGAAGAAGGAATATTTCAGGTAGAGAGAAGAGCTGGAGGAAAGGAAAGAGAGAGAGAAGAGCTGGAGGTGGAAAGAAAGATAAAAGATAAATCGTCTCTTTCTGTACTTGTTCCTAAGTGAACAGAACATAAAATGAGCCAGAGGAGTTTGTTTTAGAAAAAAAGAATAATACACATATTGATAACAAAGTCAGAATCACAATTAAGAAAGGCCAGACTAAATCGAATTAATTTTAATGAGAATAAATGTAAAGTATTGCAACTGAGTTTAAAAAAAGAAGTACCTAACTATCATACGGCAAAAATATAGTTTTACAGCAGGATATATCAAAGACACTTGGGGATTTTAGCTGATTTTTTTTAAACCCAATTTAAGTCAACACTGAGAGTGGCTACCACAATCACTTTGATATTAAAATGAATTGCTACTATGTAATATCCAAAACCAGGCAATTGATATTTTGGTCCACTCTACATGGTTGATCAAATCCTGAAGTATATTGATCATTTCTGTGTTCCACACTTAAAAGTATACTCAGAGGAGTACAAACATTATATTAAAGAGACTAAGAATGACATCTGAAAAACAGTTTATGGGACTAAAACTGAAAAGCTAGAAAAGGAAAAGCATGGGATAGGGAGAAAAACATTTAAATGTTTACAAATAAAGTACATACATGGGGCACTTTCACATAGTTTTTTCTCATTAAATCTTCACAATATCCAGAGGTAATTACTTGTATTGCTACCTCATTTTTAAGCCAAAGATTGAGACTCAGTTTGAATAGGAGCCAGGTTTGACTCAGGCCTTCAGGCATGAACACACATGCTCCACGGAGCATGGCTCCAATCTAAGTAAGCTCGTTAAGCTCTCAGAACGAGCTCTGCTGCCTCCCAGACAGCCTCCATTCCAGACGCTCCTCGACCCGCTCACTGGCAGACTGAGGCCCAGTGTTCCAAGGTGCAAGATGACTGCCAATAAACTAAAGCCACTCTTTATTTCTCTCTCTTTTTTTGCTAGTCTTCTTTTCGCTCTCATTACCCTCAGCCCCTAGCAAATTTTACTCTTCTTTCTACCTTGAAAATTTATTTTTCAATAAAATTTTTTATTTTTCAGTTACAGTTTGCATACAATATTATATTAGTTTCATGTATACAACATAGGGACTAGACATTTATATAACTTGCAAAGTGATCACCCTGATAAAGCTGGTACCCATCTGACCCCATACATAGTTATTACAATATTATTGACTATATTCCTTATACTATACTTTACATTCCCATGACTATTTGAAAATTTATTAATATCTATTAATTACCTACCATGTGAGTGGCAGGAGAAGAGATGAGTCAGGGAGAGGGAGCATAAAAAGATTAAGGTGAACAAAGGACCATATCTAGGAAGTTGGAAATGTATATATACCATGTCTCAGTCATTCCTTTTCTAGGTATATTCTCTAGAAAAACTTCCACGGCTGTATAAGAAGACAAGTAGAAGGATATTTCTACAATGCAAGTAGCATTGTTTGTATCATTGAAAAAGTGAATAGAATCTAAAGGTATTTCAGTAGAAACATGGGTAAGCAGAAAGATGGAATGAATGAGCCAGAGATCATAAAAAAAAAAGTATAGAGATCATAAAAAGAAAGTTGAGTGGAAAAAAGTTACAGAATAATATGAACAATGCGATGTTACTTATAAGCATTTTTAAACAGACAAAGGAATATTGTATATACATATATATTTCTCTGCTTGCCTCCATTCTTTCAAGAGTTGTCCTCCTTGTCACTTCACTTTTTCCTCTGTTCAAATGTATCTATTTGCTTCTTTCTGGGGACTTGATGAGGTCTCCAACAAAGATAAATCCTTGTCTTGGGAAAAGGTAAGTAAATAGGCCCAGCTGAGAATATTTTCAGTTGAATCTTAAGGTTTATTTTTTTTGTACTTCTTACCTATGTAGCTTTGCTTAGAAAGCCCCTCCCCATTGGCTGATATAAATTTCTTATCCATTTTTTAAGATCCAATTTAAAATAATTTCCTCTAAAACACTTTTCTAATTACTCCTAATTGGAAATTAATTCTCCTCTCTTCAATTTTCTTAGCACCTATTTTCAACCACTGTTTTAGCATGCCTTGTAAAATTATTTATGTATATTTGTCTTCCTACTAAGCTGATTGCCTCTACAGGCCATGGTTTTATCTTCCAAACCTCTGTATTCCTCCTCGGCACCTAATACAGGTAGCAGACCACAGGAGGTATTCGTCAAATGTTTGTTCAATCCTGAAACACTGTTGTCTGAAGACTGATCTCTGGACACCACCTTGCCTAGGGCCAATGCCTTTTATTTTTTCTAATTTTTCTGAAACTAGTTTCTAATTTTATAATTTTATAATTTCCTGAAACTAGTTTCTAATTTTCCTGAAACTAGACCTAGCTAGACTCTGGATCAATTTCTTGTCCCCTTCTTTACCTTAGCAGACTTCTGACTTGAAATGCCTATCATCTCATTCCTGTCATAGCCTTCAGTTCCTTTATTTTCTCCTCTGTGTGCAGTGTGTGTGTGTGTGTGTGTGTTTACTTTTGTACCAATTTTACTTATTTTTAATTTTCAGAGCTATAAACTACTCAACATGATTGAATTTGCCTAATTTTTTCAGTTATTTCCACGCTAATTAACATCTACCATATACAACATTAGCAGATAGTATTAGCAAGAATTGATTAATGAGCTGCTTTTAAATGATCTTCCCAATTAATTGTAGGACTAGAAAGTTGGTGGATTTGGAAGAGAAATTACTAGGGGCTCTGGGAGTTGTCTGAAAGTCATTCTGAATTAGCAGGTAATGCAGAGCTTTCTTTGATAGCTAATTAATAATTGAATGCAGCTGAATAGTAACCAATCTCAAATGAAACACTTGTGTAGCATAATTCTGATTTTCTTTTTTTCTTAACAAATAGTTTCTTAGGATCAGAATGGCCAATTCGCATTATATTTTTCTCCCTCTCTCTGCATCATTCTGGGTTTACTTCTATTCCTACTGAAGCACACCCTTTAGTAATTCTTTCAGAAAAATCTATAGTTGGCAATTAGTATAGTCTTTTTCTAAAAAGCAACTTATTTTGCCTTCATTTTGAATGATGCTTTAGCCCCAGAACTTTAAAAATATTACTCTCCTTTCTCTTCTGGCATGCATTACTGACAGAAGTTTAATATCAGTTAAATTATCATGCTTTTGGCAGTAATCTATCTTTTCTCTTCATTTAGGTTTCTCTATTTTCTATTTACGAATTGCTATTTTCCCTTTTAGTATACTATTTCTAGAAATAAATGTATTTTTATTAGTCCTACTCATTGCATAAGAATACTTTTAATTTAAGAACTCAGTTGTTTCCTACATAGCTAAATTCATAACCCTCAGCTTCATTGTTAGAACGATTTAAGCCCAGATAGTTTTCTACAATTCTAGAAAATTCTTGAATTTACAATTACTTTTTGATGTCTTTGTTTTTTAATTCTTCTGGATAACTATTAGACAAGTTAGAGCTTATCAATTTGGTCTCCTTTGGTCTTAACTATACCTTCATACTTTGAAGTCCTTGTTTCTCTATTACGTTCTGGGTAAATTCATCAGCACAAATTCCTAGTTATTAATTCTTTCTTTAAGTTGTGTTTGGTTTAGTGTGTAATTTTGATTTGCAGACTCATTTTTAAAGGCACATATTCTTCCTCTCTCCTCCAACTCATTTACTCCCTCCAATCTTGCAGTTTTGGGGTCCATATTCATAATTTTCTGGAGAAACCAGCTCAGAAACTTTTATTATAGGCTTAGAACTCTTGCCTATGACAATAATAAATGCACTGCTTTGCTCAGATCCCTCTTTAAAACTAATCTGGATCCTCCTGCCGCCGCAGCCATCGAGTTTAGCAAAGCCCTAGGCAACTGTCATCAGCAACTCTTTCTAGCCTCCTTCATCAGAGAGAACCACCAGGCTCCTAGTTTCAAGTGATATTCTTGCCTCTGGTACTCTACTTTCAATGCAGTTTCATGCTTCCTGTAACCAAAAGACCCAAATTCCTGATAACGTCATAGCTTTAGCACCTCTCAATAGTTTGCAATTCTGTTTAAGGTCCATGGACACGTGTGTCCTATCTTGGCTATTTTAGCTTTCTCCTTTTACATGTTACCTGCCATCTCTAAGTGTGTGTTGCTAGAGTTGGGGGAAATGATGCTGAAGTCTATTCTGTCCCACTATCTACATTCTAGTTCTTCATAAAGCAATTCTGCTTATCTCACTAGAAATCTCTTTTCCTTTACCAATTTAAGTTGTGAAGGCTAGCTTAAGAGATTCAAGTTTCTTTGAATGAGCTCAAGATCATGAGATTGTTCCTTAAATGAGAGCAATCACTCTGGTTCATGTCAATACACTCTTTAATTCTAGTTAAATACTTGTCAAATGTGTGTACACTGTCCTCTACTGATAACAGCATGGTAGCATCATTTCACACAACCAGTCAGTGCTCTGGGTCTATTTAAATCTGATGAACCAACAAGAGAGGGGTATGTGACCTCTACATTAAGAGCATTTCACATTGCATGAGATCTGGGAAACTTTGATTATGTGAAACCTAACACTGAGTGAGTCAGCATAAACACCTGGACGAGAAGGGTTCTCCTTTATGTTTCACCTGGTATATTGACCATTACATGAGCAATCTACCTTTTTCATGGAGACTGTAATATTTGGATGATAGAGATATAGATCATAGATAGATAAATAGATGATAGATAGATAGATAGATGATAGATAGATAGATAGATAGATAGATAGATAGATAGATAGACAGACATGAGGAACCTTGAAAGGGGGAGAATAGAGATTTAACTTAAGCTGTATCTCTACTACAAATATACTATTTTTAACTTAGATTATATGTTTTAGTTGGTAGAGTTTTAAGAAACCTAATAAAATATGGCTGTAAGATATAGCAAGTATTATAAAGAGTCAGTAATTGGCTGATAACAGAGTAAGATGGTAATCCATAGCAACAATCACCATTTTCCACCAGCATTTTTAAAAACAATTAAGAATTTAACCACGACTCTTTTCAAATTATTTCTCCATAATATTTACATGGATTTATTGGTATGGGAGAGATGAAAACGAGAGAAAGGTGTTAATGGAGAATGGAGAAACAGAATTAATAAAAGCTCTGGTCCGGCTTCTCTCATTTTTGACTTTCAGTATCGAATCAAGTGCATCACGTAATTTCTCTGTCTTCAAAGTAGAAATGCTAATATTTGCCATATCTTCAACTGATAAGCACTCTTTGAACAACTAGGATTAAGAATCAGTGTAAATACTGCAGGGTGCTATTTTTACTAACATTTTTCAAAGCCTTCTAAAAATTTTAATCCACTTGAAAATAATTGCTTAATTACATGAAAAGACATGAACACCTGACTAAACTAAGATTCACACCCTGTGGGAGAATTCACAGAGTTGTCCCATGAATTTACAGAGAGAATAAAATGGACCTATAAACTTGGAGCCTTAGGTCAGTCTAAAGCTTTACTCCACTCTAAGGCTGTTTTTCCAACTGTAAGAAGAAATTTAGCTTTGTTTTATGAGATGAATAAGTCATAAAACATACCGCCTTTACATAACTGAGTGACTCGACATGCTATTTCTCCCAGCAATTATCATATGAGCTACAGGAATCAAATAAATTCAGGGGATGTTATGCGGCACTGTAAAATGCCAGCATCAGCATTTAGATGAATGAAATAGTTGAATATCGTCAAATGAAGAGTCATGTTATGTACAGTCCTAGCTTTAAAAAGATACCATGCCTTTATCACCCATATCTGTGTGTGTTGTAGGAGGGGAACAAGTTTAGAGTGGTCTATGTTTGTTTTTTTAATTTCTTACCACATGTTTATTTTCAAAATAGTTCTTCACATATCACTAATGATTAATGACTACAAATTTGCCAAATTCCAAATTCAGTAGTCTTTCTTTGAATCTCTTTACTTTAATGTTTCTGCAGTGCTAATGACACAGTTTTCTAAAACATTTCATACATGTTCAGAACACAGCACTTCCCAGATTCTTCTGATAACTTTGGATGGATTTTTTTTTTCCATTTTTATCTACCCTAAATGTTTTTATTCACTCTTGTTTATACCCTTACTTGTTTTTACTATCATCTTTTTGTTCAAAACTCCCCATATGAAATGTCTAGCCCAACTCCTTTCCCAATCTTTAAATTCACATTTCTAAAAGCTTTCACTGATATGGCCCAGAAACTCATCAACTCAATGTGTCTCACAGCGCTTTTTTATGGGAGCCACCTAGTAACTCTTTATTTAATATCACTGTGTTAAGTCTTCCCCTAGTGATTATTGCTATCAAATATTTTTCTCTGGTTCTTTTATTGTTTTTGATGTTATTGTCTGTCTCTACCAACATGAGAGCAGGGACATTGTCATGTGCTTGCCATTCAATTCTGAGTCCTTAGAACAGTGTCTGGCACATAGTAGGAGCAAAATAAATATTTAATTAATAGTTGAATAATAAACGAATAAACTTTCATTAAAATTGTTTATTTTTCTTTCTCTCCTAATGGCACTGTTAATTTTCTATTCACCCATTTTCTATTCACCCAGCTTCACTGTATTACTTAGGATTACATTCAATTGTAAGAATCAGATACAACTAAAAAAACCACTCCTTCCCCCACCAAAAAAAAAAAAAAAGAAAAAGAAAGAAAAATCAGTGATTTCAATCATTAAGTGATTTTTTTCATGTTTACATAAGTAAATACCTGAAAGTGAGTAGCCCTGGATTGATATAGAATCAGAGAACCAGGATTCCCTCAGTCTTTCTGCTAAATCATTTTTGCATATGGCTTTTGTTTTTATGTTATAGCCCAAAATGGCTATCCCACTTCCAGGCACAATGTCCACATTCTGGGCAGGAAAGAGGGGGAGGGATAGTAAATAGTAACAACGAATGTCCACTGAGTTAATTAACCTCTTTTTAAAAAAAGCTTTCCTAGAAGACCACTCAACTTTTCCGCGACACCTGTAAATGAGACTAGGAAATGTCAGTTTTTAAATAGAAATACCGAAAGCCCCTCCCCTCCCAAAATTGGAGCTTGTTATAAGGAAGATAATGGAAATGTGCATTGTGAAGTCATTGTCTGGAGCCGTATTAATTCTATAGCTACAAACTTGCTCTCAACCATCCCCTTCTAATCTCGCTTCGATAACCTCAATTCAAGTCCCTGTTATTTCCCACCTAAACTATTTTAATAGTCCCTTAACTGGTCTCAATAGCCTTTTTTTGCCAGCCTGAGGAATTCAAAACCTCAGGAATATAGCTCCACCTTCTTATAATAGACTTGTTTACCACAGCTTCTCATAGATACTCAACACTTCTATCAAACTAGGTATGATGGTTATTTTTTTTTCCCCCTCTTTAATTTCCTACTTCCACCCCTGACCTATGGATGTTGCCATTTCCCCTTAAGAACTGAATTTCTGAATTTTATGTGTCAACTTGACTGGGCTAAGGGATGCCCAAATAGCTGGTAAAACATAATTTTGCGGAGTGTCTGTGAGAGTGTTTCTGGAAGAGATAAGCATTTGAATCAGTAGACTGAGTAAAGTAGATCACACTCACCAAAGTGTGTGGGCATCATCCAATTTATTGAGGGCCTGAATAGAACAAAATGGTGAAGGAGGGGTGAACTTTTCTCTTTGAGCTGAGACTTCTATTTTCTTCTGCCCTCAGACATTGACACTCCTGGTTCTCAGACCTTCAAACTCAGACTGGGGCTTACACCATTGGCCCTCATGGTTCTTAGGTCTTCAGGTTTGGACAGGAACTAAATGACTGGTTTTACTGGTCCTCCAAATTCTGGAAAGCAGATTATGGAACTTCTCAGCCTCCTTAAATGTATGAACTAGTCCCTCATAATAAATCTCTTTATATCTATCCATTTATCTATCTATCTATCTATCTATCTATCTATCTATCTATCTATCCATCTATCATCTATCTATCCTATTGGTTCTATTTCTCTGGAGAACCTTGACTAATACAGAATTTGTAAGAATGGTCCTAGAGGAACAGAACTGTAAGGATGAGTGTTCTGAATTGGGTCTAGGATTTCTGGAATTAGCTCTTTAATCTGATTAGGTTTAAAGATTCTAATAACTCTATCAGTAAAGAGATACTGATAGTCCATGGCACAACTAGTAGAGATATGTAAAATGTCTTTATTGGACACTCCTAATCAGTCATTTATGAGAAGCAAGAAGCTAGGTTTACTCTGCACATGATACTTAGGAATATTTCCAATAAACTAAGGACTATAATGATGTTGGTTAGTTGCTCCTAATGTCACTGGACAAATGGTGAAAGAAAAGAATGACCTCAGTGATGCGAATTCCCAGCTCAAGCATAAATGACCTAAATGACCTAAAAGTTTTATGTATGCCCTGAAGAAGTCCCTTATCTCCTGTAGCTGCAAGGCTGAAATTGCTGAAAATCAAATGCAGACTTCAGTGGTTATGAGTTGAATTATAGCACAAGTCGAACTCCCAGCTTTGAAGAGTATCTACTATTAAAGTGAAAGTGTCAATTAAGAAATGGTGAAAGAAAGAATGAGATACTGTAAGTTGGATATGAGTGTATGAGAAGACCTTGATGAAGCTGGGGATATTGAGCTCCTAATTCTGTGAGTCTTCTTGGCCAGTGGAAGAGGTCTCCCTACCCTCAGCAGATTTTATCCTCTCACGCCCTGCAAAAGTTGCGGTGGCATCAGCCTTTCCACCTTCCTCTGAGGGGATTAAGCCTGAATTATCTGAGGAAATGATAATAGTCCCCTCTGAGGTATTTGCCATGAAACACAATGCTGATTCTTCTCAGAAACCACCCCAATATCCCTCTTTGCTTTTATATCTATAATTAGAGTCAAGTCATAACAAGCCCCTAAAGGTGACATACAAAGTATAACCCATGAGGAGGTGAGCTACACTCCAAAAGAACTACTTAAGTTTTCTAATTTATGTAAGCAGAAATCCAGGGAACATGTGTGAGAATGGATACTAAGGGTGTGCGATACTGGTAAAAAGAACATAAAGTTAGATCGAACCAAATTTACTGATGGGCCCACTAAGAAGAGATTCTGCATTTAATATTGCAGTTTGGGGAGTTAGAAAGGGCTCTAGCAGTTTGTTTGGTTAGTTAGCTGAAACATGAACCAAACTATGGCCCACTGTGAGCAAACTGGAAATGCTCAACCTCCCTTAGTTTAATGTAGAGGAAGGAATTCAAAGTTAAGAGAGATTGGAAAGATGGAGTGGATTTGACATTGAAGACCCACTCAACCACAGTGAGAAAGTCCAGAAGACTCACCTTTAACCAATACTTTGAGAATTAACTTTGTGAAGAGAGCTATAGCATTCTTAAAGAACCCCATGATTACTCTTCTATAAGTCACACCTTATACTGAGAACTATAGCCACTCAACTGAGAGTAATTGGATCCCAAAGCAGCAAGGGCCAAGTGGCAGCACTCGGCTGCCAAAGACAAGGTAGCTGTGGTTATTATAATGGACAGAAGAGTCAAAGCAGCAATCAGAATACTTTGACCCTCACAGATCTTGGTGTTGGCTACTTAATCATGGTGTTCCTAAAAATAGATAGGAAGCCTACTAAATTCTTATTTAATCTCTATAAGCAGAAAAGTTCTAGGATGAATGAACTAAAATATAACTCATAAAAACAGAGAGTCACATTCCTTCAGTTAAATTTCAGACCTGAGCCAGTTTACAGACCCAGAACCCCTTGAATGAAGGAGAAGCTGGGTCCCCTCAAAGAGCACCCCAGTACACTACTGGAAATTTATACTGTTAATCTTTCTTCCAGCATTCCCCAAGGGATTGATGGCCTTTTACCAGGATAACTGTACATTGGGGAAAAGGAAATAATTAGACTGTCCAGGGACTACTGGACATTGGCTCTGAACTGACACGAATTCTAGGAGACCCAAAATTTTACCGTGGTTCACCAGTAAGAGTAGGCGCTTATGGAAGTCAGGTGGTCAATGAAATTTTAGCTCAGGTCCATCTCACAGTGGGTCTAGTGAGTCTCCAAACCCAGCCTATAGTTATTCTCTCAGTAGAAATAGACACTAGCAGAATTCCTACACTTGTTCCCTGACCTGCGGAATGAGAACCAATATGGTAGAAAAGGCCAAGTAGAAACCACTAGAACTGCCTCTACCAAGAAAAATAGTAAATTAATAGAAATAGAAATACCACATTCCAGGGGGGCATTGCAGAGATTTGTGCTACAATCAGGGACTAGAAAGACGCAATAACCCGCCACATCCCTATTCAACTCTCTTATTTGGCCTGTGCAAAAGACAGATGGATCTTGAAGAATGACAGCAGGTTATTGCAAACTTAACCAGGTGATGACTCCAATTGCAGCTGCTGTACCAGATGTGGTTTCATTACTTCATCACATTAACACATCCCCTGGTACCTGGTATGCAGCTATTGATCTGGGAAATAGTTTTTCTTCATCCCTGTCTACAGCTCCTATCAGAAGCAGTTTTTTTCGGCTGACAAAACCAGCAATACACCTTCACTGTCCTACCTCAGGAGTATATCAACTCCTTAGCCCCATGTCATAGTTTAGTTCACAGGGATCTTGATCACCTTTCTCTTTCACAAGATCTCATGCTGGTCTATTATAGTAACAACACTCTGCTAATTGGACCTAGAGAGTGTGAAGTAGCTACTGCTGTAGAACCATTGGTATGACATTTGCATGTCAGAGGGCGGGAAATAAATCTGACTAAAATTCAAAGACCTTCTACCTCAGTGAAATATCTAGGAGTCTATTGATGTGGGCATGTTGAGATATCCTTTTTAAGGTGAAAGATAAGTTGTTGCATCTGTCCTCTTCTATAACTAAGAAAGAAGCACAATGCCTAGTAGGCCTCTTCAGATTTTGGAAGCAACATATGTTTTATTTAGGTATGGTTCTCCATCCCATTTACTGAATGACCAGAAAAGCTGCTAGTTTGGGGTGAGATCTCCAATGGTTCTCGGGCCTTCCAGTTTGGACTGGAAGCTATATCACCAACTTTTCTGGTCCTCCAGGTTGCAGACAGCAGATTGTGGGAGTTCTCAGCTTCCATAAGGTATTCTCAAAATAAATCTCTTTCTATATATCTCTGTATATCCTATTGGTTCTATTTCTCTGGGGAATCCTAACTAATTCACCAGGCCACTTATTCCCTAAATTACTGCCACACATTTTCCCTGACACTGCTAATATTCATCCTTCAAGATCAACCTTTCATAATTGTCACCTGTTATGAACTAAATTATGTCCCTTCAAAATTCATATTTTGAAGCCTTAACCTCTGAGGTGATTATATTTGAAGATAGGGCCTTTAAATAGGTAATTAAGGTTAAATGAAAACATAAAGGTATGATCTTTATAAGAAAAAGAGACATCAGGAGTGTAGGTGTTCAGAGAAAAGGCCATGTGTTCTCACACGGTTAGAAGGCATCTGCAAGCCAAGGAGAGAATTCTCAGGAGAAATCAATCCTGCCAATGATTTGATCTTGGACTTCCAGCTTCTAGAACTGTGAGAAATAAACAAATTACCTGTTCTGTGGTAATTTGTTATGGCAGCCCTAGCACACTAATGTACCACCTCTGGCATAAACTCTCCAAATGGGCTCTCCCCTTCATGCAACTCTTTAAAGCTTTCTTCTGCACTGTCATTATGTTGTGCTTTTTTTCTTTCTTCTTTTTTTTTTTTTTGTCTTGTAATAATTTTAGATTTACAGAAAAGCTGCAAAAATAGTACAGTTAGTTCTCATATATCCATCACTCAGCTTTCTCTGCTGTTAACATCTTATATAATCAAGGAAGTAACACTGGTATAATATTATTAATTAAACTACAGACCTCTTTCAAATTTTACCAGTTTTTCTCAAATGTTCCTTTTCTAGTCCAGGGCACTACAGAATCCCACATGGCAAATAGTTGCTATGCTTCCATAGACTCCTCCAATCTATGACATTTCCTCAATCTTTCCTTCTTGTTCATGACCTTTACACTTTTGAAAAGTATTGGAAAGTTATTTTGTAGAATGTTCCTCATTTTGAATTTTTCTGATGTTTGCTTATCATTCAATTGAGATTACGCACTCCTGACAAGAATACCATAGAAGTGAGGCCGTAACCATTTTAAGTGCATCATATCAGATGGAACATGGTGCCAATATGTATTATTTTGAGTGATGTTAACCTGGATAAGGTTAAGATGTTGTCTGCCAGGTTTCTTTGCTGTAGTTATTATTTTCCCTTTTATAATTAATAAATATCTTAAAGAAGATAGTTTAATATGATATAAATTTTGTTTTTCATAACTTAGCTCATGTAGTATTTATTAATGGTGATTATTCTTTTTCTCTAATATCTTCTATATTCATTAATATAATGTTCTATAAGGAAGTTGTCCTTTCTCCCTCATTTATTTACTTATTTATTTAAATTAGTATGGACTTAAATATTTATTTTATTTCTTATGATCTATCATTCATTATTTACTTTGTTGCTCAAATTATTTAAACTCTAGCCTTTGATTCTGGAGCTTCTTAAATTTGGGTCACAGTCCCTTTCTATCTTCAAGGCCAACAGTGGCTGGTTAAGTCTCTCTCACATTGTATCACTCCATCTCTGACTCCTACTTACCTCTTTTGCTTATAACGACCCTTATGATTGGATCTATGCAGATAATCCAGGATTATCTCCTATTTAAGGTCAGCTGTTTAGCAACATTAATTCCATCTGTAACTTTAATTCCATATAGCATAACGTATTCACAAGTTCTGTACTTCTGGACAGAGATATCTTTGGGAAGCCATTATTCTTCCTACCATAATTCTTCAGTTCTAATCCCATATTTCACAGGTTATTCTAATTTTACCTTATTTAAAACTTATTTTTCTGATTATGAAAAATGTGATCCTCATTATCTATAATGTATTTACTTAATTTTTTAATCCTAATATATACATAAAGTAGTTTTAAAGTTCTTGACCCATACTCTGTAAAAGACATAGCAACTATAGTACAGTATTTATGCATAATTATTTTTGTCTAATCTCACAGGGTATAGCCCAAATCCTCTTTTTCAAAGTTATTTAGGTGAGTTTTAATCTTTTTCATCTCTTCATTATGGTTGATATTCATTTGTAACACAATTATGTTCACTTGTTACTGTTTGTATTCTATTTGAGATTCCTACCTCATTGTGGTGAATTTTAATTAATCTTTTGGAGGAAACAGTATAAGAAACATTACTAGGATTCTAAAAGAACTATACAAAAAATTTACTCAGAGAACTTACTTTCTTCTAATCCTCACTACTCAATCCCTACTCTTCCCTTCTTTCTACCTCTTTCTCACTCACTTCCTGATGAAAGCCAATCTTTCTAGTTTTTGCTTCATCCTTTATTTCATTAGCACAAATGATCAGACACATGTTACATTCTTATATCCCCTTTGCTCTTGCATGAAGGCTAGCATAATGTAGATACTGCTTTGCTCTTGGCCTTTTGAAATTGATGGCATATACTGGAAATTACTTCGTATCCTTCCATAGAGAGTTTTTTCTTTCTTGTCTGTAGTTGCATAGTACTTCATCACGTAGATATACCATAGTTTATTCAACAATTCTCTATACATGGGCATTTGGATTGTTTTTCAACATTCAGCAATTATAAATAATGCCATAGCAAATAATCTTATACATATGTACTTGCTTATTGGATGTATGTCTTCAGAGTAGTTTTCTAAAAATAGGATCACTGGTCAAAAGGTAAATCCGTATGTATTGTCAAATTTCCCTTCAGAAAAATTGTACCAGTTTGCATTCCTAGCAGCAATGTATGGGAATACTTGTTTCCCCACAGTCTTGTCAACATAATGTATTCTTATACTTTTCTTTATTTTGCTAATCTTCTAGGCTAAACATGACATCTCCATGTTGTTTTGATTACTATTCCTCTAATTATGAATGAGTTCAAATTTATTTTTTTCATACATGAAAGGGTCATTTTTATATTTTGCTTTTGTGTATGTGAATTATGTGTTCATGCTTGTTTCTATTTTTCTATCAGGTTTCCAGTCCTTTGTTCCTCAATTCTCCATGTATTAGACATATTAGCCCTTTATCTGTGGTATATGCTATAACTATTTCCTATAGTTTGTCAGTTGTCCTTAGCTTTCATTTGTGAGATATATATACATATGAGTGTGTATGTGTGTATATGTTTTTGGTTCTTTTTCCCATGCCAATAAATGTTTTATAAAGTCAAATTTACCACTCTTTTCTTTTATTGTCTTTAATTTGGGGTCAGTTAGAGAGCATTTTCCTACTTTGAGGTAAAAGAGGAATTCATCCATCTCATCATTCTTCTAATACTATGTTTTGTCTTATAGTGATTGATTTTGGTCCCTATTACCACCACCACTAACTTCTCTTGTCCTCACTAAACTTCAAGCTCTTTGAAGAAAGCTTTTTTTTAATAATCCCTTGAGTAAGTAGCTCATCACATCCTTTATATTAGGTCTTCAATTAACAAATTAAGAAAGGGAATTAAATTTAATTGAATTTATATGAAGACATTAGCTTCACTCTAATAAACATCATATTTCTAAAGTTAGGAGTGATTTAAACAAATCAGTTGTAAGTTTCTCCAAAATTACGTAGATTGGTTTACAGAATGACTCTGGAGAGAAAAGTAAAGGTAACTTTACCCAGCCCCATTATTTTGTAAATAAGGAAACTAACACCCATGTAAGTTAAAAGACTTGCCCACTATCTTATGGTCAGGAGATAGAAGTAATACCTTTTTGGTCTATGAAGTCCAGTTAAATTCTCAGACTACCAAACTCCAAGTCCTACTACCTCAAACTCTCTCAACTTTTCTTTCTAATTAAGTAAAGCTAGTTTTTAAAACTTTCTACACTCTAATATAATCTAGACAGAATAGTTGATATAGAATAAAAGGGTTTTTTAGAAGATAACAAAGCGACCAGCCTTTGAAGTGCCTGGCTCTGGTTAAGTTACACTTTGTGAGAAGGAATGGATTTTGATTCCAAAAAAGATTTTTTTTTTTTCAAATATATTATTACTAGAAAGTCAGCTACATCATGTGTGAAAAACAAGACTTCCTGTTGATAAATAAGGAACCAACTGCTCAAACACAGCTCAGTAAATACATCCTGCAGAGGTTTCAAACTGGTGGACAGCAGGCCAAATACAGCTAATAGACCTGTTTTCTTTGAAGTGCAATACAGAACAATATTATTTTTACATCCAGAAATTACTTATAAAAATATTCATTTTGACTGTTTTCTGAAAAATTAAAAGAACTGGCAACTCTGAGTTCACATTTCCACATATTAATTGTCCTGAGTTGAGAAGTAGCTGATTCTTTTGACAAGTTATGAGCTCTTCAATTTACCAGCATCTCTACCACTTCCCAATCCAATCACTTCATTCATTTATGTTCTGCATAGGCCCTGTAGACATTTGAGTTTGTAATCACTGATAAATTTAGGGTAGATGCTAATGGGTAACAAACTCAGTTTAGATTAACATTATTAAAACAATAGTTACCATTTATTGATTATTTTAGGTGCCAGGAATTTTTAAGTACTTTATATACAATACATCATTTAAATCTTTAAAAAAGTCCTTTGAAGAAGGTAAAAATCCTCCCATTTTACAAAAGTGAAAACTGAGTCTCCAAGAAGTTAATTTGATTAAGGATACACTACTACAAAGTGACACTTTGAGCAGAGATTCAAGTACTTAAAGACAGCAGATGGTGGAAACAGATGAGAGTGAGAATATAAAAGAGATTCAAGAAGTTCGTGAACAGAAAGGATCATAGAAAAACTAGAAAACACTGTAGAAAACTTACAGAAGAGTGGAATAGTATAGCAAAGATAGAGAACAGAAAAATAGAAAAGTCATAAGGATGCTCAGCAACTTGAGTAAAGCCCAGTAGTAAAATATTCAGATATAAAGCAGGAAGGTGAGACTAGAATGGATGTTGAGAAGGCAGCAAACTCCAAGGCAGGAATGATGGAGCAATAAGTCTTTGAGGGTGGACCATAGGTACCCTCAGCCCATATGATCATTGGATACAGAGCAAAGTGATTCTCTGGTTCCTTCACATTGTACTAATCATTCATGATCTGCTAAGTAAATCTGTTTCTAACTTTAATCACAGCAATTGTGTATTGTCTGAAATACTTTGAAATGAAGGTAAATGTCAGTTGGCCCTGTTTAGCTGCCCCACTCAGAATTATCTAGTAGAGATATTCATAACCTTAGTGCTAACCCATACTCTTCAATCATTTTCTTGAATCTATTTACTTCCTGTTTCTGACCCTCTCAAATTCCAGTTTGCAGCTCTTTCTTTGTCATTCTTATTCTTTCTTGTACTCATTGGTGTGCTGCTAAATGGTTACAGAAAGAAAAGCGGGAATGAGGAGGTAGAGAAGGCAAGGAAAGAAAGAAGAAGAGAAAGGAAGGAGTTAAATAAGGAAATATTGACATAAGAAATTCCCAAACCTGTAGAGAATTTTTATAAAAGTTTTTCTAAGCCAAACTGACCACATATGCCAGGGAGCAAGATCTCAAATGCTCAGTAGAATAACAGTTGCAGCTGCTTTTACGCAATGGAAACTATAGAGGAGACATAAAGAAGATTGGAAAAAGCAAAATGGGGACTAGATTACAGGATAGTTAAAATTATGTGCTCTCTTGAGGATTAATAACCCCTTTGAGAGATATTTCTTGTGGTATTTCAAAGGTGTGTTAACCTAGATGCACAGGAACAATAGACAGGGCTGGCACTAAAGAAGTTATAAGCCTTGGACATGATTACCCACTATAACCTGCCCAGTTAGGAATTTATGATCAGATCCCCCTGCGAGATTATTTTACATAGAGCCTCTCCACTTTTTTTTTTTTTTTGTCCACAGAAAGAAAGGAGGAAAAAAACATAGAGCCTCTCCACTTTTTTTTTGTCCACAGAAAGAAAGGAGGAAAAAAAGAAATAAAACTTCTGGTTTATAGCATTGCTGATTTCCATGGTATAAATATTTCACCTCTGACCAATTTCAAGCTACCTATCTGATGTCACTGAAAACCATCTTGGGTAGAAATGTGAAGTATAACACCATTTTACAGTATTTCCATTATACCTTATACATAAAATAGATATATCAAGAGTATAGGCAATAGTAAAATGTAGTGAAATAAATAAGAAAAAATTAGTTTGGAGCAATTTAGTATTGTGTTTTTAACATAATTTATTTAATTGCAAGTTGATATCATTTAATATTTCTGTGGGCAAAAAAAAAAAAGTGTTTTATGGAAAGTAACCTCACAAGGTGATCTGACCATAAATTTCTAACTGAGTAGATCATGATGAGTAGTCACACTTCTGGTATATAACTTCTTTAGTAAAGGTTTATCTTTGCCTTAAGTAAGCCCTATTCAATCTTTGAAATGCCTCTTTTCACCCCTCAGAAGCAAAATCACCCTCAAGAGAACAAATAATCTTGTTAACTACATTGTAATCCAATCTCTACCTTGCTTTCTCCCACCTCCACATAATCTACCTTATGTTCCCTCCTTAATTCAAGATGCATACAAGAAGCTACAAACTGCTGTTCTAGAAGCATTTTTCTGTCTGTTGAGATCTTGCTTCCAGGCATATCCTTTGTTTGGCTCAAGGAGATTTTTATAAAAATTCTCTATATGGGTTTGGATGTTCTTCGACATTTCATAATGGCTGTCTTTACCAACCAACAAAATATCTGAAAAGTTAACAATTGACTCTCATGAGCCAGTGTGAGCCATCTCAAGAACATACCACTGCTCCTGTTTCAAACTTCTAGGGAACATGAGATACTTAGGTGAGATAGAGATCTTTCTCTACTTTTTTATAATTAAATATAATTTTTGACTCTGAGATCTCCTAAAGGAAAAACATACTCCTCTCGTGTGTCTTCTCTACTTTCAATACTCTACTTCAAAACTACATTACTTCTGATACCAGATGTGTGGGTTTTCCACACATCAAGCACTTCTCTGATACTAGCTATATGTCCTAAAATTTAACTCAATTCTGACCCTGTCTACTTGGAGATAGCATCAGATTTTACAGGTAAAAGGTTCAGGATGTTTTAAAGTAAAATTCAGCTGGGTAAATTTGAAGATCTAATTGGCTTTAATGGATGAGTCATGAATTGGGCAGCTTCCCATCTAGTAATTAGAGAGGTACTCCAAGAGGCTGTACAAAATGGAAGGTTTTTAATAGTAAACTGAGCAGGACAAGAAAGTTACTAGCAAAATAAAAGAACTGTTTTCAGGCAAAGTCACCTGCTTTTGGAGGACGGATAGCAGGGGTTTTATCAGGCAGATTATCTCACTAGTATTGATGAGGAAATTCCAGATTGGTTTAAGGTCACATTCCTATGGGGCTGAACTGCAATTAAGTCTTGGTTTGCTGTCCTGGGGGCACATTCCGCCTGTTTCTTTTTCTTTAACAAGTCCCACAAGACTGTCCACTCCAATCCCATGACAATTGCAAGTCCAGGTTGATACCTGTGCTTCTGAGTGGCTTAACTATAAGTTGCAGATTCCTCTAGCTCACTGGAAGACATGCATAGGGCAAGGTATGGAGGAAGGGGTACAGAGCTTCAATTCATGCCACCTTCCTAGCACCTTCACATTTTCACCAACCCAGAAAGTCTCAACCTTTTGGTTTTTTATGGAGGCTTCATTATCTAGGCACAATTAATTAAGTCTTTAGCTATTGGTGATTGATTCAACCTCCAGCTCCCCTCCCCTCCACAGAGGTTGATGGGCCTGCTGAAAAACCTCCAATTCTCTAATCACATGGTTGGTTCCCCTAGCAACCAGTCCCCATCCTTAGGGTCTTTACATAAGTAAACGCAGGTGTGGTTGAAAGGGGTCCATTACAAATAACAAACATTCACTTTATGGCTCTGGAGCTATTTCAAGAATGGAAGACAAAAGACCAAATATTATAAAGAAGATGCTTTCATTGCTCTTATTGCTAGGAAATTCCAAGGATTTTAAGAAAGCTGTGCCAGAAGTAGAGACAAAGGCAAAATATGTATTTCTTTTTATAAATCATTATATCACACACCCCCATTCTGTCTCACTGGCATAAGAAAGAAAAAATTTGATCTCAATCTTTTCCGTGCAAGACTTCTTCCATAGGTTATACGACCCAGTCTGAAATCTTTCCAAGTATTGAGAGGGAGCCATCGAGTTCGCAGTTGTTAATCCAAATAGGTGCCACTGAGTCCTAGCCCACACGATGCCCGAATCCAGTGTCTCTCTACTCTTCCGTGCCATGTTTGGAAACCTAAAGGCCAGATGTTTTCCAGTGCCTTACTCACCACTATTCAAAAACAGAGTCTAGGCAGTAAGGGGAAGCAGAGCTTTTGCCACTCCAAAATGTGCCTTTTGGAGTATTGATTATTTTAAGCTTGTTATTTTTAAGAAACAAAAGACTCAGAAAAAAAGACTTTGAACCTCCCTCCCTACCTGCCTAAAGGAATTCAGATAGAAAAACCTGCTTAAAGGAAGAGAGCTATCACCTTAGCATAACATAAACTAAGTGCGGCAGAGAGGAAGGAACCGAGCGAAGTCTGTTCGTTAGACTGCCCCGAATTCCATTGTTTCTGGGTGCCCCAGCAAGAATTCGAATGGGATGAAGGGTTAAAGAAGTACAAATTAGTAGTTGATAGTCACAGGGGTGGGGAGCACGGCAGAGGGAATGTAGTCAGCATTAATTTGATGGCTAGGTGGCAGGCCAGGGGAGGGAGGGAGCAATTGGGGGGGATCGTTTTATGAACTATATAGATGTCTAACCAATGTACTGTATACTTGAAACTAATTTAAATAAATAATTTTTTAAAAAAGAATTTGTTTACCAAATGCTTGCTTCTTCTCATCTCCCTGTGAATTGTCTTCTTTCCCTTTGAAGTCCCAGACCCCTGCTTTTCTCCCTTTAATCCAGATGGCATGTTCAACTACTTGATTTATCCTCCAATCCTATATTCTTATGGACCCCCCACCATAGGTACATATGTAATAAATTTGGTTATTTTCTCTTGTTAATATGTCCCATGTCAATTTCGGTCATTAGACCAGGCAGGAGAACTTAGCAGGGTAGAAAATTATTTTTCCCTCCCACATAGCAATGATCTAGGTCTTTATCGCTAAATCTAACAAGGTACAAAGGTTTTTCATGGTCTGATCCCTGCCCGCCTACCACTTTCTATGGTATTCTCCAGCTCCCAGCCTTACTCTGCTTTTTCTCCTCCAGCATACCTGTTTTCATGTTTCTGGGCTCTTGCCTTCACTATTCTCACCACTCAAAAGCTTTTTCTCTCATTAACTCCCTCTCATTCCAAACAAGAGCTGGTGAATTCCAACTCATCAATCAAGACTTTACTGAGAAGTCTGCTCCTTTGGACTCCAGTGCATGTTCCTCTTAGAGTCCTTATCACATTATATTATCATTGCCTGTGTTTGAGTTTGTCTCACTTATTGAACTACACGCTTCTTGAGAGGCAGATTCAGTGTTTTGCTCATCATTTGCACAATGCCTAGTGTGTAGTAAATACTCAGTAAATAATTACTTATACTAAAATGACCTTTAAAATGGGTGAGTCTCATTTAGTAACTTTTTAAAAGGATCATTCATTGTTCAAATAACCTAGTGAATACAAATTAACTCAATGATCTAGTCAAGGAAGATGTTGGCTTGAGTTGTAGCAGGCCACATGTAGCACTGATATAAGACCCAGAGAAGCACCCCTGGGGGAGATCATCTGGGAACTGTCAATCATGGAGCACTAAGAGTGGGGCATTCTCTGGATCCTCCTTCCTAGCAGCTGTTGCAGTGAATCCACCTTTCTTTGTGTTTTAATCAGAGCTAGTCTTCACTGTTTACCCCTTCAACAGCAATATGAATGCAGCAGCTACAAACAGAAGAAGGTTTTCTATTCTCATTACTAAGGAAACCTCATTTTGATAATTCTCAAGACAGTTACAAGGGTTAACAATATTAATCAAGTAAATTTGAAGATCTAATTGGCTTTATTAAGAGATTCATGAATCAGGCAGCCTCCCATCTAGCAACTAGAAGGTGAATTGTACAAAATGAAAGGTTTTTATATGCAGTTAAAAGAGTGGATTATTTCAGGCTAGGACACTTTCCCTTAGGGGAAAGCAGGAGGTGTAACCAAGCAGATTACCTCACTAGTGTTGATCAGGAAATCCTAAATCAATTGGTTTAAAATTCCACTCCTGCCAAAACTGCAAATAGGTTAGTTATCAAGGTTTGGTGACATGGCTTCGCAAAAAAAGATTCCATTTTGGCCTGTTATTATTATTATTATTTTAACACAAAGAAGAATAAGCCCAAGCCAGAATACTTGAATAAACCAAGTCACAAAAAGTTAATTGTGAAAAGAGATGAACAAAAAGGACAAAAGTAAATAGAATTCTCTGTAGGTGCAGACTATTTAAATGTACAGTATACTTTACATGACTGAAAGTATAATTTCTTCTTGCTGAAGACTTGAGTTAACACAAAAGAAATTAACATGACCTATTTCCATACTATGATCATCACCAAAGTAGTAAGAAAAAGTGACAAACTTTCATAGTGTTTAAATCAAGGAAGATGAAAAGCATTTCCAACTTTTAATATGAGCAAAGTCAAAGAGCCACAAGAAAAAAAAAAATCAGCAGCAGGCTCTTTATTGTTTAGATTCAAAAAAAAAAAAAAAACCTGCATGTTGAAAAGAACCTTTCTTTTGTCTTGTTCTGTCCAAAATCTTATTTCTTTTTTTCCTCTTAAGCATCCTGTTGCTTCTTGCTGTGAATTGAATTGTATTCCTCCAAAACTCAAATATTGAAGTCCTGACTCCCAGTATCTCACAATGTAAACTTATTTGGTAATCAGGTTAAAATGAGGTAATTAGAGTGGGTTTGTTCTTATGAAAAAGGAGAATTCGGAGACAGTCACACACTGGGAGAATGCCACGTGAAGACGCAGTGAGAGGACGGTCATCTAGAAGTCAAGACTCCTGGAACAAATCCTTCCATCACAGCCCCCAGAAGTAACTAACTTTGCTAATACCTTGATTTCAAAATTTGTAGCCTCCAGAACTATAAAACAATAAATTTCTTTTATTTAAGTCATTCAGTTTGTGGCACTTTGTTATGGCAGCCTCAGGAAACTAATATCTTCCTCCTAGACATTTTTTCCCAGATAGCTTTCATCTAGGTTCTTGCAACATTCTGCCAGATAAAAAAGTAAAATCCCTTTACATATGTAAATGATAAATCTTACAGTTTCATTTGCCTTCTTTTAACAGCAGGGTATAATCTTAACTCAAAAATTTAGATGTAATGTGGGAAAAACCTCTACAATTTTCAAACCCATAATAATCAAGTTCTATAATCACCAAAAAAGAAGAGTACAAAAGAAAACCAATGCTGAGAATTCTCATAAAACAAGTACAAAAGCAGAAGACAAATTTGGCTGTGCACTATCATTAACTGAAGCTATCATAGTCCCTTTGTCATCTTAAGCAGCTATTCTGTGATCTTTTCACTAGCAATAATGAACTGAGCTTTTGATACAAGAAAATATTTGATCTTCTTTTAGCCCAAAATCTCCCCTTTATAAGTCCATTTAATATTCTAGAAGGGTTTTTCTTTCCTTTGAAGAAATATAAGTTTGACATTCTAAAGGCATTTGTATTTTAAAGCCCACAAAAAGAGTTTTGGAGGGTACCTTGTAAAGTACTGACTTGCCTCTGTGGCTCAAAAGTTCAATTATTTTAGACATTTCACTCAGAAAAGCATTTCTACCTTTTAACCTTCATCTAAATAACATTCATACCTCTTTCATTATGATAGAGTTCAAGCCCTTGCAATACACTGTAGAAGTTGTAGCTGATATACAATTGTACTTTTTTCTTTGTTCCGGGATTTTAAACATCTGTCTATACCCCAAAATAAAATAAAACTTCATGATTTCTGCTGATACAACTTTCCCAAAAAGAAATCAGTAAGGATAGATTGCAATTCTCTCAGAGAATGAGAATGCATCAGGCAAACATATCTCTTTCATTGTGTTTTTCTTCTGAAACACAAGAAATAGATTTCCTAATTTTGGAAAGTTGATTCCTCTAAAAGCATTTCTAAACTGTGAGAAAATTATCTCAGCAATAAGGAATGAAACTTTCTTTCCAAAAATATTTACATGATTTGCAAAGAGATGGCTAAAACACATTTTAACAGTCAGCTTATATCTGTTGTAAAGGGAAAAGGCTACAGAAATGTGATTGAACATGACAAGACTCAGCTTTTAAAAACTGACTTCATCTGGCAACTAATAAAACGAATGGTGCTTACTTGATTCATGGCATTTTCCCCATATGAGAAGAAGTAAAATCCAAATGAAGCAAAAAGAATAAATTTGACAAAGATATAATTTGGAAATGTGGCTGAAAACAAATCAAGTGGAATCACCTTGACTGCTATATCGGTCAGGGTTCTTTGCTGGTAAGCAACAGAAATTGACTCTAACTTAAGCAGGCAGGGAACTTATCAGGAAGAACATGGAGGAGCTCAAAATAAACCAGCCTGAGAGGACAGGACCCAAAATATCTCCAATCTGGGTAGCAAGAACCAATTGGCAGTTTTGCCTGGGAACAACCACTGTGAAGAATCAGCTCCAACTGCTTTCCTGTCTAGATTAAGTCTGGGGAGATTCTACCTATCCTACCTTGGTTACCCACCTATAAAAGTAAAAGAGTCCTTTGACCAAGGTTGTTCACAATGTGGAAGAGGTAATTTCTTGAAAGGAAACTGGGAAGGAAGTGCTTAAGAAGTGAAGGAGAAATGGATGCTAGTTTGCATAAATAAGTAAATAAGCAAACAAATATCTTCTACGAGTAAACTCATATAAGCGCAAAATACATACTCTATGTATTTTTAGAGAGACGAACTAATCAAAACTCACTTTTCATCTTGAAATGACTTTACATAAAAGGCCTAATGAACTTTGTAAAATGTTTATTAGATCTGCAATTCATCTAAGTAATTTTAAGCCTTTGTCACTCTAAAAACCAATTACCTGCAGATTCTTGTATGTTTAGAAGTTAGTATACATATATTAAATAGCTCCTGAATGCACTTTTGAAGGTTTATTATATAAGGAAACAGATATTTGTGTACTTTAAGAATGATACTTCAACAATGTAGACATTCCTCATAAAAATGTGTTCTCAGTCTTGCCTGTTTTTATCTAAACTTCTGCATATAGTGCCTGCTGAAAGCATACATCTAATTTTATGATTTTAATTTTGAAATTAGGCAGTATGAATCCTAAAAATAAATTTATTTTACAGCTTAGATTCTGAGATTGACTCAGGAACTACTATTCAAGCCATCAAATAAAGATCCTGCAGTTAACTTGTGCAACATCTAATATTTATGAACACATACAACAAAAGTATGAGAATATAGTATTGGTTTTAAATTTTCAAAAACATACCAAATGAACAATTCAATTAAACAAACATTTGAAACCAATCCTCCACCCAATTCTGACTGCAAAGATATAGACATAAACATAGCTCCTCACCTTGACTCATTCAAAATCAAGAAACCTGTTAATAAATAATTAAAATGTTATGTGGAGAAGCAATAACAGAATTATGTTCAAAATGCTAGAATAGTATAGAGAAGGGAAGATTTCAGAAGAGATGGTGTTTGATCTGGAATTTGAAGGATGAGAAGGCGATCAAAGTGAAAAAACTTGGTAACCAAGAAAACAAATATAAAAGCCTTGAAATAGTCATGGAGAGATGCCAGAAAGGCAATAAATTTCTTATTGATAGAGCAGAATTTTGACATGACTACAGAACCAGTGGTTGGAAGTCAAGGGCCAGATCATAAAAGGTTTTTATGCTATAATAAGGCATTGAACTTAATCTTATAGATCAGCGTTTTGTAAACTATCTACTCTAAGAACAAAGAGCTCCCAGTCAAATAAGCTGGAAAAGTGCTGTGGAGTGCAAACCTGGGCAGTGGCCATTAGAGGCAGTAGACCAATATCTCTCCCAATAAAGTTTCAGTGCTGTTTGAGGAACTGACTCCGTCTCCAGAGAGTCCTAATTAGTCGAAGCAATTATAATATCCTGTCTCCCTTACCCAAGACAGGTTAAGGAACTCGGGCTTAACCCAATCAGCCTACAGTACTCCCCTGGTAACAGCTACTGGTCCAGAGTTGGACCTAAACAACTGCATCAGACTGAAGAGAAACATTATTGTTCTTCCACTGGGAAAAAGCATTCTCTTTCTTTCTCTCCCCTGAAGGACTTAAGTGAGAATAAATACAGCCTTAATGCTACAGGCAATAGGAAATGATCCTACGACTACAAGAAGAACCAAACTTAAGAGGACATCATCGAGGTGGGTGGCAGAGTTAAATTAAGGTAGAAAGAATCAGTCCTTGACCACACCATTAGATTGCTGTGTCAACCAGTGCTGAAAACAGAAATAAGACCTGGTTCATGATGTCAAGGGGCTTATTACCTTCAGGAAAGAAGGCATATATACAATAATTTCAGTACACTTTAAAAGTACTATAGTAGAAATTAGTACAGGCATGAAACAATGAAGAAGAGATTGGCTTTGCTAGGTAAAGAGAGAAAATTTCCATGCTCTTCACCTGAGTCTCCAGTAATATTCAGGGGTTCAAAGTTAGTCTACAAATCCATTTCATTTTAATACTTCGACATGCTTAGAATTTTATATTATACCCCAAAAAAGCCATGCAATTACAAAAAGTAAAACTATTTTCAAAATGAAGGTGCTGACAAGTAGTTGACAAGTAGCATATGCATTAAAAATGAGATAAACATAGTTCATGATTCTTGTTATACATAGTAGGATTGAAATGGGGGTTATTTGTTTTATATTTCGATAGTCAAATAAGATTTATGCCTCCTGGAATAAAACTGATTTTGAAAATAATTTTAAATTACTTATACATATGTTTTTCTGGATTTAAACAACATACTTTCATTGTAAAATCATAAATGACTTTATCCCCCATTTTCTCATTTGTGCATTTATATTATATTTTACATATGCCATTCTGCTCAATGGGATTTCACTATTGGCATGAGTTTAATGCTATTTCTCAAATATAAATGGCCAATCTATGACATAATTTAAATTGTTTGAAAGAGTTTTGTGATTACATATATGGAAAGCTATGATTGAGATCCTTTGAAAATGTAGCCAAAATTTTAAGTTCTCATAAATACAATAAACCTTGTAATTACTGTTCAAGAGGCTATACTTTTACTGTTGACGTATCTTCTCATCAGATACATCAAGTAAAACTTTACTTGTGCCCTAAAAGCCATTCAGTTTGGGGTTCGCTTTGCTTAAAAGAGATATATAAAAATTATCATTGATCATATAGTTTATTGCCTAAAAATATCGCACCTAGCAAGCTTTGTTTCTCTACCTACTAATTTAATAATTCGTGTGTGCTCTTACCTAGAAACATCCTGACAACTTTCTCACGATGTAATATAACAATGTTCAATTATCCTCATGGCTTTCAAGACCAAGGAATTGGAAAGAGACAGCTTGAAAAAGGAAACCACTTGAAATTGATTTTATTTCCAGGAATAAGTTTCTATTATAAATTATAAAAAAACTACTCTTCAAATTTTATTTTAATTGGACTTTTTTAAACCTAAGTTTATAGAGATGGAAATATTCTTACTTATTTTTTCTCAATAAAATGGAGATAAATGCAAAAATGTCATGTGCATTTTTTATTTAAAATGAAAAATCATGTCCATAGAGTAAAGGATTATCATAAAGTTTATCATCTAATAGCAATATTTTGACTATCTTTATGCTGGAATCTTCATTTTGACAGTCTTGCAGCTGTGAAAGTTTGCAGCTTCTCAAGTTAAACTCAAGAGGCTTTGAGTCCATGCCAGCTGTCTTTCAATTTCACATCAACTCTCTTGATATTTTGTCAGTTTAAAGCTTTTGCAAAGTTTGCAAGGCCTGAATTCATTAGATAAGGGAAATGGGTCATCTAAATCTTAGCCAACCTCAACTGCCATAGAGATTCACTATTGTAAATTTCCTTCAAGACTGAATTAGAAAATAGACCCCATGGGTCTTTGTCAGTTTCAGTATTTGATGATACTGTTGTAACAGCAGCTGCTGAAGCAGTATGTGCCTCAGTAAAAAATTCTGGTTTAAATTCCCTTTCCTTTATATTTTCAGTATAAAATTGGATGCTGACAGCTGCAATAATAAGGGCAAAAGGGTCATTTAAAGTTCAGTTTGCTAGGCACATGATAGGCAAGAAATTTATCACAAAGGCGCTTTTTAGAAATTATGGTGGTTATTAGAAGAAAAACCCATCTCGTTTTTAAAGAATTCTGCAGCATCCTAAAAGAACTAAAAAACAGATTGTCAAGGATAGTTAAGGAAGTTGGAACACAAAGCTTCAACGAACAAAAGAATTTGATTATTCCTCTGAGAGTAAAGTGCAGCCTTATTATCACAGACAATCATGTTATCTATATTTTAGTGCAGTATGCATCTTAGATTTGCAGAGACCCAGCATTTTCCACATCTTGTCATTAAAAAAAAAATTTAAGCGCATGTCTATATTTTAAACTAGAATTAAAAAAGCTAAATAGTATATGGAACAGGAAAAGTATTGGTAATATTCTATAACACCATAAATAAATGAGTGTCTCATCCCACAAAGATTAAAACTGTCTAAATCTTGCATTCTAGAAGTAATTCTGAAGACAATGAGGAAAGAAAGAAATAAAATATCAAGGCTGGAATCTTTACAGAGAAGTAGAAATTGCCTTCAACAGAATTTCAGATAATGTGGACCAACTTACATTTATTACCAACTGCTTTGTGATAACTCAACTGTTATAGCACAGTGTGACCTAAAGCATGGTCTTCAGAATTAGGAAAATTCACGTTCAAATCTGCTTGGGCCATTTATTATATAATCTTGGACATGTCATTCACATTTTCTGAGCCTCAGTTGCCTTAATGCAAAAATTTACAGTATCAAAAATGGTAACCACTAGATATATATGGCTATTGAGCACACAAAATGTGTCTGGTGCACATTGTAATTGAATGTCTAATTTTATTTTATTTTACTTAATTCAAATTTAAATAGCCATATGCGGCTAATGCTACCATGTTGGATAGCATAGCTTTATACTGATTAACACGTTCATTAGACCCTCTTAGGAAATCTAAGAGAGAAATAGCTCCGAGTGAATAAAAGTTTAACATAGATATCAAGCCCTACTCCCTTAATGCAATCTTTGGAACTTTAGAACAATTTTATTTACTAAGCTGTGATGCATCAAAAGAAAATCAACAGAGTCTTTGCTAGGTGATATGAAAGAAATGGTGAGCTACCCAGATGCCAAAGTATGGTGGAGCTCATTGTCAGCTGCTTGATAAAATAAAAAACACCAGCACCCTATAAGAACTGCCAATGTCATGAGTTTGTCAAGGAGGTATCCACAAGAGAAGCCAATGCCAATGGGAGCCACTACCAGCAGAATCAATGCCCGAAAACCAAGAAGGGGCCGTTGTTTGGGTTGGCTTATAAAGACATGACTTCTTGGAAATCTTCATCTTCTCTACTTTCAGTTGGATGTTACCATGTAAAAGAATAAACTTTAATTCTCTTTAGCCATGTAACCTAACATATTCGCAGTTTCCGAAGATTAGAACATTTTTGAGGGAGCATTATTCTGCCTATCATACTCACATATACTCCTGACAGAGTAGCCAAAATGTTTGGATATTCCTTCTTCCAAAGTATATTATTATTCTAGTAAATGGTCACAGGTCCCTTTGAGTGGGGTTTAGAGACATCATTACTCTTTACATATGCTGTCGGTATTACAAGATCCTTCATCATGGGAATATGGCCTTCCCTTTAGTCAATGAGTTCTAGATCTGAGAATTGATTCAGATCTGTGAGCAGGGGATTATGATATTTTGTTGATATGGATGTTTTTAGCTTCCTGATCAACATTTGACTTCTTTGGTTGTATAAATTGTGAAATACCATTGTTGACTGCCCATCTATTTTGCCCCAGGGAATGCCATGCTCTATCTCCATAGTTCTCTGTGGGTCACACATGCCTGGCTTCAATTCTGACCTTACACCACCTGACCACTAATATTTCAGGACTCTTTCATCCTCTTTGCTATCAGTGATCCCAGGTCTATAATAGCATCATCTTCCGCCAGTCCTAATCTACAGAGGAGGACCACCAATGAGCTTAACAGTGCTGGCACCACTCTCAAGTCAAATCCATATCACTACGGTTAACAAGTTTTTTCCTTCTAGCATGTTAAAAATATATTCTGGTTTGCATAGTCTTTGGACAAGAAAAATGGTTTATTATATTTGTTCCTCTCTATGTAACGCATTCTCTCTCTCTCTCTCTCTCTCAGTCTTTGTGTGTGTGTGTGTGTGTGTGTGTGTGTGTGTGTGTGTGTGTGTGTTTTATAATGGTGGTATTCTTCGGTTAGCATGTCTAATTTAATTAATTTTAATTAATTCATTAATTTTGGAAAAGTATCAAACATTATTTCTTCAAATGTTTCTTTTGTTTCATACATCCCCCTTTCTAGGATTTCAACTGCATATATATTTGACTATTTGATATCATCCCATAGTTCTCACTCTGTTCTGACATAGGATTTTTTTCATTTTCTTTTATCTTTGTGTTTCAATTTTTGTAATTTCTATTGACCTATCATTAGGATCACCGATTCTTTCCTCAACTGTGTCAAGTCAGTTGATGAACAAATCAAAGGCATTTATCACTGTTACTGTGTTTTTCATTTCTACTATTTTCATTTGATTTTTCTTGTATTTTCATTCTCTGCTAAAATTACTTATCTGATCATGTATGCTATCCACCTTTTATACTTGAGTCTTCGACATAGTGATTATAATTATTTTAATTTCCTGTTTGATTTTCCCAGTATCTGTGTCATATTTGAGTAAGGTTGTGTTGATTGCTATGTCTCTTGATAGTATATTGGTATTTCTTACTTCTTTGTGCCCCTTGGAATTTTTTGTCAAAAGATGGAGGTAAGTGATTTGTGTGCTGAGAAATGGGCATGGCTTTCTTTCTGCTAAGCCTTTATTATGGGAGGTTGAATAAACTTAGCCAGAAGTTGAGCTGAGTTTTGAACTGTTGTTACTCTGGTTACCCTTAGTATACTCAGGCATAGAATTCCTCTAGTATTACTCAATGTTTAGAGTAGAGACTGGTTTAGGGTAAGAACTGGTTTATCTACATTTCTGATCCACTATCGGCTTTAAGACTTCTTTCATGCTTTTTCCTCTCTGCTAGTAATGGAATGCTACTATTTATTACTTAGTGTTTGTTAGCTAGAGTCTGGTGGTGTCTGCCCCAGGTAAGCAAATACTTAATTCCTGTCTCTCCTTGCATATAACTGCCCTGTCTGATTTAGGGTTAATTTCTTGCACCATAACTTCAGTTGTCCCATGGGTTTATGAAAAGTTGTGAATTTACAGATTCTCCATTGTGTCATTGTTATCATAAAAATGGAAGTATGCTCTTTCCAGTTTCCTATATCCTAAGTAGAAGCCAGAATTACCTTAGCACTTTGATAAAGAGAGTGTTCTCTAGTCCTTCCCACAGAACATAGTCAGCTGGGGTCGGTGGGGTGAGAGGTTGGGGTAGGGGGTTCTGGCTTTATATAGTATATCCATTCTCATACACCCAAATTCTCAGAGTCTTTGATTGCTTTCTCTGTTATTTGTCATGGGAGCTTTGGCATTTTTACTTCTTGTAATATAGACTTTCTCTTTCTCCAAGCTTCCAAGATCTAACTCAAAAGGCTATCATCACTATCTCTTAAGGTCTTGCCAGGGTGTTAAATTCTGTGTCGTGATAAAGTGATCTCATATCCATAAACTCTCCCCTATTCATCTTTTATTCCTGCTTGAACTGGCACCCTTACAATGTAGTTCCATATAAATGCTTCCAGTTTCTACTAGTAGATATTGACTAGGTCCTGCAACTTCTTCAGTCCCCTCCTTTGCTTAGCAGACCCATTATTTCCCCAGTCATTTTATGTTGTAATTTGACCCTTGCCATTGGTCAGGAGAGAGGGGAGAAGGTAAAGATAAATGCTGACAGGGGGAAGAGAAGAGAGAAGAGGATATACAGATGTTATTTTCATAACAGAAGAAGAAGAAGAAGAAGAAGTAGAAGAAGAAGAAGAAGAAGAAGAAGAAGAAGAAGAAGGAGGAGGAAGTAAAAAATATGAATAATAAAATGGCAATAACTACATATCAGGAGGAGGAGGAGGAGGAGGAGGAGAAAGAGAAAGAGACTCTCTCTACATTGTCTGTAAGCAAGTGCCTCTCTATATTTTTTAAAGCAAGATGTTTAAAAGAAGCTAAAGTCCAGGGTTCAGGGAAATATGATGACAAAGTTTCCAAATATTTCAACCCAAAGTCCCACTTTTTCCCAAATAGGGTGCTGGATTTTGTAAAGAAGAACTGCCATGATTGAGAATTCAATATTTTCTGGAGCTCTGACACTCCTATAATTAAGTCCTGGGTTTGATCCTTAGCCTTTTCCGTACTTTGGCAGAAAATTAGAATTTATGATTCTAAGGAGGCCCTCTGGCTTTCACCCTTCACTTTATAATGATAATTAATCACGCTTAGCCTGCATTGTCCTTCTCTAATGTATCATCCTACCCCAGCGACAGCCATCCAATACAATAGTCCTTAAATGACTATTTCCTCTGAACCTCTCAAATCTTTCGCCACTATTCTATCATTGTTTATCACCAGTAAAATCTTTAACATTTACAATGCAAACTCATGCCAGGCTCTGTCATTGTTCCATCTACCAGAAGTGGTTATAAACTAACTCTAAAGTCTCATT
Organism: Pteropus alecto; assembly: GCF_000325575.1. Taxonomy (NCBI): domain Eukaryota; kingdom Metazoa; phylum Chordata; class Mammalia; order Chiroptera; family Pteropodidae; genus Pteropus; species Pteropus alecto. The sequence goes on from NW_006442484.1 coordinate 59,686,636, forward strand.
TTAGAATCTGCTTCCGAGGACCTCTCCACTTCTAGTATCAACGGTAATCAATTTTTCCCTAGAAAATAGTCTCTTAGACTCTGATATTTACACATAGGAGGTTTATTGCTGATGTTCTTGGAAACAACTATATGTTGGGAAGCAGGGCTGGGCAGAGGAAGAAGTTGACCTGTGATGAATTTACAACAGAGGCCTCAGGCAATATCTTATAGTACCTTAGAACTAAGATGGTACTTCAGAGTCATCTCCATTAAGGCAAGAGGGCTAGCATTTGTACCCTACATCAACGAGTTATTAGACAGGGATTGCTACCAGGGTGGGAATAAATCCAAGGTAAATAACCTTCCTGCACGTGAGGACAATTTCTAAAAAGGGACTTTTTTATTGTGAGTCATCAGCAAACTCTTTAAGCAGCTGCAGCAATGAGCGAGTGCCTTGATTCTGAAGGGAAATCTGTGCAACACATCACAGCACTCACCTCAAAGGGGTTCCTATTTATTGGTAGGTGATAAATGAGGAATTTGCATCACTGAAGATAAAACCTTCCCCCAACATCTCAAGTGAGCTGAAGGGCTCTAAAGCTCACAGAATTTGTAAGCCTGATCAGCAAGATTCACGACACACTCAATTTTATATCCTCAGCTTAAGTATGATGATGCTTCTGGGAATTTTGTGTGAATGTACCAATCTCATCTCAGCAACAAAATGAAGAAGTAAGGGAAGGTCTGTTATACACAGCTAGAGTTTTGAAGAGGGAACCACAAACTTCCAACACCATGAAGTCAGGAGAGTGGTAGCAGTAGAAAGCCAAGAGAAACCACAAGAGAAAATGAGTCTGATCTGAGATAGGGGATGTTTCTTTCAATAAATATGGTAAAGAATTTGGATTTTATTGTCATCAAACAACTAAGATTTCTTTAGAGTTCACAGTACTAAAACCTATAATTCTCTTAAAAGTGTTCTTTCTTTGTGCCTGGTACTTCAAGAGGCTCAAATAGAAATATGTTATGAAATCCAACCGTTATTAGATTTTATTCATTTTGGTACAATAAAATATAAAAAATAAAATTAGTAGAGATAGTGGTTTGTATGTAATATAGTTTTACATTTAAGTTTCTTCTAAAGTGGCCAATAATTAGGATCAAGACTATAACAAATCATCTGAAAATTAATGTGAAAAATGTAAATATTGCTGGTATTCACATTGACAACAGAACACAAGGACAAAGTCATTAACTTATTTTCACAAGTGAACAAAATCTACATGCATTATTATTTTACTTCTTATTACTATATTATGAGCAGAATTTGCTGAAGATTAGATATTATTGGGATATAACAAATTGTCTCAGCTAAACATATGTAATTTACTGAACACCTACTATGTGCCAGAGATAATGGTAAGTATTTTGTGTATATTGACTCTTTAATTCTTATAAAAATTTTGTATGATGATTCTTATAAGGTTAGCTAAGACTTAGAGATTTCCTGTAATTTGTCCAATTTCACACTTAAGTAACAGATTAAGGATCCTAAGATGAGATGATATATCCTGAAAATTCACATCTATAAATACTAAGCCTCAGGGCCTCTTTAGAGAAAAAGAAACTATATGATTCTAAGCTCAAAATTTTCTCTGAAACAATTATGTAACCTAAAATCTTTCTATCCTGAAGACATAGTATTACTTTATTATTAAAGCCTTAGCCTTGACTTCTTGCCTGTGCATGTACTGAGGATAAGTTCCAATGTGTACTAATATATCACCCAGATGCAGAATGAGTTCCATTAAACATACACACGCACACACACACACACACACACACGCACACACACACACACACAAACATATTTAATAGTACTAGAAAATGAGGCTAGATGGACTAGACGCACCAAAAAACTTCTAGCATCAGCTCTTTAAAAACCATAATTGAGGAAGAAAAAGGACCAAACACCCAACCCAGGTGGTTAACTTTATCTCCATCTCAGGAAGAAATGGCAAAATCAAGTCTCATCTTAAAACAAGAACGTCTTTCTCATGATGAAATAACTTGTAACAGTCTGGAATATTTGTCTCTGTTTCTCCAGAGTGCTACCAAAATTTAGACAAATGCTGTATAACTAAAAGTAAGCAAAAGAAGAAACAAATACATGCTGCGAATATTTCCAGAATAATGAAGCTGGAAAAGTCAAATAGAAATGATCTTTGTTCAAAGTGGGTTTAACCATGGAATGAGACTATCTCCCTCCGCATAACAGAGTACACAAAATGGAGCCAGTGATTCTACTCAGGTTGGTGTGGTGCATAGGACAACTTCCACATCTAATCATTCTGCTGATATCTGGTCCAGCCTAGTTCTTACAAAAAAAGTAAAGAAGCAGAAATGATAGATCTCCTGAACAGATCAAACAATTCTTCTTCCCCTGTGAATGTTCTTCTGGGAAATTTAGAAAAGAAGTTACTTGTATGTGGGAATAATATTTCTGTTCTCTCTCAATGTCAGAGAATTTCAGACTTAATATCAGTATTTTTTCTCTAACTTTAGGCAACTTCAGCCCATCCTCATGGGATTTTTTTTTTTTTCAATTAATGAAATTCTACAGTCAAGGGCCACTGTTTTCTGATAGAAAAAGAGGAGCTAAAAAGGAAAGGGAGGTTTATGAACTTATAAACATAGAAATTCGACCTCTTGGCTAACAGGTTATAATTCTGTTTCTCTTCACCAGTCGTTTCTCTTTTCAAATAATGAAGTGAATAAACATTTTATTTAGTTCCTGTTTAACTCAAATTTTTATGTATTAAAAAATAAATTTAGATTTTGAAGTCTCCCTCACTGGTTTTGAAAAAGCAAACAGGATATCTCTAGCAAATTTAGCAGTCAGCTATACTTTTTATAGTGGAAGGTACTGATAGGGTCTGGTATTATCCAAATAAGAACCACAGGGCTACGTAGCCTACAAGAATTAATTAAAAGCATATCATGGGATTTTTTTTTTCCACATCACAGTGATAAACCTTAAGGAATGCAGAAAATTTAGCAAAATTTTTATTCAATTCTACATCATAGCCTCATGACTATTTTGAAAGATTTGGTCCAGACGACAATGATAATAAAGAAGACGTTCTATTTGTAATTTAACAAGAGTAAAAGAAATAATAACCACTGAATTGTTGCCCAAAACAAAGCACATGTAGCTACTACTCATTATCTTTATTATTACATGTACAGTACTACAAGAACATAACTGATACTAACTTAACATCTTAACATCTGAGAGACCAAATAGAATTGTTAAAACCCATTGAACACTGGGGAATGTGTGCCCACCCCATACACCGTCCCCAGAGAATAACGTTTAATTCTGAATAAGTGCAATATCATACAATATCATTTACTCATACTAGTTGAGAGTAGCACAGATAACACAAAAGAGAACAACAAAAGCCTTTTTACAAAATTATAAGGTTAGTATAAGAATTTTGCCCCTTAGATTTACTTTTCTTGAAATATTTTAATTAGCTCAGGGGAGGATAATTTTTTAGACATTAATTTAATTTTACCCAAATTTTGATTCATTTTTATAGCTTTGTATCTAAAAAAATAATCCTCGATTAACTTCTTTTTTATGTCCATGTTGTTCACTAGGTGTTATTAATCCCTAATATATTAGTGGCTTTCCTTAGAAAAATGTTTCCAACTCTGGGTTAGGGGAAAGTTTTAGTCTCCAACTTACAAATTAAATCTTAGTATACAAAGTATCCTTAACACAGTTGATTCGAACCTGGACATAATGTCCTCAGAGAAACAATCTTATAAGTGGTGACTATGTCCCAGGTCACCTTAGACAGCTCACAATATGATAAAATTTACCACAGCCTCCTTCCACCATGCATGATGCTGTTTTAATAGTATTCAATGCATTAAACAAGGAGGCCATTAGATCAAAGTGGCTTTAATGCCATAGTAGTCTTTGTAAGAAAACCTAAACCTAAGGTTGAAATGCTTCAAGTTTAAGAAATCAAAACCTAGGGACAATCAATCACAAATAGCCAACTAGTCTTTCCCAAATAATCCAACCACTTAAGCTACAGCCAATCAAATAATTTTCTTGTGTTGCTTCCACCTCTCCTCTATAAACATTTTTCCCCAGCTCCTCGTGGTAAAGTGCTCCTAACCACTTCCAGTTTGGCATTGGGATTGATTGAGATTGATTTTTGCTCAAATAAACTCTTAAAAATTTAATATGTTTCAGTTTATCTTTTAATAATCCCTGCAGGTAGGGCATAGAAATATAGTTGTCTCAGCCCCACAGCAAGAGCAGGGAATCTGCTGGCTCTGGTCACAGTAGCTCAGAATGGGATCACAGTATATAGAGGAGCACAAAGTGCTGCGGTTAGCCTGGGAGCTGCCCCATCAAGGAGAGACAGCTTCACAACAAGGGCTTCCCTTCTGCTGCCCTAAAGCCAGGCTCTCTAAGCACTCTCTCCAGGAGATCCTTTACAATGCAAGCTAGATCTCGTTTCTTCCCATCTCAAAGTTCCCATCATACTTTGAAAAAACTTCTAAGTCTGTACCACTGACCCGCATGATCTGGCCTCTGGTTGCTTTGTTTTCATTTCCTCTACTCTGTCCTTACTCATTCTGTTCCAGCCACTTTAGTCTCTTCACAATTCTTTAAACATGTCAAGCATGTTCCCACTTCAAGGCCTTTGCACTTGCTCATCTCTCTACCTGAAATGCCTTTCCCCCAGATGAGACATAACTTGCCTCCTCATTTAATTTCCATCTCTACTCTAATGTCACTTTCTTAGAGAGGTCTTATCTGATTACCATAAAATAGCACTCCAGTCACTCTCAATAAATTGCTCTCCTTCAATTTTTATCACAGCACTTAATACTGTATGACTTATATCACATGTTTACCTTCCTTAGTACTGAAGTAGAACAGAGTTCGCCACCACAAAATATGCCTCTTTGGGATATTGATTAACTTAAGCTTTTTTTTAAAAAAAAAAATTAAATTTATTAGAGTAACATTGGTTGATAAAATTATATAGGTTTTAAGTGCACAATTTAAAAATACGTCATATATTTATTGCATTGTGTGGTCACCACGCAAAGTTAAATTTCCTTCCATCACCATATATTTGACTCCCTTTACCCTTATCTACCTCCTCCCCTTCCACCTCTCCCTCTCATAACCAATAGCATTTGAGGTTTCCTTTTTGCCCACAATCTCTCGAACACTTGTTATTACTTGTCCTGTTGATAATAGGTGTGAGGTGGTATCTCATTGTGGTTTTGACTTATATTTCCCTAATAATTAGTAAAGTTGAGCATCTTTTCATATGTCTGTTAGCCATTTGTATGTCTCCTTGGGAGAAGTGTCTGTTCAAGTCCTTTGTCCATTTTTTAATTGAATTGTTTGTTTTTCGCTGTTGAGTTATATGAGTTGTTTATATATTTTGAATATAAGCCCCTTACTACATCAAAGGCACTATTTGCAAATATCTTCTCCCATCCAGTTGGTTGCCTCTGTTTCATTGATGATTTCTTTTGCTGAACAGAAGCTTTTTAGTTCGATATAGTACCATTCCTTTATTTTCGCTTTTACTTCCCTCGCTTTTGAAGTCAAATTTATAAAATCCTCTCTAAATCCAAGGTCCATGAGTTTAGTACCTATGTTTTCTTCTATGCAATTTATTGTTTCGGGTCTTACATTTAGGTCTTTGATCCATTTTGTGTGAATTTTGGTGTGTGGTGACACAGCAGTCTAGTTCCGTTCTTTTCCCTTTGGCTTTCCAATGATGTTTTCTCCCAACATCATTTATTTAAAAAGCTTTCTTTTATCCATGTATGCTTTTGGCTCCTTTGTCAAAAATTATTTGTGTGTATATATTTTTTGTTGTATATATATATATTTGTGTGTATATATATATTTGTTGTTGTTGTTGTTTATTTTATTTATTTCTGGGCTCTCGGTTCTGTTCCACTTGCCTGCCTGTTTTTCTGCCAATACCATGCTATTTTGATTATTCTTGCTTTTTAGTATAGTTTGAAGTAAGGCAGTGTGATACCTCTGGCTTGTTCTTTTTTCTCAGGAATGCTTTGGCTATTCAGGGTCTTTTGTGATTCTGTACAAATTTGATGATTTTTTTGTTGTCGTTTTCTATTTCTTTAAAAAATGCCATTGAGATTTTGATTGGGATTATATTAAATTTGTATATTGCTTTAGGTTATACGATCATTTTAATTATGTTGATTCTTCCAATCCATGAACATGGAATATTTTTCCATTTATGTCTTCTTCAATTTCTTTTAATAATGCCTTATAGTTTTCAGTGTATAGGTCCTTCATGTGCTTTGTTAGGTTTATTCTTAGGTATTTTATTCTTTTTATTGTTGGTTATTTTTAAGGCTCAGAAAGTCAAGAAGAGCCTTTGACCTTTCCCCTAACTGCCTAAAAGAATTTAAGATAGAAGGCTTGTTCCAGGAAGGAGCTATCACTATAGATAACCATAGTATAATATGATAGACAAGAAGGAACTCAGCAATGCCCCTTTGATCAAAGTTCTCTCTGTGTCCCACTGTATCTAGATGGCCCAGCAAATATTCATTTACTAAACATTAACTCTTCTCATCTCCCTGTGAATTGCCTTACTTCCCTTTGAAGTCCCAGACCCCTACCTTCTTCTCCTCGAATGACATACACTCATTTGCCTTACTGTCTTTGGAATTCTTTATGCTTATGTAAATTCCCTTTGTGTACATATTAAAATTTGATCTTCTCCTGTTAATCTGCCTATGTCATTTTAATTATTCAACCAGCCATAAGAACCAAGAAGAGAAGGGGAAAAATTTTTCCTCTTCTACAGTATAATATAAGTTCCATTAGGGTAAAAAATTAGTTTTGTTTACCGCTGTATTTCTAAAAGAGTGCATAGTACATAGTACACATTGCATACATATGTTAAATAAATGAATGAAAAGTGTGGATCTCTAAAAAAATTATTCACAAATCACAGTCTGTCTTTACTTAAAATCAGCTTCTATCATCTCAGTACATACCAGCCTGTGCAAAGAAAAAGTAAGTTAGCTAAATAGGAATAATCAGTCATATAATAACTACGACATTCCTCTGAACAAAGTACTTTCTAGAATATTAACAACCAAAATTTTTTAAAAATCAACATATAGAATCCGTGGACGAAAAAAGAAGAAGAGGGCGTTCTGCAGAAAGTAACCTCACAGGGTGATCTAATCATAAATTTCTAACTGGGTAGGGCATGGTAGGTAGTGGTACCACAGGCATAAACTTTTTGAAGTTTATCTTTGCCTTAAGCAAGCCCTGTCCATTGTATCTGTGCATCTAGGTTAACACACCTTTGAAATAAGCTGTAACCACCCTCAAGAGAGCACATAATCTTGTTAACTGTAATCCAATCCTTATCTTGCCTTTTCCTACCTCCATATAATCTTCCTTAGTTCTCTCTTTAATTTCAAATGCATAAAATAAGTTGCACTTCAAACTTTCCTCCCTAGCGTATGTAATCAGCTTAGTTCAAATAAACTCTTATAAAAATTCTTTACAGGTTCGGGCATTTTTTACATCAACAAACCTTTAATCTTATCAGCTTGTATCCAAAATAGAGCCCGAAATCCTAAACCTATTCACAACTGCACTCTCCCTGCTCTTGTATATTTTCCAAATTGTCCGTATCTATGTAGTCATCCAAAACACTCGGCTCATATGGAAAATACCTAAGACTACGGGCATTACCAGATGCAACATCTTTATCTTCAACATACTTTAGCCTTTAAGGCTTAGAGATACACAATATACTCAGTAGGGGCGATGATCGCTAATTATGGAATGACAGAAATTAGAGCTGAGTCACCTAAGAAACTACGTACTGAACCTCCTAAATTTATATTTGGGCAAATCAAGGCCCACAGAGAAGTTGCTGAAGGGTAGCAGAAGCTGATACCAAAAAAAACAAAAAAACCATCTTTGGTAGATGTATTATTTTGAGCTAAAGGCCATTGATAACCAGTTAAAACAGAAAAAGCTCTAAAACAAGGCATAGGTTTTGTAAAAGAAATTTACATTTATAAAGGAAATTTCATTTGTAATAATGTCCTTCTCTCATACCAGGAAGAGAACTCTTGACAACTTACCAGTGGAGAAGAGAAAGACTTAAATCTGCATAACGAATCATACTAAACAACCCTTTTTAACTTTTTCTGATCACCCATCCACCCCACTCACCCATCAACTGCCTTCCTTGCCTGGAACCCCAAAATCCTTCCTTATTTGTTTAGCCTAAGATGGTATATAAATCCAAGTTCTAACCACCTATTTAGGTTATTCACTGGGTGCTCCATATGTGTACATGATGCACATGTTAATAAACTTGTTCGTTTTCCCCTTGTTAGTTTGTCTTTTGACAGTCTAATTTACGGGGCCCCAGCTGGAGAACCTAAGATGGGTAGAAGGAAAAGCACTTTTTCCTTCCTACGCTGCTGATGAATATAATTTTATTAAACATCTTATAAACAAGTTTTATTTAGAAAACATTACTTGTCTTTTTTTCAATTTTTGTTAATTTAGAAACATAAATTTTTTATATTATCCAGCTGTTTCCTTAATGAACAACCCTTGAGAACCTGGAGTAGTGGAGTACTGCTGACTTTTACAAGCCTGATAATCCTCCATCCCTCCCCAGGCCCACACACCTTAAAGCTAAGGAGTTAAGACCCCTCACGAAATATCTTTAATAACGAAAAAAATTTTTAATAGGTTTGTATGCTAATTTGGACTATCAACCATAAGAAGAAGGTCACTTACCACCCTGTTAACCATTATAGAAATTGCTTAGTGTAGAGCCAGTTAGACTGTGGGAAAAATAAATAGCCAAGACAGCAGAAATAATAACAGTATACAATGATTAAGAATCACAGATATATAGCTTCCACTCCTACGCACCAAGATAACCTAGTAACATGCATTGTTGTTTTTCAGCTCACAAAGCAAATGACCAACTGAAACCAAGGGTCCTGGTTTAATGTATGATTTTGATTTAATATGTACCCCAGTGCTCTAATCAGTTTCTTCACAGCATGCCTAGTAAGCCTTAGCTTTTTCCTTTACTAGTCATTAACCTCCTGAGGCAGCCAGAAACAAAGGCCCTGCCTTGACTAAAGATCATAAGATATGGGATTCTGTTGAGCTAAAGATCACATCATGGCCTAAGTTGTGTTTTAGCTCTTAAACCCTAAAGCAGAATGACCTCCTGGCCACATCCTCATGAAACCAGACAGAAGGATGCTGAAAATGACCTCAAGACCTGAAATAATAATGTACTATTCTTACCCTCACTCTTGACAGATCAGCAAGACCCATGACCCTAAACCCCTGACTCATGATGATTCATGATTTTTGCTCTAGAAAACCCTTTGGAAACCATAGAGGAACTTGGGCTTTTGAGCATTAGCTTCTCATTCTCCAGAGAGGCACAATTCATAATAAAATAGCCAATCTTTCTCCACTGCAATTCTCAGTGTCTTTAGTATTTGGCTCTCCTAACACAAGGTGGCCAAACTCTTTCTGTTTGGTAACAACCTCTGAATCATTTACTCTTCCTTCATCCTGAGCCCAGGACTTTAGTTGGAATGGAAACCCTTCTTGGTTACAGAAGTCAGCATTTGACTCAACATAGTCGACTAGAGCGTAAACTAGCCCTGTCCACAGTAACTGGTTCATGAATAGACACATAACCCAATTAGCTCTATTACAGGATTCCGAAGTCCTTGTTACAAGAGTAAACAGAAGATAAAAATTCAAGAATATAAGCTTTGATCCACAGTCACCCACAGAAGGAAAGCCTCCTGAAAAGTGAGCCAACAGAATTGAAAGCAGAGATAACAGGTGGAAAGAAACTGAGACCTGATGACATTGTTAGATCTTTTAGATTCAGTTATGTCTATGTATCGACTTTTCAGTTACTCAGATCAATGCCCAGAGTTGAGTTTTTTCAATCATATGCCATGAAAAGTATGCTGCCTAACAAATAACTGCAGAGAGAGTGTCGTATAAATTTACAGAAGAAAAGCAAATAGTATAGAAATATTAGAGTGATTCGACCACAAGAATAAAGCTTTTCACATTCGTTCACCTTCAGTAAAGAGGCTAAAACTAGAAATAATACAAACATATAGTCGACAAGTTTCTTCTAATTTAAAGCAAGAAAACTACTTCCTGAGTTTTAATCATCTGCACACTTTTTCTATCCTAATCTCTAGTAGAAATAACTGCCAATCAATTGTTCTAGAAAGAAAGGAGCTTAGTCTATTTTTATTTCTACTGGCTGATGAAAAAAAATTAATATAAGAAGATACTGTAATAAAAAAAGCCTGCAGCTGCAAAAACTTAAGATAAATTTGAAGATTTGTTTTTATTCTTAAGACGGAAAAATTGACGACCGTAACAACTGCATAGATAACTATCCACAGTTTCTGTGACCCCTAAATGTAGCTACAAAAAAATCATGTCACACATACCAGATTTCAGCTAAAGGAAATAATAGTGCCAGCCAGAAGAGTTTAATTTTCCCTTTTCTCTCTGTGGGGTCACTCACCTAATAGAACAGGCTGTAATAATAACCAGCAAAACAAGTGGAAAAGCTACACTGAAGCAAGTACTTTTCAATTTCGACCCTATTGAAAAGAGGGGATATAGTACAAATCCTTTTTTTAGCAACACATTTCTCCATTTGGAGGAACTTGGAAAGATTTAATGTATTCTCAGTCCTCTCTGGAGGGCTACAATCCAGGAGTCATTTGGTTTAGTCATCTGCTTTCACCCAACAACACAAACATTTATTTGTAGTTTGACTAGAGATAAAGTCATAGTTTTTGTGATTCTCCACACCCGTGTCTATACAGAAACAAAAGTAGTGCTCATAAACTTTAACGTAGAAAATTAAATCAATCCAAAGAATTCAAGAGAAAAAAAAGATACTCTCACCTAATGAATAAATTGATACCAATGTGTTTTTATTATGAATTATTAAAAACAAAACAAAACTTCCTCAACTCTTTATTTACTTTTTTTTTAAATTTTTTAATTTATGCCTACAGCAACTGGTCTTCCTAGGTGATCTCCCATCCAAAAACTAACCAGGCACAACTCTGCTTAGCTTCCAAGATCAGACATCGGGCTTATTCAAGGTGGCATGGCCATAGACCATGGACTATGGCTCCATTGGGGTATAAAACCAGGACCTTCTGCATGTAAAGCAGATGTGCGAACCTCTACACTATGGAACCATGTTCTCTTTACTTACATTTATTAAAAA
>NW_006442484.1:59698016-59707933 GCF_000325575.1 Pteropus alecto
CCATTAATTCAAAATAGATTAACATAATAAAGCTGTTCATTTTCTCCAAACAGATTTATAGTTTTAATGTGATTTTTAACAAATTCCCAACAAGGTTTTTTGTAGATATGGACAAGCTTATTCTAAAATTTATACTGGCACAAGAATTAGAATAGTTAAAACAGTATTGCAAAAGAAGAATAAAGTGGAAGGAATCACTCCATCCAATGTTAAGGATTGCCATATAGCTAGAGTAATGGAAGGATTGGGTTCTCTATTCTATTCCCATCAAACAAGGGAATAGAATAGAGAACCCAGAAATAGACCTACAAAAAATGTCTGACTGATTTCTGTCAAAGGTGCAAAAGTGATTTAATAGAGGAAGGAGATCCCTTTCAACAAATGGTGCTGGAGAAATTAAACACACATAAGCAAAAAAAAAAAAAAAAGAAGAAGAAGAAGAAGAAGAAAAAGAAGAAGAAGAAGAAGAAAAAGAAGAATTTCACCTTAAACCTTATACTTATACAAAAATTAATTCAAAAAGATTATAGATTTAAATGTAAAACTATAAAAATTTTAGACAAAAATATAGGAGAAAACTTTTCTGGGCAAAAGACCCTTTGCAGAATATGAAAACACAAGCAGCAGACTAGGAGAAAGCATTTGCAAAACACATATATGCCAAAGGATTTATATATAGAATATATAAAGAACCTCAAAATTCAACAGTTCTAGGTTCCATTCCTGCAGTTCTACTCCCCAGAAAAATAATCCTAACTGGTAAAATTACACACACACACACACACACACACACACACACACACACACACACAGGAGTCTCTGAAAGAAACACTTATGCAGAAATCATCTACTAAAACTCGGTAAGACAGCACAAGTCTATGAGTCCATGGCATTTGAACTACATCCCATTTCCCTGTCCTTCCTCCCAGTTCAGCCTGACAGAATTTCCACCCTAGATGGGTATGGCCGAGAGCACAGTAATTCCTCTCCCTCTAGCTCACAGTCAGAACTGTAGTATCTCCCTGGGAGAGTTAGGCCACCAGCATTTCTCATTCTTCCCTCCAGGTCGATGTTGCAGAAACTAAATTCGGACACAAGCATCTTGGAGGGCAGGGCTCTCTTTCTCCCCTCAGCCCTTTGTAGAGATTCTACCACAAGCAGGACACTCAGTGCTGTGAGAATGTGGAGAAACTGGATCACTCATACATTGCTGGTGGGAATATAAAATAGTACTCTCACTTTGGAAAAGAGATGGGCAGTTTCTTTCAAAACTAAATGCAACCCAGCAATTGCATGGACTCTTGGGCATTTATCACAGAGAAATGAAAACTTAAGTTCACACACAAACTTGGATATGAATACTCATAGCAGCCTAATTCATAATAGACAAATGCTGGAAAGAATCCAAATGTTATTTAAGAGGTGAGCAGTTAAACAAATTGCGGTACATCATAATATGAAATACTACTCAGCACTGAAAAGGAATTGATACAGTAAAAAAAAAAAAAAAAAGCCCATCTAAAAAGGTTACATACTATATGACTCATTTATATAACATTTTTTACTTATTATTATTATTATTATTTTTGCCTACGGTACCTGGTCTCCCATCCAAGAACTAACCAGGCCCAACCCTGCTTAGCTTCCAAGATCAGACATCCGGCTTATTCAGGGTGGCATGGCTGAATAACCATGGACTGTGGCTCCACTGGGGTGCGAACCCAGGACCTTTTGCATGGAAATCAGATGTGCTGTTACACTATGGAACCACGTCCAATATATAACATTCTTGACATGACAAAATGATAGACTGGAGAACAGATTACTGGTTGCCATTGATTAGAGGTAAGTGGCTGTGGCTATAGGAAGGTAGCATGAAGGATCTTTGTGATGGAATTGTATGTCATGGTCACATGAATGTAGCCATGTGATAAAATTGCGTAGGACAAAATACACACATACACAAACACACACACAAAACAGTGCCTATAAAACTAGTAAAATCTGAATAAAATCAATAGACTGCATCAATGTCAATTTCCTGTTTGTGATACTATACTATAGTAGTACCAGATTTACTATGGGGGGAAACCAGGTGAAGGGTATATGGGATTTCTCTGTATTAGTTCTTACGACTGCGTGTGAATCCTCAAGTAAAACTTTTTTAATGAAAGTAAATTGAATGTCACACAAAGTTGAATGATTAGATGGTTTTTAGATAAGCATAGCTGAAACAATCATATCATCATCATTGCTAACCATTTGAACCAGAGAATTTCCTTTTTTCATCTTATTTTGGCTCTTTATGACACAGAAGACACACACAAATAGATGTTAGAAGGCTACTATCTCCATCTGTGGTCCTTCCATAGCTAACTGGTTGAAAAATGTGCTTTTGTTAATCACAGGTTTTGCCACAGAGGTGATGTGGTGCCATACCAAGCACACGGTCCATGGGTGTCATGGGTATGGGACCAAATACTGGCTTTGTCTCCTGCAAGATCTGTGACATTGAATAAGTTACTCTCTTTCAAAGTCAGCACTATAAAATAGTGTAAGAAAAATAATTTTTTATAGAATTTTGTGAAAATTAAATGTGATAAAATATATAACAAATACCCTTATTAAAGCTTAAACAATTAAATAGAAATAAAGCCATAATGGCACTTCACAGCTCACCTAATCCAGTCCCTGAATAATACAGGTGATAAATCTGAGGCTAGGAGAAGTGTCTGAGAGCAGAGAGTCGCTTACCAGTTGAAGAGCAGGAGCAGTTGTCTTTTTAAGGCACTTTGGAAGACCCGTCCTTTTTTATAAGAGAAAGATTTTAAGCATTTGATAGGCATCACCTCTTATTCAACTACATTTTGATCTCCCACTGCACCCAGGTGAGATTATACATGGTATAGTTTTGTTTCATAAATGAGGACAAATTCATTTACCAAAGAAAACTGCATAGGCAAATTCTAACAATATACATTTATTTCACATACAATTTTTTGTCATATTGTTCAGTCCCAATTTGAAAACCAGCACAGCTTTCTTCCCTCTATCTCAACAGAAAGAGAGCAAAGTTTGGTATTTGTAGACATTTGTGTCTAAATTTTCTTATGCGGTGCTACAGTCATACAGTACTTCAGCCAATTTTTATTTCATGAAAATCCAAATATATGTCAGTTCAGTCCTTATCTTTACCTTTGGAATATGAGTTTTTTGGTCTTTTCTCTTTATAGAAACTGACCAGATGTTAAACGGAAAGGCTTTTCTTGGAGAATATCTGGACGTTTTACATCCCATTCCATTTCTGAAAAGTCATTCTGAATAAAAACTTTAGTATACCTGAAACTAATACGTGTCAATTATATCTCAAGTTAAAAAAGAAATCACCACAGATATAAGTTGTTTGCTCAGCGATTGGTGGACATTCTTTAGTCTTAGAAACCAAAAAGACAAGAGTGCATCTAAGCAATGCTTCATGTCAAGATTCACTGTTTTTAAGAAAAATAATGGAGGTGAAGCAAAAGTAAAGCTCAGTCAAGGGAAATTAGAGTGGGACAGACTTACTTAGTGGAGAGGGTAGGTCCTTAACCTGTGGCTAGAAGACCCTTGGGAGGAAAGAAGGTATACAGTTCTCATAAGAAAATCTGTGAAACCATAAGTGTATCTAACATTGTGTATGTATCTCACACATATGTCCTATTTCAAAGTCCACAAAAATTCTGTTGAAATTAATAAAGAGAAAATTAATTTTAAAAAATCAACATAGGAATTGAGAATTCATCTATTAAAAACAAGAACTTTAGGATTTTGTTTTAGAGCAGTGTTTTAGTTCTTAAGTTTACCTGTCTTAAGATTTTCGTTTTTCTTTATAGACCTGAATTTCAAGTTCTTACCTGAGCCAATTATAAAAAATATATTTAAAAGGATGCCTTTTGCTAAGATCCTGGACCAGGAATACATTCATCTTTATTTATATGTGTTCTGATAACCTTATATAACTTTATATGTCTTATTCTTTAACAAGTTTCTTTTGTAAGCCGGACCTGCTGAAACAATAACTTTAAGCTCCCTAAAGGTTTCATCCACCATAATATCAGCTTTCCTGGACTTTATTGTGTCACTACAATTCCCCAGGGCTTTGTAATCATAAAAAATTCTACATGTACAGCACTTTAAATTTTTCAAAGCACATTAACTCATATAATTTTATCTTATGACTCTTTATAGATGGTTTTGTTTTTTTTTTCCTGTTTAAAGATGAGAATAAAAACAGAGAAAAAGTCCGCCTGTGTTCTCAGAGTGGAGCTCGGACCAAATTGCAGGAGTCTTTCTGCCTCTTTGGCTCAGCTCCTTCCCTGACTGGTAATTGGCACTCATAACCACTTGCCCAAGCTTTCCAGAAAGCCATATCAGTCACTAGGGAACAGATTCCACCTGGACAGTCTACCAAGGTGAAATGTTGTGTCTCGGGAGACAATGTGCGCACAGCTCTTGGGAGTGTTCAATCATAAATTGAATGTCCGATTAAAGTGGATTCAATCAAACAGAAGGTTAGAGACAAGAAGACTTTGAAGGTCATTTCTAACTGAAATTTTGTGACCACAACAAAATACTTCAGTCTAAACTACAATTTGTTTTTTAAAGTAAATGATTGTCTCGTTTTTTACTTGCAAACTGTGATCGTTAAAAAGAAAAAAAAATGCTAAAGGTGTTGTGTAAAAAAGAATTATGAATAAAAAAACAAAAGTTTCTCACCTCTATTGATTGAGTGAGAAGATATTGCGTTAATGAAATCGCTCATGAAATTAACTACTAACAATGTGAGAAAATCCAGTAGAATGAAAGACTACTGCTGCTTCTGTTACTGGACATATCAGATTTGACACCAAATCAATTTCTCTTCTGGGTATGAGTGTCACAATATTTTGAGAACTGAGATTCACATAACTATGTGGATACAAATGTCAAGCAACAGGGTTTTTTTTTCATTACTTTTTGAGCTGTGTGAGAATAATCATTGCCAGAATGTTGCAAAAGTGATGATAGGTGAAAAATAATTCTAGGTGTAAAATTACTATATTTTTATAACTATATCAGTTTGTTGAGAAGTCAGATCTCTGGTATCATATGGTCAATGATACAATGTCTTTTATTTTCAAAAATAAGACTTGTTATATCACTGCTGGTGTATAAAGATGGGGGAAGTTATTTTTCATTTTATCATAAATATTATAATTTTTATCACATAAAAATATATGCTAAATATTTAAACTCACCTTGAGAATTACCATTTTTTAATAAAGTAAATAACATATATGTAACATAAAAATTAACATAACACAGAAGAGTAAAATTAATTTTCTTAATTTTTATAAAGAATTGAAACATCTATGAGACACCATCCCACTGACAGAGGGAGAGAAAGCATCAGTTAAATTTGCCACTTAAAACTAATTCATATATTCTTGCTTAAAACAGTCTCTTTCAAGTAAATATTCAGT
Source organism: Pteropus alecto (assembly GCF_000325575.1). Classification (NCBI taxonomy): domain Eukaryota; kingdom Metazoa; phylum Chordata; class Mammalia; order Chiroptera; family Pteropodidae; genus Pteropus; species Pteropus alecto. The sequence continues at coordinate 59,703,518 of NW_006442484.1, forward strand.
CAATTCAAAGTATGCCTTCTACAAAGGTTTTCTCCCCTCCTCCTTCCTTTCCTAAGATGGAATCAGCTTTCACAGCTTTGTAGCAATGAGGCAAGGGCCTCTAGTTTATGGAACCTTGAAGGGACCATCAAACAAATCTTCATTTGCTCGGGGATTTATACTTTTCATTACTTTCCTTCTAGCAATGATATCACCATTTAGCTGCAAGATTTCTTGTGCTTTTTCCTTCATAATGTACATATTTAAAAACAAATAACATTGAAATAGTAATGGTTACAAGAAACACCATGCTCTGGTGTTATTTGCATATCTTCAATGACAAGCTCCAAATTTAAACATCTAAGTATATCTTTCTCTCTTAATATCTCTTTTCATTTGTTTCTTTATGCATTTTTCTAGCCGTGGCTGGAGAGGTGCTTTCAACTTCTTTGCTGCCAGTGCCAGTACAATGGGTCTCAGGGGTGAAACATGCCTTCTCGATATCAAGTTCTTCCAAAATTTCCTTACTACCACGAATACTGACACTGATCTCAATCATTTTATTTTTGTCCATTGACTCATCTTCCCAGTAGTCTTTGTAATTTTAAGTTGTTAGACATTTAAAATGTGCATTGACTGACAGTAAGAAAAAATTGCCTAAAACTTCCTCACAATTTTAAAACTTCTTTGTTATCAGAGAATACACCACAGGAAGTGGAGCTAAGCATAGCCAGTGACCACGTGCTCATAAATTAATATTTCTTTGACTACAATTGTCAAAGAACATTGATCAGATTTGTGAACCAGCTATGTTAATGTATGTATAACAAAAAAGATTTTAATATAATACTGGTTAATAAACTGGTAAATATGTTTCTGAAGAAGACTATTGCTTTATGTGAGCCTCCTGGGGCTCAAGGAAGCTCATCTTTTCCAGCCAGCCTGTCTCATAGACCAGAACCAGGTATGTCAATCTGTGACGCTGACATACGCGTTGGACACTGTGATGCTCCCCCAGGAATTCCTCTCAAAGGGAAGCTTTTTGACCCAGCTCCAGCTGCTGGACATGTCATCAGCAGATAGCTGTCAGCTCCTTCAGGATCTGCCTCAGCTGCAGAGAGCCGCCTTGTCTAATGTCACACCCTTTCCAGGGAGATCTATGTCCGGAGACTGATCCATGCAAACCCGGTCATTCCAGTTCAATGTGAGACGATGCTGACAAAGCATTTTAGCTCCAGGTCTCTCAGTGGGATCTGCAGAGGTTATCATGGGGCTGCTTTGCAGCTTGACTTCCCCCTCAGCTGGACTTCCCCTTAGCTCAATCCTGCATCCTTTCCTTTCCACCCACAGTAAACATCCTGCAAACTAACCTCTGTCTCAGTGCTTCTTCCTTGAGAACTCAACCTGCAGTAGAGTAATCTTATCTTCCTGAAATATTAGAGTCCTGTTTCTTACAGTGCTGATACCACCATCACACAAAATCACTCATTTTTCCAGTCATTCACTATACATAAAATGTCATACCATCTAGCCCAGTGGTTCCGAAAGACTTGGAGAGATTTTTTTTTTTTTTTTTACTGTTAATATCCAGACCAGTTAACTCTAGGGATGGGCCCTTGGAATTGATACATATATATTTAAAGTTTTCCATGGGATTCTAAAATGCAGCCAGGATGGAGAACATGCTAGGCTTTCAGAAAAATATACAATTACAATTAATCAAGGTAGAAGAAAAGGATTCTGCTGTGTATACTTGTGCTTAAATATGCTAAAACACATTCTCACTACCTAAGCTGTCAGCTATTCTTCACACACACATCACCTCTGCTGTTGCTCATGTTCTAGTGGGTGAACTATGTGTGCTCCTAGTTAAGGCCAGTTTCTCCATCTGTGCATTGAATCCATCTTCTCAAGGACTTCTCTCTAGAATGCCCCCTCCTGCTTCTGCGTCATTATCGTTTTCTTTCTCTGCTACATTCCCACTAGAATGCAAACATGTGGAAATGTCTCCGTTTTCTACCTGGGGGAAAAAAAAAAAGCTTAATCCACATTTTTCTCCAGCTACTTCCAGCATTCTAGCTACTGCCCCATTTTTCTGTCTGCTTTCCAGGAAAACATCTTCGAAGTGTTGATTATATGTGCTTTCTCCATTTCCTCGCTCTCCATTCTCTCCTGAACTTAATCGGCCTTTTATACCAACCCCTCCAACCAATGCTGCTCTCATCAAGGTAATAGTCACATCCACATTGCGAGGCTCAGTGGTTAATTCTCAGTCTTCATATTACTAAACCTATCAGGAGCCTTTGACGCAGTCCATCACTCTCTCTTCTCATGACACTGTCTTCCTTCGGAGTCCTGCATAGCATATCCTCTTGAGATTCTCTTCTTGCCTAGTGGTTCCTCCTTCTCAATCTTCTTTGCTGGTTCCTCTTCGTTTTCCCAGCCTCTATATATTACTTTGCTAAAGAACTCATCTTTTCTCTTTGCTGTCTGTATTTGCTCATTGGGGTATTATTCTAGTTTTATGGCTTTAAAGAACATCTATATGCTTGAGATTTTCAAATGTAAATTCCCAATGTAAACTGTTCCCCCTGAACTCTAAGCTTATTTATGCCAACTGCTTATTCCAATCCCCACTAAAATATCTGATTGTCATGTAACATTTATCATTTCCAAAATCAAATACAATTCCTCCCCAAACCTGCTGCTTTTCCTGTCTTCTCAACCTTAGTAAGTAGAAATTCCAAAATCTAAGTTTTTGCCAAAATCTTTGAAGTGATTCTTAACTGTTCTCTTTTGAGTCCATCTCACAAATTCTGTTAGCTCTACCTTTAAAACATATCCAGATAAGACCACTTTCCATTACCACCACGCTGCCACCCTAAGTACCATCATGTCTCAAAATAAATCCCAATGCCCTTAGAGGTTTACAGGTATACTCTCCTTGTCCACGGGTGCATCTCCTTCAGCTCTCCTCCATGAATACTGATCTCATAAAATTCAGAGTACTATTGGACTGTGTAATGTCAGTCTCTCTCAGTAGAGTAGGAGCAGGTCCTTAGTTGTCTCTTTATCCTTATTCAAAGTGCAGTGACTGAGCATCGATTTAAGGTTTTGATAAATGGTAAGTGGATGAATAATGAATGAATGATCCAACAATGTTACAATATTGACTATAACGGATAAAGAGATATACTGATCTGCTTGACAGAAAATTCAAGAGGTTATTATTAGCTACATTTGCTGTGCATGCCAACTGGAAAGAATTTCACACTTGCTTTGATGTATTCATTTTTCTCTTTGATTCAGTAGATAGAATTGAATTGTCTTTCTTCTTTTTCAGAGACTGATTAATTTAAACAAGAGGGCATGTGTGGTGACCCTCACAGCACACTGACCAAGTTAGTTGACTCCAATAATTCAATACATACAAAGAAAGTCTGTTGAAACAAGACAAGAGCTAAGCCAATAAAATCAGTCCTAAAAGTTTAGAAGGCCCCTAATAATCCGTATATTTTTAAATGATATCAAAATTGTTTATAAAGAGATCAGGTAGCTGTTACATGTTCCTGGATAACTGAAGTTGGCAGAATATAATCTTTTAAAATTTTTGGCCATTTTTATTTTTAATTAGGTCTACTTGATATTAGTTCAGAGATGCTCACACCTGGTCCAAAATTAAAATGAATGTGCATCTCCTTAATGAGAGTGACTTCATGATTTGCATTCACATTAATTCTCAATTGGCTTCCTTAGAATTGTTTTGAACTAGAGTTTCATAATTAGGATTTAACTTTTAAATTGTATTCAGGAGACTGTGCATATGGTTAAACAGACTGCCAGAATAAATTATGAACTAACGAAATAGTAATCTATTACTTTAAGGCATTTGGTAAGTTATACTGGAGTTATCTTTTTACATTTTCTTAAGAAATATTATTTTAGATTTCTTAGTCACAATTCACCCCTTCTGACCTGCAGTACTTGCTCATAGTGATGTCACCTTCACCATACTACCCCAGGATTTCAAACCTTATGGCATCCTATGGGCCAATGACAAGACAGAGAAATTCAATAAAAACCTAATGTGTTTGCTTATGTTCTTACTAACCTGAGATCTGATATTTTTTCCCCAAAATATGATTTATCCTCCAATAATTGCTTTCAACTTATAACATCACTTTTTCAATATTCTATTTAGAAATTGGCAAATAACACAAGATCAAGTGTTCACACATTTGCTTTTGAAATTTGAGCGCCGTTTTATTGGTTATCTTACCTTCTAAACTTTTCTTCTTCCAATGTTCTCCAACTTTATTGTGTCCTAACTTGTTCACCTTGCCTCTAGCAAGAAAGATTTAGCAACCTCAGCATTATTGACATTTTGGGCTAGATGATTCTTTGCTGTTGGGAGGCTGTCCTGTGCACTGTGGGATG
>NW_006442484.1:59707956-59708732 GCF_000325575.1 Pteropus alecto
CCTGACCTCTCCACCAGATACAGGTAGCAACACCTCCCACACTTACCCTAGTTGTAACAGCCAAAAATGTTTTCAGACATTAGCAAACGTCTTCCAGGAAGTAGAGGGACAGACAAATTGGCCTGAGTTGAGAAACACTTATCTATGATAACTGAAGCTAAAGGTCTTTTCAAATGACACAGCTACTAAGGATCAAGTTCATAACATCTTAATCCACAATACATTATTTTCACTAAAATGAGATAGCTTGCACTAGTGGGGCATAGGCAGACCCCAATTTAGCCACATTGTAACCTGGAGATCATGAGTGTATAACATGTGATGTTATATGCCTCCATTAGGTGTCAACTGGAGGTAGTTTTATATGAGATTAACATTTAAAATCAGTGAACTTTGATTAAATCAGATTGCCCTCCATAATGTGGGTGGGCCTCATCCATTCAGTTGAATACTCAGAGACAACAAAAAGTCATCTCCCAGAGCAAGAAGAACAATGTAGAAGACTGTATTCCTGCCAGTCCAGCAGAATACCTTGGAACTGAAACCATACCATTGGCTCTCCTGGATCTCAAGCCTGCCAATACACACTGCAGATTTTGTATACACAGATTTGATTGCATGAGGCAATTTCTTATAATAAATCTCTTTTTATACATATATAAAGTATAAGGTACATATAAAGTATAAAAGGTGTATACACACACACACTTTTTATCTGGAGAACCCCAACTAATACATGACAATTGAAATAATAGTATTTCTGCTTTTCTTCTCCT
>NW_006442484.1:59708766-59724489 GCF_000325575.1 Pteropus alecto
TTTGCCTTGGAGGAAAAGCAATGTTTATTTTTTCACTTCTGAATGTTGTCGGAGAATCAAAAGAGAAGATTTAAGAAAGTAAGACCTGGAGTTTCTACAATAACAGAAGAAGTATAAAGCAAGCAGAGGATGGGAAGAGTAGAGCAAGTCCTGATGAGGCACAGGAAAAAAAGCAGAACTAACACTGGGAGTCCCAGCGGTGGGATGCTATGGCGGGATGGCCGGTGCTCGGGAGCCAATCCAAGCCTTGGAGACTGTCTAAGGGAGCATCTCACATCACTTGGATAAAAAACCACATTAACTGCAATTTTATGACTAAAATTTGTCCATTATAAGCTGCCTTCATGTTACCCATGAATTGCGCTCTGAGTGGCCATTCAAAATGGCCAATGTAAAAGCAATCTCTTTTTTCAATGGTCCAGAACACTTACATGCCAAAACAGAGAGTTGGGTTCCTTGGCACTCCAAAATAAGAAAGGGAAAGTCACTGAGATCATGCATTGCTGAAATCATGAATGCTCATGCTGTACTTCCTCATGCTGAGAATGATGTCCAGTAATAAAGAAAGACGAGAAGTACAGGTCTTTGTTAAGTCGAATGGAGCAAAAAATGCTGCAAAGTAAAATGTAATACAGAGAGATGTAGAGCTCTTTTTAGTATGGCTTTCTAAGTTTGGAGAAATCAAACTTTCCTATATCTGTTTTGTTTTAAATCACAGGTAATTCTACTCACTAGGTACTCCTTTTCAAAAAAAAAATAGAGCTCCATTTACATGCAGACAACATACCTAAGTTATGATGCCTGTAGTTCTTGGATTATTTGTATAAATAAAATTATTTCTATCAATAATACAGCATATGAAAATGGCTAGACATAATTCACCAATTTTGAAGCATGCATTTAGGATAACCTGACTTAAAATATAAGTTGATCTACCTACGACCCAGAAATTCCACTCAGAGCTATGTCCCCAAGAGAAATAAGTGCAGGTATCCACCAAAAGACATGTACAAGAAGGTTCATGGCACTTTATTCATAATATCTCAAAACTGGAAACAACCCAAGTAACTATCATGGGATACTGGATAAACATATGCATATAGCAGAACAGAGTGCCAAAAAGAGAATGCACTATGAATACCACAACAACATGAATGAATCTCAAAAACATGCTGAGCGAAAGAAGCCAGACATAAAAATAATCATCGTACTGTATGATTCCTTTACATAAATTTCAATAGAAACAACTAATCAATGGTGATATAAATCCACATAGTAAATGACTCTGGGTGGGGCAAGTATTGACTAGAAAAGGGTATAAGGAATACAGAGGCATCCATTGAAGTGATGGAAATATCCTATATCTTGATCCTAGGTAGTGGCTCTCAGGTGTTTACATAAGAAAACTTCACCAAGGTATATACTTAATAGTACATTTTACTTAGTGTATGTTATATTCCAATTTTTTTAAAGTCTATATGCAGAGACAAAGCTGTGCAAAAATGTCACCATGAGAGGTCTCAAGGGGAATAACTAAAAGATGAAGTTGAACTTACTTTAGAGCATCTGAAACCTGAAACCGAGGTGCCTGCTGATTTAAAGTCATATGCTACATGTTCATATGCTGTAATCAGGAAAAATAATGATTCAAATATGAAGACCAAATGGAAAATCATAAAGGTGGCTATTTGAAACAGCAGACATTGATTTGCTATCCAGCTGCCACACACATGTATATTCATTTTCTATTGCTACCATAACTAGTTATCAAAAATTTAGTGGCTTATCTTTCCATTTCTACAGGTCAGATTGTAAGGTTGGTTCAAATGCTTCCAATTTCAAAAGGCCAAAAATCAAAGTGTCAGCCAGCTTGACTTTATTTCCTGGCCCATTCAGGTTATTGGCAGAATCCAGTTCCTTGTGGTTGTAGGTACCTGTTTTCTTGTTGGCTATCAACTAGGGGCCACTCTCAGCTCCTAAAGGCCAATATCTGTTCTTGCTGATGGTCCCTTGCAACTTAGAGCCAGAAAGGACACATTAAATCCTTCCCATGTTTATAATTTCTCTGACTTTTCCTTCTATCTGAAAGCTGGAGAAAGTTCTCCACTTTGAAGGGTTCATGTGATTAGACTAGGCCCACATGGACAATGAAGGATACTTTCCCTCTCTTAATTACATTTGCAAAGTCCCTTTTGCTTTGTGACATAACATTTTCACAGGTTCCAGGAATTAAGATATGGACTCTTTGGGGTCCATTATTCTGCCTACTACATATGGACTGTTCTGTTTGGTGCTCATGGCCATATGGTGTCAGGCATTCATTTATTTATTAATGTTGAATGCTCTTCTAGAAAAAGAAAAAGGAGAACAACTAACTCATCTACAGCCTGATCACATTTAAATGATTGCTTCTTCATTTGAAGCTGTTAGGACATTCTTTGAAAATATAATACTACTCCATTTTGCTGTATTAATTTATAAGTCCTAGTCCTTGTTTGACCTTGAAGAAACCTGTTCCTAAAAAATTACTGCTTCTTGCAAACCTAAATAATCATCTCCTACTGAAGACTCGGATTCTGGGCAAAGGTAAACCTTTAAGGCGAAGGGTGAATTGCCCTCCAGTAGCCACCTCTTCCACCTTTCCTACCATGGAAACAACCCCTGCCTTTATCATTCCCTATGCTGCCATTCAGAGACAGAAGCTAAGCTAGAATGGACTGACTTGGAGAAAAAGAGAAAATAAAACTGACCTACTTTAACACAATGATATACAGAAGACGATATATGAATCCTGGTCATCTTAATTGTCAGAATTCCGAGTGTGATTATAAAGTGGCACCAAGATCCAACTTAGTTGTGACATGAGTAAACATTGCTTTGGCCACATTCCTTTTCTCCTTGGTCATGCCTTTTAATATCTTTACTTTGCATAGCACTTCATAGTTTGCAAATCTTTTGTAACACATATACTCTAATTTAAGCCTTCAAATAAACCTATTAGGTAAACCAGATATTCATATTTCATATGTATTAGCTGAGGTTAAGGAAAATGAAGTAACTCCAAGTTTACAGAGCTACAGAAAAGCAGACCCGACTATGCCTTCATCAGTCTTTCTACCATCGCTATGGCAACTATCGCTGCCCCAGTTGCCAGAGCTCTTGTTCTTAGTCCCTAACCCCTCGTCAAAGCCCAACCCCTCAGCCTCATTCACAGTGAAGTATGAGTGATGGATTCTTTCTAAGAATGTCTGCACTTTAATATCAAAGGAAGCAAATTCAAAGAATAACACTTCAGACATTAGCAATCAAATCAGAGAGAAATAAAAAGAGATAGGAGGGAGTATAGGAAGTATGAGACCTTCCTCCCATAATGACATCCATTCTTCCATATGTATCTAAATGTTAAACTTAGTGTCATACTCTCACAAAAGTTAAACATCAAGTTAAAGCTGCTTCAGACAAATCTCATTTCATTCCAAAAATGAAGTTAACACATAAATAAAGGAAGATGGGGAGTTTAAAAAGAATTAGAGCAAGGAAGTTATGAAGAGAGAACACCACGTGCCAAAAGAGGAAAATAATATAGATAACTAAAATTCTCAAGTTGTTAAGTCAAATCAGTATATAATATTGTATCAAGTAATGGAGAAATTGAAAATGTGCCTTTTTTTCTCAAATGATTGAATGACAGCCATTTTTATGCTTTGTTTTTTCTTGTTCATCAGAATAAATTGCCCTGTACTGAACTCAGAAGGACTTCTGAAGCCCCTATTAGAGAAATGTAATAATTTTTGAAACTACACTATACACTGATAAAAGCATGTAAGGTCCTGCCCACCTTTTTCTTTTCTCTACAGTGTTTCCCACTTAGTTTTTGTCCTCCTGTTGTCTCTGGACCTGTTTTATGCTATCAGCTTCTCAAATGTCTTTTAATAACATGTAGAAAATTATTCACTTGAGGTTTCTCTTTGTGAAACCTCAGGCTACTAAAAAGATTAAAGTAACTGAGTCTGATAAAATTAGACTAAAACCTTCTTTGAAGCAATGCTGGGGTTTTGCTTTCTTGTTTAAAGTCAGAAAGTAACAACATCTTTTTTATGTGATTATAAAGGTGAAAGGGACCTTGACAAGTTATTTAGTTCATTACATGCAGCTGGGAGATACTACATTAAAGCTACCAAATAGCAGTGCCTACCCCTCTTATTTACTTATTTCCAATCTTCAATGAAGATAAATTCATAGAATATTCATTTTCTTTACAAATGAAAAAAATAATAATGGTGATCATGGTTAAGAAACATGAGTAAGTATTCTGTTATAAAATATGGGGGTTTTTTTCTAATTTTACACATGTGTGTGTGTCCTGTTTCACGTGTTAAACATGTCTACCCATACGTTATGGCTATATATTGCTCTATTTATTTAAAAAGAAACAATAGATATTGAGAACTGAGAGTAGTCTTCCCTTAAAAAGAAATAGATAGGAACTATACCAACGACAGAAAGAACTGCTCAGCTTCTATGGTCACACGCAATAAACACATAGAAAGATGGTTCATGATCATGGGTTAATTGAAATTCTCAAGAGAAGAGCTGCCTGTGTAAACTCACTCCTCTCTCAAGGGGAGATGAAATCTCTGAATGACCTAATTAACAATACCAGGATGATAATAAGGCTGAATGAAGTAAGATAGGATACTAAAGTGAGACATCCTTCTATCAAACTTCATTGGCATGGGGGAAGAAAAAGAATGTGCTAGAGGACAAGGTGGAGTGAAGGAGGGGAGGAAACAAAGCAGGAGTTTTATCTCTTTATTTTACGTATGCCATACTCCCTGTTGTGTCCTTGAGTCTTAGCCAGACTCTTAAGCTTTCAAACAAAAATAAGGTGAAAGTAAGACATTGTCTTCTACTTGTTATTGAGGATGACGGCTGATTACATGGGGAATATTTGATAGAATTTGATTTGGAGCCAGTGATTTGACACTTCTTGAGGTGTATCTCTTGGCTTAAGATTAATGGCAGAGCTCAAGTGCCATTGTATCACAAAACAAATTTGAGAATTATCATTCACCTCTCCATTGTAATGAGAGAACCTAAATATATTAGCTTTCTTTTTATTTATAGTTAGAGTATGCCAGTCTAGAAAAGAGAGTAGTTAAAAATTATTTATACTGACACTTATACAACCATATTCAAATTATTCAGATAAGTTTTTAAATACCCTTGAATAATCATATGCTAAATATTTTCAAACAATAGGTAAGCAACTAATGACTGTGGTTTAAATTGAAATTAATATTCCAGCTCCAGAACTCTTCTTGTCCTTGTATTTCCAATTGCAAATCTATTATTCACAAACTCCCAGTAGTAATGACAGACTAGAAATGACTTTATAATTAATTACATTAAAATATATTAATGGTTGTATTTTAACATAACAAATAGTGGCCCATCACGAGTCTCTGAGCTCTGCCTGATGGTCCCACCTTCAACTTCTCCTCATCTAGTAGGAAGAAAATGACGTATATCTCCGTAGAAGCATAAACAAAGTTCCAAATGACTGTTAGACTTAAAAATGGTCAAAAGCATTTTTATTCTGTTCATTTTTCATCTTGAGCAAAAGGGAGACAGTGAAATAAAAGAATCATCTTTTTAAAAAAAATCCTATTCCAAAATTCTATAGATGGTAAAACCAAGAATTTCACTTAAATTAATTTTAAATTTGATTTAGTCTGAGGAAAGCTAAGTACAATTTCTGAACCATCATTTCTCTTCTACACCAGTCATGCTTTCTGTCCTTTCATAATTACCCAAATATGTTTCATAATTTTGACAACACAAATGTTGACAGTCAAGTTGGGTAATAAAATAGTAGGAGAGCAGGGGAGTCTGTGCTTTTTTGACAATGAATGGAAACAGCCTGGCAATCTGTCAATTACTGCTGAGCAGAACCAAGTTTTAGTCTGACTTGAAAAGATGTCTCAACCTGATTTGTGAGAAGACAGTTTTTTTGTTCAGGTCTATGGGCTTACAGATTCTATTTGCATAGTTCATTTTATCATCAAAGAGAGGCAATTAACAACAAAGAGCTTGAATCAACAAAGAGTACTTTTAGGTCTCATTTGCTTCACAATTCCTCTTTCATTAAAGCTGATTTCCCTGTTTAAAGCAAAACTAATGTATCTAACTTTCTTCAAAGAAGGAATTTATATTATTCTGCTTCCACAACTCTATAAATCATATTCTTTAAACTACATTTCTAAACCATATTTCCAGGCTCACAATATATACAGTATAAAAGGATTCATACTACATGCTGATAGTCTCACTGTCACCCTTCCCTATCTTCAAATTCGCTCTTGACCTACAAAATATGCATTCTCATACAGATACACATTCTCACATATGCTCATGAATAACAAACATAAATGTGATAGATAACGAAAAACCAAAGCAGAATTTCCAACATACAGTTTCATCAATTATCTATTTTTGTTCATACTGTTCATGAAGATTGCTAGTTTATTTTTAATAATGTCTGCTGTTAGTTCACTAAATCTGACTTTCTTATGCCAAAAGAGAATTTATTAGGAACATTTGGAATAGTTCTCATAATTGATGGAAATGCGGAACAATCAGCTCCAAGGGAGCTCCAGGACTCACCAGGGAACCCTCTCTTGAAAGAATTAGTTCAAACCAATATCAGTCTTTTCTGTAGTCTACTCAAGTTCCACATTTATTGAACTAAAGCACCTGATTAGCTAACTAGAATCATATGTCCCCTTTCCACTTTTCAAAATAGAAAGAGTATATTCCTGAAGAAAGAAATATGGCAGTACTAAAAGCTGGAATGGATGTTAGGCAGCTAAAAATAAAAATGTCTACCCTAGTCCAGCCCTTTCATTTTTCAATAATAATTCCTTTTACATTATGGATCCAAATATTCCCATTTAACATTTTGTAACTATTGCAGGTAAAACTAAAAATTCAACATCTCCTCCAAAGAAAGAAAACTCAGAGTTGACGAGTTTCTGGTGAAGTTGCCAAAGTGGCATGACTTATTCCTGACCGATCATGTTTCCCTGGAAATTGGAACACATTTCTCTGGAAATAGCAATTGATTCAAGGAAAGGACTAAGACCCAAGTGACCAATCATAGCCAGTGAAACTTTCCTTGTTTCCTCCACTGAAACTGAGTCTAGTTATATGTAGGCTTGAAATATTGCCAACAATTTACTTTTTTTTATTTCTTAAGAGTGTTTGAAGTAGAACTTTCTCTCTTATGACAGGGAGTACTATACTAATTGCCTGTCTCTTGGCTTGGGGAACAGAGAGAAACTTAATAGTTCCACAGACTATATATGACAAGGAAATTATTACAGTGCTGGTACCAAAATATGATGAAATGAATACTGGGAAGTCCAAAATCAACCAATGACCATTGTATCCTCTATTCAAATATGTTTTTAACAGCTTAATTATGGTATAATTTATCTGCCATAATTTTTATCAATTTTATGTCTACAGTTCAATGAATTTTAATAAGTGTATACAGTTGTGTAGCCATCATCTCAGTCTAGTTTTAAAAAACTTCCATCATCCCAAAAAGCTCCCCTGTGCCCATTTGCCCATCAATCCTGTCTCCAAATCCAACCACCACATAAATACTAATCTGCTTTTTTTAAACTATAGTTTTGCCTTTTCTAGAAATTCCATATTAATGAAATCTTATAACGTAATTCTTGTGTCTGGTTTCTTTCACTTTCTGTAATTTTTTGAGGTTCGTCCATGCTGCTGCATGTATGAGTAGTTCATTCTTTTTTATTGCTAAATTGTGTAGAGCAAAATGGAAACATAACATTTTGTTTATCCATTCACTAGCTGATGGACAGTTCGATTTTTTTTCCATGTTTCGTTTGGCTATTATGAATATTTATACACAAAATTTTATGGACATATGTTTTCATTTCTCTTAGGTAGGTTCTAGGAAAGCATACTTGAAACTTATTAAGAAATTGCCAATTGCTTTCCAAAGTGGTTATACCATTATACAAACATGGAATAACCCTCTATTTATTTAGGTCTTATTTAATTTCTCTCAGCAATGTTGTATACTTTTCAGTGTATAACTCTTATACTTCTTTTGTTAAATTTAATCCTAAATATTTTTTGATGGTATTATGAGTAGAATCATTTTTATCCATTACTTTTTGTTGCTAGTAGACAAAACTGATACCTTAAATATAGGTCATACTTTAACTGTTAAGCCTTACACGGATATATGAAAAATTAGGTGATAATGAAACAAATATGAAAAAGATTTATTTCGGGGGAGAGGTCTTCTTCACATTGTAACTAACACATTGGAAAAATCTGAGCAAAAGTAAGAGTCTTTGTGAGTAATGAAATAGCACACACTCCAATTTATTTTACCACCAAGAAACGTAATTATTTCCAAGACAGAACATCAGTTTGTTGGTGCTACAGTTTAAACAGAATTGCATCATCCAAGTATCACAAATAATGTGACTACTTGAATCTGAGTGCATGTTCTCTGTGCTTAAGTAAACACAACCAGTTGTCTCTTAAGACCTCCAGCTCTAAGAAGTGAAGAATATCGAGGATGCTTGAATGTCTGTTTCTGTGTGTTTCTGTGTGCATGTGCTGAGTTTTTGCCAAGTTTATTCTACTTCTAAGACCTCTGAACATCTTTTTAAGTAACTTGGTTTACATAGGGGTGATAGGGACTTTGAAGAAGAGTTTTTCTTCTAGAGGAACCAGGAGATAAAGATGGGTGAAATAAAGAGGACATTATTTCCTCTACTGCTCAGCACATTCTCTCAACCTGAGCTATTTTCAAGGGTCGCTAAAGGCAGAAGCCAACAAAGGGAGCTACATTGGACACCTTGATGCCAAAATACCCTACAGAAATAAACAAGACTCCAACAAACACCGCAGTGCAGGTAGCTCCCCCGGAAAGCAGATTTGTTTGTGAGCCATGTGACATACCTCTGAGGACTTCCAAAAATCATAGAGGAAAGGGGTTTTTTTTTTTTTTTAAGGGATCCAAGTTCTGGATCCATCAGTGAACATACTGAGGTAGCAAAAATTGAACACTAATGTCAATTTTACTTCATTTTTCATGGTAAATTGGTAAGGTCTGGGGACATTTGAATTTATGTGAATCTATAAGTACATTTCCCCCTATCTAGTTCTGATTTCCTATTGCTGGTTTCCTGACTACCCTCTAAAATTTCCAAAATAACCTAGATAACCAGCAATCTAAACACTTCTAAACCTCTTTTCCAACAACCCCAAAAATAGGGAAATAAAATAATTTCCCTGTTCTTGTCAATCTTGTTTTTCCTATCACCTCCTTCTGAAAGGAATAGTAAAAAATACTAATGATATTTATTGAGTCAGTGTGGTGTTAGGTGACTTAACACATTATCTCCTTTTTTATTCAAAACAGACCTTTGAGGTAGGTACTCTTAGGATCTTCATATTACAAATGAAGAAACTAAGTTTTTGAGGGATTAAGAAGCTTGCCCAGGGTCACATGGCAAGTGGAGCAAAGAAGTGAATAGAAGTTTTCCCCTAACCCACTCTTTTATCAATTGCTGGTGGATCAAAACAGATTCCTTGCCAACAATCTTGACTCCCTTAGAGACCCAAGTTTCCTTAAAAAGGAAAAAGATGAACAACTATAGCCATTTTTTTCCTTTTGCACCCACAGGAATTAATAAAAGCTACTCAAGCAACAAGCAACGACTAATTTCACATGTCATTCTAATTCCTGCCAATTGTCCAATGTATGGATGCCAGAAGCCACTGAGCATTAGAAATAACAGAAACCGAAGAGTCGAAGGAATTTAAATCAGTCTTATGCCCCCTGCCACCCCAAAAATCTTACATTGAAAAAAAGGAAGAAAAGCTGTCCATTGAGCATTCAAAGAGTTTAAGAAAAAAAGAAAAGAAAAGAAAAAGGAGAGGGGTAAAGGTACCCTTTTCCACGCAACAACATTGGCACCTTGAGGAATTCCACTTAGTACTCAGAGGAAATAGTAGCCTTGTGGTTTTCAGGAGAAGTTGCCCCCACCTAAGTATCATGCAGCAAGGGGAGCCTTAACAGGGGAAAAAAAAGGCAGCCTCTACATAGCAGCTAAACAGTCTCTCTCTCTCTCTCTCTCTCTCTCTCTCTCTCTCTCTCTCTCTCTCTCTCTCTCCCCCCCTGACACACACACACACACACACACGCGCGCGCGCGCGCACCCACAAGTCCTGTAATTTTGCATGCCATAGTATATATTAAGGACAGCATAGAATAAAACTTACGTGACTGAGTAAAAATGCTAGTCTTGGCCCTGCCCTGTTACTCGGAGTACGTTGATTAACTCTCTCGGCCTCAGCTTCTTACTCTCTTAAAAGAGGAAACAGGATCACATAATATTTTTAAACCTTCACAGCTCTAACCGTCTCTCATGTTCAAAGAGCTTCCCAGTTCACTCTTTGCCAAAGGAATTGTAACATTTCTTTTAAAAGAATTCTGATACTATCCTAAAAATTAGTCTAAAGCATATTTCATTTTCTGAATGCTCTAAATTAATGTCGAAGATATTCCTTTTCTTTCTTTCTCTCTCTCTCTCTCTGTCTCTCTTCCTCAATCCTGTCTCCAAACCCTCCCTCTCTCTCTCCCTTCCTTCCTTCCTTCCTTTCCTTCCTTCCTTCCTTCCTTCCTTCCTTCATTCCTTTCTTTCTTTCTGCTTTCTTTTCTATTTTAAAAAGTGCTTCTTGCCCTTCAGGCAAAAGAAAACTCTTCCGCCTCTTCAAGGCACAATGCATCCTTAACTTCTAACCATACATGGCACTTTTTTTTCTTTTCCTATTGTAAAAGCTCTCTAAAATCTTGTTTTCAGAATAATGAAGAAAACATGGCTGTCTGCAAGACTACTTGTCACTGCTGAATATACTCCGTCAACATGCTGCCACTTCATCTTGTTTAGACTCACCTACTGCTTTGTAGAAGGACATTGATGTCCACATCTATCTCCTTGAGACAGGCAGAGAAACGAATCTTTTTTCCTGTCTCAGAAAGAGCTGACAAGCTTTTAGTAGTGTTTATCTTCACTGATGGGTGATAACCTTGAAAATTAAAGTTAAAAGAGACTGATACAGTTAGGTACATGGCCTTCTCCATCCTATTTTACGATTGGTTTTCTTTCATAGTTTAGCATGTGAATGCTTTCTATTGTCCACATTGATTTTTCTAAAACCAAATGTAAAGTTACATTTCATTTACAAAATACAAGTGCACTATGTTGTGACTCTTCTGCAAAAATATAATTCTGCTCTTAAGCCTGAAATGAGTTAAAAATATAATTCCTTTAGGATTTTCTGTTCTGCTACTCTTCTCGTATAATCCATGCCATTTTTCCTCTTTCTCTGCATTTCTTGACCCCATATTATGTCATATTCATAAAGTCTTGAGATTTCCCTAAAAAAATTTTCCTGATTATGGGCAAAATAGTAGAACTCTATTTACATCATTGATTCAAGGAAACTAATAGGTGGATTTAATAGTTTCATTAATAACTTGTTGTCATGGATTGAATGTTTGTATCCTCTCAAAGTTCATGCGTTGAGCTCCTAATCCTCAATGTGAAGGCATTAGGAGGCGGGAGTCTGTAGGAGGTGCTTGGGTTATTAGGGCAAAGCCCTCATGAATGGGATTTTTTTTGGTGCTCTTATAAAAGAGACCCCAGAGATCTCTCTCCCCTGCCCCGCCATGTAAGGACACAGCAAGACGATGGCCATAAGTGAACCAGGAAGCAGGTCCTCATCAGGCAAGAAATCTGCTGGTGCCTTGATCTGGGACTTTCTAGCTTCCAGAACTGTGATAAAGAAAAGGAAAAAAAAAAAGTCTGTTGTTTATAAACCACACAATCTATGGTGTTCTGTTATAGCAGCCCGAACTGACTAAAACATGTGTGTATTAGGGTCTCCTTGTGACCTAGATTGTGCCCACTACTGGGGTTCAAGCAGCCAAGGATATGTCCGGCAACCTTTTTTGCCTAAGGAACTCAGAGTGCCTTAGGAAAGAGCTCAATCTAATAGAATAAGAAGCCAGGCACAAAACTTGGGCCATCAAAAGAAAGCAGTGTTGCTGAGTCCAGTGTTATGTCTGTCACTGGGTTTGTCTCAGGGCTAGCTCCTCAAAGTTTCATGTCTGAGGCATAGACGGAAGAAGAGTCCACCAACAAAAATGAAGCATAGCTCCAACAGAAGAATGACGTTCTTTTCTACCTTGCAACAGAGCAAGATGCAGCCATGGCCTCTGGAGGGCTCCTGATTCAGCTATTAGGGAGCATGATGGTTCTTGGTGAACAACTGGTAGCAGATTGCTGAGAGAGGCAGCAGCCAACAGGCATAAACTGGCACCAGGCACACATGACTCCTCCCTGGAGACACATGGACATACTGAAGGGTCATTCTAGAGGAGACATCCTCTATGGCAGCGCTGCTACTCTCCCCTCTCTGCTACTGCTATCTGCGTTCTTGCATGCCTCTCTCCATGGGTGAGCTTAACCAATCCTGGGTCTGTGTCAAAGCAGGACTGAATCATCAAGTTCTGTGGGATACTTGCCTGAAGGGGCCTTGGAGGCCAGATTCACACTGGCTTCTCCCATCTCTCTGCAGCTAGTTGGCACTGACAGGGCTCTGAGCACCAACAGAGTTGGTGAGTCAGCATCCACCCACAGCTGAATGTTGTTGCTTGTTCCCAGTGGGAGCCAAGTGTGGCTGAAATATCCTTGTGGGCTTAATGTGGCTTGCAGGCTGTACTTAGCCACCCCTGGTTCTGCCCTAAATTACTTCATAGTGATACAAGAATGTCTAAAAGTTACTCTATCTGGTTTTGGCTCAGAACTTGATATTATACCTTAAGGGTGTTATCCTAATAAAATACATACCATCCCTTGTTCTTTTTCATACCGTTCACACAGAGCTAATGATCTTATACATGTAGGTCTTTCTTTGGCATGAATTGTTTTTTTAATCTCTCCATCTCCCACCTCCACAAAATAATTACTAAGTCTAATAGATACTCCTGGCACTAGCTGTGAACAATGTAAATTATAACTTTCTTTAAAGTAGCACACTCTAAAACATAGAAGCTTCATAACAAGTTTTTAAGATGCTTAGAACAGAACATAGAGTAACATCTCAATAAGTAATTTTTGAGTTGAATTTTGATAAATTAAATAGAATGAAATATATTTTCTATTTTGTTAGTTCATTTGTTAAGAGCAAGGCAGTATTGTATACTCAAAAAGAAGGAGCTTGAAAGAAGCTCCTTTGAAAAAGTCATAGATTCAAATCTTACCTCCCCTGCAAAGGGTATATAATCTTGTAAATCCTAAAATAGAGAAAATAAACTATATCTCTCTGGGATGTTGTAATCAATTAGATAAGTATGTAAATTATCTAATATGTTTGGTGCTGTGGAAGTTAACTATCTTTTTTTAAGTCATAAAGAAGAGCTTTATGGCTATATACTATGAGAATTTAAAGGTCTGCATCTGTCACTTCTGTAAACTCTTATCTAAGAGCAAATAACAGCTACTGTCAAGGGTCTCTTCTGTTGAGAAACAATGTCAGTTGTAGAGTAAAAATGGAAGAACTTAATGGTGCCTAAGTTTTGGATGCTATAGACAAGTCACAGAAATATCAGTGTTTCATTTTAAGATGAAAGGAAAGCTGTAGGCAGTCCTTTGTTTAAATATGGCACATATTATTTGGCCTGAAATATCTGGAAGAAAGGCAGCAGTGATACAATCCCCATATTCTAGGGTCAAGTTTAGCCCATTGGACAAGGCATGACCTCTGTTCACCTTAAAGAGCCCATTGTGGAGAGAGCACTGGACTGACTTCAGGGTCTAAAACAATAAGATCTAGTACTGGGTCCATCCCTTTCTAGCTGTGTGGCCTGAGACAAGGTATTTAGGTTCATTGAGCCTGTTTCCTCATCTGTGAAATGAAAACGATAATTCTTGTTTTTCTTACACTATTAAGTTATTGGTTGTTAACATTATTTGCTCTGCCCTAGCTCCATCTATACTGCTTGGGCTTAATGAATGTCTCCTCAGCCCTGTGACAGGAATTGACTTGAATTACCTCATATAATCCTTACACGAACCTAATGAGGTAACCGTGATCCCCATTTTACAGATGAGAAAACTGAAACCTTGAGAGGTTAATTAACTGGCAGAGCAGGAATCCAACTTCAAAGCCCACATGCTGAGCCATTATTCTTAGCTGCCTTTGGGAACCAAAGGTGGACTTTGGTACTCATTCAACTGGTATATATTAAGGACCATGTCCTACCTCAAGGAGCTTATATCCAAAATCATAGTTTGGAGATATGCAGGGTCAAATAGCCATTTGCATCCAACCCAGAAGAATTAACTGAACCCTAGGTCTCCAGTAAGTGGGGTAATTTCCTGACAGGATATGAGACCACAAGACACACACCCACAACCTGAGCCACACACACTTAGGTGGGGTTAGAGATAGTCAATCTGTCTCACCAAAAAGTGTAACTTCCTTGGTTTGTAAGTACCTTCCCCTCTGTTTCTATTAAAGTAGTGTTAAAAGAAACATTAATTTGCTTTATTTCCTTTAGTCAGAAGGAAAATTGCATTTTGCTTGGTCTCAAATAGATAAATTTAATGCTAAACTGCAAAAATAAAAACTTTCTTAAATTACAAACATGATAATAAATCTTTATTGGGCTTTCTTACTGATGTGCATAGCACTACAGTATTAATTGCTCTCACAGTTAGAGTCTAGAATTTTAAAACCACAAAGTAGTTGTCTAATGCCATTTTACATAACAGGACTAGACTGAAAACTGGCTTTCTTCACTCCCAGTCCTGTGCTCTTTCCACTGTAAGAATGCCCTTCTTTAACTCTGAAGTTTTAATTCCCTGCCTGAAAGAGAAGAATCTTGTCCTTCTTTCTTCCTCTCTGCCAAATGTTTATTGATTGGTTGGCGATGAGCTAGTAAAAGTTTGATGAGAATGCCATCTAGGCCTTCAGTGTCATGATCAAGGGAAGCTTATAAAGAGATGCCTTTCATCTTTTTCCTAAAGTCAGTGCCTTAGGTAATCATTCCTTGTCCAGAGGCAATGAGTCCCCCAGATGAGATGCCGTGACTTGGGGAACTTTGGCCCCAGCTTTGTCAGCTCATTAAGGATACTGTCTACCACAAAGTGACTTTTGAACACATTAAGTAGGAAGAATCAAATGGTTTGTGCAGTGACAAGGTCAGCTGGATCAGAGCCCGAACCTTGAAATAAATCAGATATTGAAGAAGTAAACAACAAAAGAAGCTGAAGACAGATTGGATACAGACATGGTGCTTTTATCTGTCAGCCAGCAAGCTGCTGACTTTCTCTTCTGCAAACAGACATGGTGTTTCTGTGGTGCCATCTTATCACATTTTGGCTTACTTGCCCACATCACTTGCTGGTTTGTGAGCTCGTAGAGAGCAAGGACTCTGTCATGTATATTTTTATTCCATAGTTTGCAGTACATTGCTTTTTATATAGTGGACATTTGATGTATGAAGAAATAAAAGAAGAAAAGAACAAAAACTCTATGTCCTATATCTTGAAGAAATTTATAATGAAACCTTTTGCTATTCTCCCAGACTTTTTTTTT
>NW_006442484.1:59724574-59740810 GCF_000325575.1 Pteropus alecto
ATAAGAGAGAAATAAGAAAAAAAATAAATATCTGTTTAGGAGCTACTTTATGCCAAACACTGTAGCAGATAATTTGCATATTACATTATCTCATCTAACCCTTAAAATAACACCATGAATCAGATAGTCATATTCCTCTTTTTTTTATAGATAAAGAAATTGGGGCTCAGAGAGACTTGTTCTAAGTCATACAGCTAGTAAGTGACAGAGCTGGAATTCAAACCACTAACTCGAAAGTCAATATTTTTTGCATTTTATCAGGCTGGTTCCAATAGGCAAAAACACCATTCCATAGCCACAATTAACAACACTTTGGCAATAAGCATTTCTATCATTCTAGTACTACCAGCACTATCAACTCTTCTTTTCCCACTGACGTACTCTTTTTTTCAAGGTATTAATTTGGAAAAGATGGACTAACAGAATAAATTTACCCTCCTGGCTAAAATAACTAAAAAATAAATACATACATACATACGTAGATACATACATACATACATACATATATTAAACAGCAGTTTCTAAGACATTGAGTACCAGGCAATGAAGTATATGATTCCTGAGAGATGAAAAACAAATGATGTTGGCCCTCCAAGGGCCCTGACTCACTACTTGGAGAGAATTCCCAAGCCATAGAATAAAAAAGAGATATCCAAGCACAGCCCAGTGATAACCTGCATTGAGAAGATAGAGCTGAGAGGACAAGGAGACCCAGAGCAAGTAGAGTATGCAAGGCAGCAATGGCAGATAGAAGAGAGCTACACAAAGAGACAGCTCCAAAAGTTTACAGAGGGTCCCCCTATAGTACTTAGCAGAGTACTGATTAGTGCAGGCATATGAGGAAATGACTCCTGGCCTGGAAAAAAAAAAAATCACTGGAGGATTAAAGAGAAGAGTGTCTAGCACTCACACAAGACCAGAAACTAGCCTGTACAGTTGACCGTAGAAAAAAACGTGAAAGTTAGGGACATCGATCTCCCCCGCAGTCGAAAATCCACATAAAACTTTGATTCCCCAAAAA
Organism: Pteropus alecto; assembly: GCF_000325575.1. Classification (NCBI taxonomy): domain Eukaryota; kingdom Metazoa; phylum Chordata; class Mammalia; order Chiroptera; family Pteropodidae; genus Pteropus; species Pteropus alecto. Next base: position 59,725,596 of record NW_006442484.1, read on the forward strand.
CTTAACTGCAGTCTTCCCTCAATAACTGCAGGAGATTGGTTCTAGGACACCCCACAAATACCCAAATCTGTGGATGTTCAATTCCTTTACATAAAATAGCATGGAACAATGCATACAATCAACCCTCTGCATCCATGGATTTCAAACTATGAATCTAAAATACTGTTTTTGATCTTTGGTTGAATCCCACAGATATGAAGAGCTGACTACATATTTATTGAAAAAAATATGCCAAACCCACAGATATGAAGAGCTGACTACATATTTATTGAAAAAAAGTCACATATAAATGGGTCCACACAGTTCAAATTCATGTTGTTCAAGGGTCAACCGTACTTCCAACCAGACTGGATAAACCTTATAACTCATAGGGTTTGGGGTAGATTGCTCATTGGGGAACCTTACATTAATAGTGGGGAATAAGTAGACCTAGACTACTAATCCCAGCAAACAAATCTTAAAAGCAAAATCCAAAAGGATCAAACTATTTTCGATTTAACTGTATTCCAGAACAGAGCTCAAGAATAATTATAGGAATGCAAAGATATTCAGTACCAACAGGGTAAAAATCACAAAGTCCACCATCCAGTAGTCCAAAGAAGTACTCAAGCAAAATGGCAGTAAAGCACAATCTTTAATAAGTAGAAAATTAAGCAAAATGACACCAACCCAGAACTGACACAGATGCTAGAATGAGCAGACAAAGACATTTAAACAGTTGTTATTACTGTGTTGCTAGTGTTGCCATCTCTAGAATTATCAATAAAGACCTAAAAATTACAGATGTACATTGTGTGTGTGTTCATGTGGGTGTGCATGTGTGCATGTGTGGAGAGAGAGAGAAAGAGAGAGAGAGAGAGAGAGAGAGATTTGGAAAGCAAACTGCATATTACTTAAAGTTTGATATTTATAATTCATTTTTGGCCAAACTTCTAAAAGAAATTGATCATGCAGAAAGATGGTTCGCCCAGGAAGTTAGATTGTTTTCCTTTTGTTATGCAACAATTTATCCCCCCACCCCCGCCATCTCCCTGATCTTTCCAAATTAACACCCTTCAAAATTAAATTTACTTTAGACATCATAATTTCCAAGATTTGATCTGAGTCATTTCCTGTGCTGATTTTTCAAAGGAATCAATGAAATTTGTGAATATGGATCAATTATATAACCAGACCCTCCCAAAGGGCTATAAGTTTTCAACTGAACAGAATTAATTTATATATAGAAAATTATATTGAGCAATGTGAACCCTGAATGTGTCTTTTTCTTTCATACATATAAATTATATGTGGAATAAAAATAGTACCTGTGTGGGTTTTGTTTAGTTTGGTGTATGGGACTTTTCTTTTCTTTTTTTTTTTTTTTTTTGGTCTGAGATGTATTCGCACACTGTTATTCTGGGGCTATGGTCTTAAGAAAAATCACTGCAAATCTTGTCTTTAGAAGTCATAATTTATATGCAATTTTTACATATTGACATCCTTAAACTTGCTTGTCCTTTTATCAAAGAAAAAGTGTTAGGATGAGTAATTGGAAGAATATGATTTTAATTATTTATTATAAGGTGTAAGAGAACTTGAGAAAGGCTTCTCATCTTTCTTCTGTAAGAATTAGACAAACATTTCAGGATCTTTTGTTTCTTTTTCATCTTTCACTACAGATAGCACTTAAATACGGGTGGGTGTTTAACTACATTTAAATGATATTGATGATAATGATTATAATAGCAGTACATATTTAACTGGACTTCTTCTTTAATAAATAGGTTAATTGTGGTATTTTCCTACATAATAGAGTAAAAACTTGCCCTATACACCTAACTCCCAAATTCTGGGACTGTATCCAGTGTCAGAAAATAACTACCAGGTACTCTGTATCACCCAGAAAAGCTACTCACAGGCCACTCTTTGCTAATGCAAGCCTGGGAGGAGAATAAAACTTTAAAAAGAAAGTTCAATTAACTTTTTTCTTACACCCTACCATGCAAACTGCTAGATAAGTTTGGGACTGTAAATATTTTTTCAACTAAAAGTCATCTATTTTTGAACATCATTAGAATAAAATAATCACTCATTAGATCTTGATGGATAAACCCAAACACTATTAATACTACAATCATATTAATGTTAATGAGAGATCAATACATAAATATACAGATAAATTATTTCTAGAAATAGGCTATTATTTGCATACATAGGCTATTGTTAACATATAGGTTTTTATTTATAAATATAGGTTATTATACATAGCTAAATATGGAAAAAACAATCAATTAATCTTAAAAATCAGGAATCAAGGTCTTTACATTCACTTTTGACCCTGCCACATACTGTGACCTTGAGCAAATTAGTTAACCTCCTGGTGGCCTAATTTATACATCTACAGAAGAGTAAATTACCACCTATGTTATTACAGAGAGGATGAAGATTTGCTTAATGTAGTAATTAGTAGAACTCTATCATTTTGCTGAAATTCTGACTCAGCTGGAAGTCCAACCCAGATTTAATTTATGGGAAATCTTAATGCTGAAATAACTACTAATGCATTTTTTAAAAGAAACTATCCAACTGTAAAATTGGCAAAATGTATCCCTTGGGCTAGAGAGATGAGTTTACTTTGTTGAAGCAAATCAGCTCACTGGATCAGACTATGGGATTAGATGGCTCAAGGTCATAGGAGTAACTCCTATATTGCTCAGATACATTCATACACAAAACACTGTCTGAGCCACAACTTCGGTTGTATTCCTGATCTCATCCTAATCTACTGCTTTATAGTATATGGCATAAGTCACCAAAGAATTTGTCCAAGGAATAGGAAAGCCTCATTAATATCTATCACCATTACTAAACTAGCAACGCAAAACCAAAATCTTGCTAATTGTATAGGCCAGTATAATCACCTTCATTTTCTTTCTCAAACGTAGGCCTCAAGAACATGGAGCTTTTGTCTGTTTTCTTCATTGTCATATTTTTGGCTCCTAGAACAATGCCTGGTACATAGTAAACAATGTGTATCTGTTGAATTAATTAATTAATCAAAAATTAATCTCTCAATAAGGAGTCGGGAGCTTACTTTCTTGCCATTCTCAAAGGAACTATGGGATTATCCAGAAGACAATTATGAAAAAATCTTTTTTATTGAATTATAATGTTATGTGTTATGATCAAATTGACATATACATTGAAAATATTTAGAAATAAACAACATAAGAACAACTCAGAAGCATCTCTACTCATTATGACTCCTATCAATAGGTTGCTACTTATAGCAGGTTATATAAGACTTCTCAATTTACACCTGCTGGCCTAACATAATTATTAATAACACCCTCTTTTATTCTTAAGAATTCGTGCTTGGGGCAACAAAATACATACTGAATTCTACCTATTGACCTAACTACACATCAGGAAATAGAGAACCTATCCCTTTGCAAGCTGACTTTCTCTGAGAAAAGTAAAACAAAATCTTGAAGTAATCTGTTAAAATGTCTAATAATGAAGACCAGATGAACTGTGGCATGTGGAAAGAATAGTAAACTAAAAGTTAACAAATTTAAAATATAGTTTAAATTGTGCCCACTAACTAGCTGAAGACTTTGGCACAAAATGTTTAAATGGGCCTTACTTTATCCACTAAAGAGAGCCATTGACATAAGCTAGAAAATCTTCAAGAGCACTTCCAGCTCTGCTATTTTATAATTCTTTCATTTATTTATTGCCTTTTTACTTTAATTTTTATTATAAGTTGAAATACAAATTTTAGCCCATTGATTTAATTTTCTAAAAGTTACATGTTTCTAAGATCCCTTCTATCCAACTCTAAAAATATAGTTGAATTTTTAAAGCCTAGGTCTATTACAGTCCATAAGGAAGTAAAAATTATGACTAGATTTAATGGGAAGGAAATGACTAAATAATAATTTACAAGTATAGAGGACTCTTAAGGAGGAAGACAAGTCTGGGTAGGACACTGCAGTGTTAGGACAGCAAGAAAAATGTTAAGGTTCTCTAGGATCCAGTAGCAAGGAGAAGGGAGGGAGCCAGAAGTTAATAAAAGGTGTGTGAAGAGAAATTTTCAGAATTAGTTTAGATGTAGCTTACTTCATCTTCTTCACCTAGAGGCAAAATCAATTGTTAACTAATAACATATGCTATGATTTAGTTCCATTTCCATTTTTGCATGATGTTCTGCTCATTGGTGACTGTGATTTTAAAATATGTCCACAAATTCTTTGATATTTCTTCTTTCAAAAGGCGAGACTTACTTCTTTCTCTTTTGAGTAAAGACTGTACTTAGTGACTTGCTTCTAATAAATAGATTGTGGTAAAAGTGGCAGTGTATGACTACCAAGACTAGGCTATAAAGGGCATTGTGATTTCCAATCTGATCTCTCTGGAGTAACTCATTCTGGGAGAAGCCAACTGCCATCTTGTGAAGATACTCAAGCAACCCTCTCAAGAGTTATGTGTGGCCTCCTGCCAACAGCTAATAAGAACTGAGGCCTCCTGCCATGTGATGAGCCATTCTGGACATAGATGCTCCAGCCCAAATTAAGCTTTCAGATGATGCAACTGCACTGACATCTTCACTTCAACCTCATGAGAGACTCTTAGCCAAAATCAACCAACTAAAACACTCTTGAATTCCTGACCCACAGAAAATTGAGAATATGAATATTTGTTGGTTTAGGCTGCTAAATTTTGGAGTAATTGGTTACAAAGCCATATAAAACTAAAACAGTGATTCATTTAAATAAAAAAGGTGAACAGCCTCAGAAATGGGGTGTGGGTGGGAGGAATGGTTCATATCAGATGCTTAGTGTAAGAAAGCAGTCTAATCTATGTGAGAGAAAAATCTGTCCTCTAGGAGTGGACACTGATGAGATTTGTTTTACATAATCCCTCTAACCTTCTCTATGGGAAATATATTCTGAAGGCTTTACAAGTGAAGTGGTATAAAGTCTAGGCTTTGCTTTAAAATATTCTAGAAAAAAAGAAAAACAGAGTAAAGGATAGATGAAGCAAGATACCAAAATGCTAATAATAATTGGAGTTGGATAATGAATACATTGGGGTTCTTACTCAATTTTCTCAACTTTCGTATATATTCAAAAATGTTCATGATAAATGCTTAAAAGAAAAGCATATAATTAAACACTTGACTCTAATGCTTTATAGCAAATACATGTTTTAGAATTATTTTAATTAAACTCAAAATATGTATTTATTTCAAATAACAATTTCAGAACCTAAAAAAAGTAAAAAGAAATAAATAATACTTCTTACTCTTATCTACCTGAATGGATAAAATAGTAGGGCATTTGTGACACTGCTCTCCAGGATTTTTAGCATATGTTCACTTCTTCACTACCCTTAACACAACCACCCAAAAAGCAGTGGAAAGACCTATCTGCTGAGCTTACAGTCGTAGGAAACTTGAAGGGGTGTTATAGATTGAATTGCCTTCTCCCAAAAGATGTACTCAAATCTCAACCTCTGGAACCTGTGAATGAGAACTTATGGAAAAAGGGTCTTTGTGGTATAATCAAGTTAAGATAAGGTCATATTATATTACGGTATTCTTATAAAAAGAAATTTTGACATACACTGAGAAGAAGGCTACGTGACGATGGAGGGAGAGATTGGAGTGATATAGCTACAAGCCAAGGAATGCCAAGGATTGTACACAACCACCAGAAGCTAAGAGAGAGGCAGTTTCTTCCTCAGAGTCTCCAGAAGAAACCAACCCTGCCAACACCCTGATTTTAGACTCCTAGTCTCCAGAACTTTGAGAGAATAAATTTGTGTTGTTTAAACCATTGAGTTTGTGATACCTCGTAACAGCAATCCTAAGAAACTAAGACGGGGAGCATCAAAGCAATTTCCTGCTCTCTAAGGTCCCCCTCCCACAAATAAGCTTAGAAATGCCTGACTCGGTTGTCTAAAAATACAGAGAATTTGTCATTTTTACGAGCAGCTCACTGCTGGTAAATTCTCACAAAGCCAAGTCCACATCATCATTCACCCTCCTTTACCCCTGTCTCTCTCATATCATTACTCACTGTCTTCACTGGCTCTTCTGAGAGTAGGATGTGGTTTACCCCAACTTCCTGCCTTCTTAGAACCAGTGTGTAATACATACTTGTTTTTAAGCGTTTTACTCTTATGATTGCTGAGAAACAGGGCTTAAAAATGATTTAAAAATATTACAAAGTTACAGAAATCTCCAAAATATAAAAGTGGAATATATAGTTCTCATTGAGGTGGTGTTGAAGTTGGGCATATCATTGTCACATGGTAACTGCTCAGTAAGAATTATTTCTATTATTATTTCTAGAATTACTTCATGAGCCAGTTGTGGATGTGGAGTCTATATTAGATCACTGAGAAAAGAAAGTTAAGAAGATACAGTCTTCTTCAGGGATTATACTTCAGAAGGGACAAAAATAAGTAATAAGAGCCATAAGTGTTAAAATTAAAAAGCTTATATATCATATCGAGGTGGCATAAGTTAGATGTTATAAATAATTTTCAGAATAAAATGATTCTGATTTGAGGCTTCGAAAATGCAAAGTGGAAAAGGGCATTCCAGCATGAGAGAAAGAAATTTGGAGGAATTGAAAGCAATTTATTGTGAGTACCATGTTATAAAATAAAATTAAAAACAACTAAGAAAACAAGTTTAAGGAAAGATATGTGGAGGGGAATATGATTATGGCAGATGAGAATTTAGAAAATCATTCCACAAATTTCTATGGATATTTTTATAAGTAGCCTTTATATATGGCCCCATGCTTCCCATAGATAAGAAACTGTTATCAGTTAAGAGATTCACAATTTCATAAGATGAAAATGAATTCTTTGCTCAAGAGAATGAGAATGTTATTATAATCCCAAAGTGTAGATGTGGTAGCAGTAGAGAAGAAGAGGAGGAAACAGAAATGAAAGAAATATGCTAAAAAGGTGGAATAAACTGGACTTAATCATCACTTAGATGCAGAGTTTTATATATAGATCAGTGAAACAAGGAATCAAGGAAAGAAGAACATAGGACAGTTCCCTGTTTTTTTGCATTGGTGACAAGGACAATAGAGGTACCATTAGCTAAGATTGAAGAATAAAGGCAAGAAAGATAATGAATTCATTGTGGGGATAGTAACAATTTAATGCCTATAAGGAAGTTGTCCACTGAGCAACAGAGACTACAGTTAGAGATATCAAATAAATGACATTATAAATAGAAGTTGAAGCCAAAGACACATATTAGCTCGCTCAAGTGTGTTTGTAAATTAGGAAGGTATATGATGGACTGGTTAAAAGCATAGCTCTTGAGCTAGAATGCCCGGGTTCAAATCACAGTTCCATCACTAGCTAGGTGACAAATTGGGCAAATTAACCTAATTTTTCTATTTCCATTCCTGCAAATGTGAAATGTTATAAAAATTAACTGAGTTATTCTACATAAAGTGCTTAGAAAAATGCATGACCCATAGTAAATACTTAATATTAAAAGAGAGGAAAGGGGGCACATGAAAAGGAAGAAAGGAGAGGAGAAGAAAGAAGAAAGGAGGGGGAGAGAGAGAGAGAATGAGGAGATTGAGATTGAAGAGAGAGCCAAGGAAAGAAACAAAGGAAAAGCAGCATATAAGCAGTGGACAAAGAGAAAAAGCTTCCAAGAAAGGTTGGAAAGGAGCCAGCAGATATTATGTCAAACAGTGAGGAACATAAGAATCTCAGGATGAGGGTGTGTTCAAAAGTTGAATCATCTTGGAACTCAAAAAATAAAAATGGATGAAGAGTCCACTGGTTTGATACTTGGATGGAGTGAAGCCCAGAAGCAGGGAGAGCAGAAGGAGGCCACTGTACAACACTCTCTTCACTGGCCTTCTGCTGTTTTTAACCTCCTTCTTCTTGACATGAAAGTGTAACATGAAAATTTAGCATTTTCTTCCAATTTAGTCAACTTCCAGTTGTTCACACATAAGTTTGGGAGAAACATTTCAAGAAGATAATATAATTAAAAAAAAATTTTTTTTTTTTTGATTGGTAGTATCACCTCCCCCAATTCTACCTGTCACTCAACATCACCTGCCCTTTTCCAAAAGTAGAAATAGTGATGATGCCAGAGAAGTACCTAGCAGGGGCAATAAAAAAAATGTCAAAATGAAAATGTAGGAAAGTACAATAAGAAATAAGTAATAATCTCTCTCAAGAAACACTACAGTGGTGGATTTAGAACTTCAGTTCATTCTTTACATATTGGTTGGGATATGTGCTTTCAGAGAGGTCCACGAATCTGCATTTTTAACATTTTAATTCTCGTGCAAGCAGTTTAAGTATCTGACTTTTTCAAATAATTGTTCTGCAGTATGTACATGAATTGAGAGACTTTCATTACAGGGTCAGAGATATCAGGGCAAGGTATTTTGTAGTACTTGGTCCCACACTGTAAGAATTTCTATACCAAAGTGATTCTCAAACTTTAGGGATTGTTAAATACAAATTTTTGGACCCTAAACTCAGAGTTTCTGACTCAGTAGGTCTGGGGCGAGGCCAAAAATTAGTAGTTCTAACAAGCTCCCAAGTGATTTAATTCTGCTGATGCAGGGACCACATGTTGAGAAGTACTACTCTTTAGCTTCATAAAATGGTAATACTTTGCTCCTCAGTCAAGAACATGAAGAAAATCAAGCTCGTTACATTTTTTAAAAAAGAGTAAAAAATGAGGCCAATTCTTAACCAAGTCTCACATAGCCTCATATGCTAAAGAAGGAAAATAATTTTACACCTCATGGTCTCAAGGCCAGCTCAGGGAATCAAGGCAGAGACCAGCAATATTTTGTTCTTTCAATCGTATCACAGTGGTTTTACACATACATCCTAAAACGTCCCCGGGAAGTTATAAATGACACATGCAAGAATTCTGGGCTCAGCCTTCTTCAAAGAACTTGTTTCAATTTGAGCATACTTCAAGAGAGAAATAGTTTGAAGATTATTTCTCCTCCCTAATTCTGGGATGTTGTGTAAGAACCCAAAATAAAGAGTAAGTTAATGGTAAACACTAACTTTGCTCGTAAATGACTAACTCTGCTTGTAAAAGACTAAGTATAAATGATGATTTATACTTACATACTTGCAGAGTATGTCCAACATGACTGCACTGTGATTCTTTTTAGCGACTAGTTTTAAATTCCTTTAAAACAAGAAACCTGAAATTGTTTTTATATGATGCATGTATGGTAACAAACTGAACAGTAACATTTCTCCATTACTGTATATTTTTTGTACTTGTGTATTTGTACATCTATACTGTTCATTTATAAGTGAATTTCTGCAAATATATATTACATGTTACTTTTATATAGAGAAGGTTATCGTAAAAAATAATACCTATTAGGTTTTCATATTTTTGTTGGAAAAATATTCCTTTAAAAGTACATGCTCAAACTAAAACTATTAATTATGAAAAGAACAGGTGTTTTATGAAAGCGGAAGGAGAAAGAGACAACATTTATAGTCTTTAATATATTTATAACAATTTTAAATAAGGATCTGTAACCATCAGTGACATAGTCACAAGTGTAGTTGGAGGCAAATAGATATTTATAAACAAAATTGCAGGTGATGAGATTGGAAAACAAATTACATCTTGTCTCCAATCTCTTACCGTCGTTTTGAGAATGAGAGGTTTGACCTCACGGATATTTTAGATGCAAACCAGGTGGTTCTGATCAAATCATCATTCTGGGATAAGAATGAGATTTCTACGGCACTGTGGATGTCCAAGGTGCATCTCTCTAGGAAGTAATGGCTACAGTGTGAGCTGCCTAGTACCAATAGCTTTTCAAGCTGCCTCCTGAGCTGTAGCAGAAAGAAGGGAAAATTTCTTCTTTCTTTAAAAACAATCTATTTTTAAAGTTAAGGTAATATGCATATTTGGTTTTAAAAAAGAAAATGGTTTCCCCTTCTCCTATACAAATATGTATAGGCTGATATATATATATATATATTTATAAGTGTATATATATATATATATATATATATATATATATATATATATATATATATATATATATATATATATATATATATATATATATATATATATATATATACATATATATATGTATATATATATCAGCCTATACATATTTGTATAGGAGAAGGGGAAACCTTTTTCTTATTTACACAAGTGCAGTCATACCATACATATTGCTTTACAATTTGTTTAAAAGCATATCTTGGAGATCTTTCTATATCTGCAGAAATAAATCTTCCTCATTCTTTTTTTTAATTGCATAATATACCATTGAATGTGTATACAGTAAGTAATATAATCATCCTCTTATTAACAAGCATTTAAGTGGCTTCCAATTTTTGCTATTATAAACAATGCTGAAGTACAAGTATATCCATAGGGTAAGTTCCTAGTTGCAGAATTGCTGGGTCAAAGAGGATGTGAATTTGCAATTTTGATAATATTGACAAATCGCCTTCCAGCTACATACAGCACAGGAAAGGAGTCTACTCCAAACGCTGGCAGGAATCCATCTATCCCGTGCAGAATTCACCACTTAATGCACCAAGGAACTCACTGAGTTCTGGTGAGAGTGCTCAAAGTCATCTCTCTAATTTCACGAGGCAGTTTATGATATAAATATGTATTTAGAATATTTATCAAAGGATACCTACCATATGCTTGTTGCCCTAGAGCTTTTTAATAATCTGGAGTTTTTGCATCTTCCTACGTTTTATTTTGTCCTTGGGAAATATATAGTCCCAGCATCTGGATGGTAATAATGAATAATAATAGCTTCCTTATATGGGACTTATGCTGCAGGAACTCAGAACACATTATGCACATCTTCTAATTAATCATAAAAACATCCCTTTAAGGAAGGCATTTTTATCTGTATTTCAAAATTACAGAGCTTCAGCCATGGAATGTTAAGGATTTCCCTTATGAGTCTCCATGAGTTAATGGGTTTTACGTATTGTAGCCTCCTGATTTGAGTTCAGCAAAGTTCAAGATAGAGCCTTTCTGAGTTCTCTTCATTAAGGCAAGTCTCAGTGCTTTTATAAAACTATATAACAAGCCAAATGGAGCAGAGATCTCCAGATAAGACAGAGAAGGTAGTGAACTACTTTTCTCAAAGGATTTTACTTTCTTCCATTAAACAGTTGCAAAGGAAATATAAGACAGGCAACAGGTAGAGAAAAAACCCACACTGTAGATTAAAGTTTACAATAGGGTAGTAGGGGATTTTCATGGTGGTGTTCTAAATGAGACAATTAAATCTATAAAGCTTTATGAGATGACCTCAAGCTATGATCAAATTGGAATGGAGGAAGAGGAACTAAATGTTAGGCAACACTGAGAGATAAGTATAAAGGCTTGGGGGAAAATCTGTCAGACTGGTCAGTTTACATTGCCATGTGAGGCCAATAACATTGCTAGATCCATGTCTGATGATAACACCAAGTTGTTCACTTAGTGCATTCTGTTAAGCACCACCATTGCGAAATCCAGTCTCAGTTGCCCGGAATTCTTGGTCTGACTCGGGGAGGTGATCTGCAGAAGCCCCTTGTGGGCAGAGAGAAGCAAAGGCACGAACAGCATTTCCTTTGAGCATATTGGATTGCCAGCTATAAGCATAAAATGTATTTTTCCATTGGTGCCTTTCTATTCTTCTCTCATAAAAGTTAAGATTCTGGGGATAATGTCACACACAAAAAGGCAGAAATACCTTTCAAGTTGGGATCTCATTCAAAGACTCTCTCCCTATAGTGCTGAGGTCTTAGCAAAGGCTATCTATCATTGCCCCTTCCTGTTGTAATTTGCATCAGAATTCTAAGGCCTCCAAGGAGGAAATGCAGCATGTGAAAAGAAAAAATAATACAAAATTCCATAAATAAAATCGCCTCTCTTGCTTTATAACTCAGCCAACAGCAACTTGTGAACCAGAAGCAGAGATCAAAAGACAGCACACAGACTTTTCCAGAAAGAGTGCTGTGGCAGAATTTTTTAGCATTTCAAGTACTGAAATAGATAGAAGAAATTCAGAAAAATAATGTGAAAAATACTGTGGGTTTTAGTTAGCAGAACTGATTTGCTTCTATAGCAGCAAAATTAGATGTGACTATCTTTGATGCTAAGAACAGTGGATCTTAATTGTATGCCTCATATTTATGTTAATTTTGGTGCATTGAAAAGTTTTCATTGTTTTTAGTATTTCAGGCAACTCAAAAATATGAACACTCAAGTAGGTGTACTGAAAAACCGTGCCATGTTTGACAGAATAGCTTCTTATGCTAACATTCAATTGGGATCTCTGATACTTGAGAGATTTCATAAATGTGAAGCAGTTAGTTTAAACACACATGCATATGCTAAACTGCCTTTGGTAAAAAGAGACAAGGTAAGCTTCAAGGAGTTCCTGTCTCCAGTAGGGTTTGCCATTAGAGAATGAAGGCAAACTGCCAGCCAGCACCTACATACATGAAATTTCTTTATCATCCTTTGTTTGGATTGTGGGGCCTATCCCAGTGATTTCATGAGATGCCTGCTGTGCTCCTCAGAAAATAAAATGTGCAGAGTATGCTTGCCTTTGGCTTGTCCTCACCCATGGGAGGTATTTGGAGTGATTAATTACTGGACTCCTTACTGCTGCTCTCTGCACTCTTTAGGAAGTTTGGTGTTAATCACAACAAAGTTATCCTTTTTACTAAAAATACGGGCAGGTCCCTTTGGGTTTTATTGGACCCTAGGGATATTTGATCTAATTTAAATCTGGAGGTTAACTTCCAAAATTTAATTTAATTTATCTAGTTTTTTTTTTTTTTAAAGCTATTGATACCATAAAAATATAGGTAACCTTTTTAAGACTTTTCAGGCAGTATCAGTGGTTTGTGAGAACATTCAGTGCAAGAATCTTTGTATTCTCTAAAACAGAACTTTCATGAACTACATGAAAAATGTCAAAAGGGACAAAACATTGGGCAGTGGAAAATAAATATTTCCATTTCCAGTCACCTAGTTATTATGCCTGAACGGAACCACCATCCAGCATCTTATGATATTTTCCAGAGATATTCTATGCATGCTATTACAGACTTTCAACAAAAGCTCTAGTGTTGCGGAACAGTAGACAGCGAGAACTCAGGTTTATTACGCCAAGGGTCCCAGAAGAGCTAGGGCTCTGAAGATCTAGGCCCAGAGCTCAAGGGCAGTTTTGCTTTTATAGAGCTTATCTACGCTGTTACAGTTGGCATGGCCTGATTGGTTGATTTGTCCCCAGGCAGTTACAGACCACAGGAGTTGCTATGGGTTTCAGGTGCTTGAGGAGTTGCTATGGGCTACAGGCAGTTACAGAGCTTGAGATTTTCAGACAGGGAATTTAGGCAATACATCTGTTATCTAGACAGAACAATCAAAGGGGAAGATGAGTCTTCAGTTGATTTCAAGATCACTCTGCCCTTTGGCCTATGCAGCAAGCATGTCTACAGAAACAGAACAAAGAGCAGATTATAAGGTTAGCCTTTTTAAGTGAAAATTCCTCTTCATTAGATCTGGCAAATCTAGAGAGATTACAAATTAATCACAATTAAATAATTATCATAAAGTAATAGTGGACCTTTTAATTCTAATCCCAGTTTTGTCGCTGACTATCTTGAGTAAATTCATTAATCTATCTTCCTCATTTTCACCCTTCATGTGATAAAAATAATGATCCCCAACGGGTAGGATTGTCAGAATTAAGTGAAGTAATGTACCAAAGTTCCAGATATACCCCTTGATTTGACTATGGGAATAAATGTATTATTTTCCCCATATACTTGCATTGCAAATGCAGAGGATGAATTCTTATCAAGGTAGGGATGAAGGTATCCATAGAATATTATATAAAAAGGAAGTATGTGTCATGTTGTCTGTTTTCATAGCACTATCATTCTACTTTTCCCAGCCTTGGTGAAGTTGACTAGTTCTTCCTTAATCACCTTCAATTTTATTATTAGTTTAGTTGTCTTTAATCTTCTCCAAGACTGTTTCACACAATCTGAAAGTCAGATGACTCTTTGAAATGCACTGCTTTCAAAGATTGTATGCAAAAAATAGTATTGAGAGGGTAAGAGAAGAGATTTATCATTTAATAATTACTGATATGAAACTAAAAAGCTGCCAGGCACTTTGTTAGATGACACGGAATCAGGCAAAACACAACAGAGAGTATGGTGCTAAGGATTGCTCTTCTTAGGGATTGGTAAAATTCAAGGGACTACTTGATCTTCTGAGATCTGGAAAACCATGAGTCTCACACAAATTTAAGATCTGTTGTGTTTTCTAAAAATCCAGCCAAACAGTTTCAGGAATTAAAGAGGTTTATTGGCTCGTATGACTGACATCCAAAAACTGGGCAGGCTTTTAAAAAAAACCCTTGGGTCCATAATGTCAGCAAAGACTACTTCCTTTCCATTGCTGCACTCAGTCTTCCATGATGCAGTTTTCATCTGAGACTGTCTCCTTTAATAGTTTAAAGAAGGTAGTCAGAAAACAATCAGAGCTGCATGCTTCCTAGTTGATATCTACAAAAGCAGAGATTACGTTGAGGCCGCTCCCATGGATCAGAGGGGAAAAAATTTCTCAGAATTTCTGCAACTGTCTGTCTCCTTAACCTCATTGTCCCTAATTGGTTTGCATGCCTACTCTGAACTAGTACACGACAGGAGCGGGGGGAGGGGTGGTGCTGCGATATTGTTAATTGGCTTAAGACGATCAGGGCATTCCAATCCAAACCATGCTAAAAAAATATATATATTTAGAAAGGAGAAAGAGGCCTGGATGGTAAGGAAGGATCTCAAAATTGTCAGCTAGAGCTCTTGTTACTATTTCTCTTTGCATATCTAGTCTATGTCATTCTCTTAGGCTGGCTTCATATGTAAGATTTTTACTTTGGCACATCTCATAAATTTGATTTATAAATGACTGAGGCTAATCATGGGACAACTCTCAAACGAAATACCTGTGAATCTGCAAATCTAATTCTTATCACCCATCAATGACTCTCATGCCCCAGTTCAAAATTCTCAAATGATATCACCTAATTGGCCAAACCTATGAATTGACTCTCACAGTGGGTCTCCTTATACTGGTCCTCCTCACCTATGGCCAGAGGAATGAGGTCATCTGATATAGTCATGGATGACTAGGCCTA
>NW_006442484.1:59740836-59745881 GCF_000325575.1 Pteropus alecto
TTCAGCAGGGGTGGGTGGGAACAGATTCTTTTAGAAGGCACTGTGGGCAGAAAGACAATAATATACATCTCTAACCAGAAAAATCGCAGGGGTGAAAACTATCTTTTTAAAGATAAAAGAAAAGCTGCCACTGTAATTCAAAATTAAACTGGGTAATAGACTTTTGCTTTGATTACTATTTTAGCCTTATGGTCTCTGAAATTTACTTTAAAGAATACTGAAACACTTCTTCAAGCAGAAACATTACAGAGGAAAATAATCTTTGACCATAAATCTAGAACTTAAAAAGATATTTATACTCATTATATCTGAGATGCTGAAAGGTCTCCTTTTTTTTGCAAATGAATACCTCCTCAAAATGAGTTTCAATATTGAAAGAGATAACAGAACACCCCGGTAGAATTCCTCCCAACAAAATTGCATTTCACTACCCATTTTTACCTCTTGATTTCCAAGAGGGTGTTAAAGATTTGCATCCCATCTTATCCCTAGAATAATGCCAGATGTTTTCCCTGGAAAAGGAGTTTTTATGTTCTCAGCAGTACTGTGGCTCTAAGGAAAGAAGTGTGTCAGTGTCAGGGTAGCACAACCAAACCTCTGCTGGAGCAAAAGAGGAACACGGAAAACCCAAAGGAGAAGTGTTGTGTCGTGTTTTTTTCTTTTTTAACTCTCTCATAATGCATTCAAGCTCACTTTGACCCAAATAACCATCTGACTGGTTACTATTTTAAATGTGAAAGTAGTACAGAAAGGACAGTCTGTAGCCCCCATAAACCTGGAATGGACTGGGCTGAAGGCAGCAAAACTTCCCCCTAAGGCATGGAAATTACGCCAAATGTTCAAATGTTTTCTTTGATGGTTTCAATACTTGAATTAACAGTCCTTTGCCTAGATTAGTCCATGACACAAAAAATAATAAAATAAAGTTGAACTAAGGAGAAATATAAGAAACATAGAGAAAACATTTTTCAAAAAAACATTATTTGGCCTGTTGCTAAGTCCAATTTTAGTATAAACAAAACAAAGCTCAGTGATAGTTAAAACTGAACGATAATTAAAAGAAAGAAGGAAAACTTTAGACATAAAGGCAAAATTTTTTAAATCAACATTTCATGCAGTAGCTCCTGCCGGGCCTTCCCATTTCTCAATAGCTTTGATTTGTGGAAATAATGGTTATGCAATTTCCACACATTGTGCTCCAGTCACAGCATGTAGTCACTAGTAAAAAGAAAACAACTAAATGCACTTGAAGCTAGAGATTTTGATAAGCTTTTCTTTTTCATTTTACAAAGGTTTTTAACTTGATATTCTAAGGCAACTGAAATATTTCTATTGAGCTTTAATCAGATATATGTGAACATGGCAAAGTGTCTCATTTTCTTAAATGTATCTGTGGCAGCGGCACTGGTTAATCTAGTTGTGAAAAATTAACCAAAAGAAAACTGTTGGACTATGAGAATTCCACAGCTGACAGATTGTTGGTCTTTCTCTTAAAAAAAAAAAAACTCCGCCATCTGTTTACAAAAGATGAGAAAACTTGGGAAAAAATTACTTCCCTTAGGGCACAATGCAAGAGCCATTCAAAGAGAGGTCGCCAGCATTTTCAGCGAGGATTCAGTACAAGGAGCAAGACAGCATCAGGTCTGCACAGTCGTCGGCCAGGACAAACAAAGGTGATTTCCTCTGGTCCTTATTTAGTTTTATTCTTTGTACTTGCAACAGTTTATTATTGTTGTTATTATTTTTTATTGGGTGTAGAGTGTTTCAGAAATCATCTTGGTTCCCTTTTCTGTTTTGTTCGTTTGTTTGTTTTTTAATTTGTTGAGACTGATGTCTGAAGTGTGCCACCTTCGCCACCTGTCACTGTAAGGAGGGCTGCGACTTGGAGAACATTCGAGTCTGAGTTCAGCTGCAGATTGGATGGTGAACGGCGGCAGCAGGAGGTAGAGGTGCAGATCTGGAGGTAGGTGGCAATACAGTATTTCAAAATAAAAACCCTCAAGTCGAAGATCAGTGGCAAATTTTCATACACTCTGTTTCCTGGAGAAATAAAACTAACCTATCAAATTTAATTCACTCAGACTGACTTTTCCCTTTTACATATAAAATCCTGGGAATTTCACTTCCTCATCCTGTCATTTCTACGTGATTAATCAATCGTATATCGATCACTTGTCACTAGATGGCATTGTGTAGTGTTTCTTGACAGCAGTAACTAACTTGGTAAAGGTAACAGCTAGGGTAATTTTTCAGTATTTTCTTCTTTGGTATGAATCTAGATAATCTAAATCAGATCCTGGATATTTCATCTTTGCTTTATGGGTTTGGTTTTGTAAAATTTGTATATTCTTTGAAATTCATTTTCCTCAGTGTATCTTGCTAATATGTGAACCCAATAATTATTAGTCTTAAATAAATAATAAATTAGTTCTTCTAAATTTTTTTCCAAGTCACATACACAAATATTTACTTATAGACATTTTGCAAAAAATAAAATAAAGCTCAACGTATCCAGGATCTTTACCTAGATGTGCAAATAGAAAGAAATATATGTGTGACAACTTGTTTTATCTAAGCATGGCCAGTTGGAATCTAGTCATAGACAGACATGTTGATGGAATAATAGAAAAATGATCAGTTGATGCTTTCATAATGACTTGAAATTTATAAAGAAAAGATAACAGCAAAAAATAATGAAAACTGATGTAAATATGAGTTAATGGTCTTGTATGCCCAAATATGACAGGTAATTATAACCATTTTTATTTTTGTATTCCAATAAACTTTATGTTACTAAAGATGAACTCTAACTCTATGCTGTTAACAAAAGTCTTTCTAAATAATAATTATGATTTAGTGACCTAAAAATTTATAAACAATAATAGATGATAAAATGTATTATATAGAGGGAAGCTAATAAAATAGGTGACAGATTAAATGATAGATAAATGGATAGCATCTAATACAATACTTAATAGTCTAAATAGTTGTCTGAGATCTACAATATTCATCTGTTATTTTTATTTACTACCTAAAAAATTCTATTTCATTTTCTATTTTAATTTTATTTCATGTATTCATTTATGCATTCATTCAACAGCTAAATACCTACATTGGATTAGATACTACAGATGCAAAAACAAATAGGACACTAAATTTGCCCTCAGAAAGCTTTTAGTTTTTTATGTGTTGTTAAGCATCCATAAAGTAAGTTTCAAATTCAATCATGGATTTGGAGTTGAGAGGAAGTTTGAGAATGGGAGGAAGAAGTGGGGGAGGGGGGAATGCAGAGAGTCTAGGAAATAGGATGCATATTTTATTATGATCATAGTTCTGGCAGTAACTCATGCTATAACTCTGGATCTCCCTCATTGTATGTTCAAATAAAATAATTTTATATGAAAGTGATTTGTACATTGTAAAATACTTTTTAAATGTAAAGGTTTTTTTTAAACTTTTTAATTTCTTCCTATAAGGATCCCACAGTTTAAATAGAACTTTGATCCTGCAATCAAGTGCTCAGTCCTTTTTCATTTCCACACAATTTCAAAATTCTAACTGCATAAATAAAACCCATTAAATTTCCAACACACCCTGTAAAACAAAATGCAGACTGAAGTACCATGATCTTGGAGAGAGAAAAGGTAGGAGGCTAAACTCAAGGGCCCAGTGATCATATCAGACTCCGAAACCCTGAGACTCTGAAATTAGCCCCTTCTCCTCTTCTACTCTGCTAACTGTTGCTGCTTCTCTTGGTTTCTGCAGATGATAAATGGAATTTTAAGCATATTCTGTTACAATAACACATGTGGGATAATGAGACCTCTTGTGGAGTCCATTCTGATCCTATAACATTACCTCTTCTTCACTTTGATGGTAGAAAAAACTAAAAAAGTTCAAGTTGATTACTGGATTAGGAGATTTGATACAACACCATGAATTCTTAGACTAGTTCAATAGTTTTGCAAAATGCTTCTTATTTTTCATTAAGGCCAGTTATATCACATTCTACAATAGATAAGTCAGAAAACTTCTTTTTCTACCGACTGTATGCAGAAATCAATATTTAAGAAACTCCGAATTCAAATGTATTTAAGACTTTAATGAAAGACACATAAAACGGTTCTTGGTCAAGTCCTTGACTGGATTGGGGTATGTAGAAAGTCGTTTTATCTTTACTTTCTGGTCCATTATCTGGGGATCTATCTGTCCTTTATTTTGTTACTGTATTAAGCGGTATTTTTGGTATGATAACAGCTTACCAGTAAAGATGAACTTAATTAAGCATTTGGGCTGAAAATGTCCCTTCAATAAATTAATTAGTATATCCTTGCTTGAAATAGTCTTATTTCATTAGGAAAATTAAAAAGTAGCTTGGATTTTTTGCCTTTAGAAAATGTATGCATATTCTTATTTTGTTCAAGAATATTCATTTTTGCCATCAGACATGATCTGGGAGAAAACTTGAAAGGCTGGAAATGAAACTTTAGAGACTGAGATATCTGTTTATCATATTATTTTTTTTTTCCTGGCTTTCCCCTTAATTTTTCAGGCTTATGGCATTTTTTTATTTTTTTAAAGAGATATTAAAAGAATGACTTATTAGTATTTGTGTACAAGGAACCTAGTAAATGGAACTCTACATCACCAGTTTCAGAGAGCATAACACTTAAGACTTTCACCATCAGTATATTTGGGTAAAAAGATGATCTTTATCATAAAAGTAGATGCATCCATATTTAGCTGTGGACAGAACTTCCCTGGTAGGAAGCAGAAAATTTTTAAAAAATTATTTTGGGAAAGTGTGTTTAGGCTTTTCTCTAAAAATAAAATGGTATTCCATCAGTACTGGTCATTTTTCAACCACTTGTGAAAAACGATCACAGATGCTCCTAAAAATCTAAAATGAACTTAATGTTGTTCTCTTATGAAATGGCAAACATCTTTTCTTTAACTGCATTTTAGAACAAAAAAGAAGGGGTTTATTGTATTCATTTGAATATGCAATATAAGCAAAACAATGTTTCCCTTGTCCCCCTACTACC
>NW_006442484.1:59745891-59746490 GCF_000325575.1 Pteropus alecto
AAAAACAACCTATAAACTTTACCACTTTGATTGAAGAGAATTCAGGAAGCCATATGGTCCCACCCAAAGTTCCTGTATTCAAAATGTCCTCATGGGGAAGAAGGTTCAAGGTGTTTTTAAGAACAGAACTTTCATGTTTCTGCCTATTAACAATGGCACTTCTTGTTTTGATCTCTAACCACACTAGACTATCAAGAAAGTAAAAAGATGGACTTCTCTTTTTTGCACAATGAAGAGCATTTTTACTGCCTCTCACCGTGTGTGTAGAGTTCAAAGTGAAGATTATCACAACTCAGTTCTCCTGAGGTCCTATACATTGATCTATGGTCTCCCAACAAGAGTTGGTATTTTCAATAATTTACTGTTACTAAGCCATTAGCCTGGTATTGAAGTCAACAAAATGTGCAACAATCCACATTTCAAATATAAATAAAGTTCCATGTTGCCTCTAAATGGCCCCAGTATTTTACTAAAATCTATTGATAGCCCCTAACAGATTTGAGATTCAGCGACTGCCACCTTTTAAGTCACCTTCTTACAAAAAAAGAATGAAGAAAGGAAGGAAATGGGGGGAGAAAATAGTCAAGTAAAAAAGAAAG
>NW_006442484.1:59746560-59781577 GCF_000325575.1 Pteropus alecto
GAAAGAAACTACTTGTAAGATTCAATAATCTAAGTTCCTGCGGCTTCCCAAAACCAGAAAAAGAAAAAAAAAAAAAGACTTAAGCAAATCCATTCCATGGGATATAAAAAATAACTTATGTTAATTTTTAAAAGTAGGTACAGATTAATGGAATACTAAAGATGTATGACATAAAAAAAAAACATTTTAGAAGGTAATGTTCTCAAAGTTAAAAAATATAGTACTCATTTTGAAAGAGGGCATTATTTAAAGTAAAAAAAATCTCAGCAACTATTCTATTTTCTGTAATGACAGTTTATAAGAAATGTGAATATGTTTTCTTAACAAAAAAAGACAAAACTTGTCTTGGAATTTGTCTTTCAATTCTTGAGGGAAGTTATATATTTCTATGCCATAGAAAAGCAATTTATTGGCTTTCTTTCCAGATTCCAAAAAATCTGCTTTATATATGCATATATATAATTTAAATGATATATGCATAGATATAAATGTTTTAGGAAGACTTAAATGACTGCTTTCTTTAAAATATTTTAGTAATTGGGATAAATATAGTAATAATAAATTCCTTCAGGTATTTATTATGATCTTTAATGTTTTCTGTATGGCTTTTTTAAAAACAAGAAATTCATGTTTCAGATGCAAATTCCAGATTGTACCCATACCAAATAATACTAAAATAATAAAACATTTGCTAAAGCAGAAGAGAAGCAAAACATCCTCAAAAGATGCTATTGGTGCAGCCAATAGCAAAGTTGTCAAGACTGCTAATCCCATTTGGAAATCTGTGCAACTTGATGAACAGATGCATGAAAGATATTAGTGGGAGATCTGAGATAATGAAAGATAATTAGAAGTCAATTTTTAGCAGAATGCATTCTAGGGCAAAAATAAGTTTTAGATGCAGAGGATTTTTCTGTCAAAATAACTAAAGTGATTAGGCTTTCCTGACTAATACTTCCATAAACTTATAAAACTGAAATAAAAAATAGATATCTGTCTAAAAATAATGTTTTCTCTTTCTTCCATAAAATAACAAACACTTTATAAAATAATTTTGCTGTAAAAATAATTACCAGTACATGTTTCCCTTAATTCTTGACATAGGTTTTCCTATATTTTCCACAAGTAAACAACTGATAATTATGTGATACTCTTCATTCACTAGCAATATCAATCAAGTCAGGGAATTAGATAATAATTTTTTTAAAAAAACTTTATAAATAAAGTATATAATGTGGCTATGATAATCCATCAAGTTCAAGGAGACACTCAACATCTAAGATCACTTTTATCTCTAAAAATCAATTGCTAAGCAGGTCTAGTTTTAGATTGAGTGCTTAAGAGCAGGAACTAGAGAATCAGATAGTCTGTATTCTAATTATACTATAGTAGTACCACTCATTAGTATCTCTAGTAAAGTAAACCAGTTTATCCCAGGAAAACGTAGTTTCTCCTTTTTAAATAGAGATGGTGATAGCCCACTTTTTGTAGGATTGTTCAGAGGATTAAATGAGATAATTCATGCTTGGTGCAATGTGTAAGACACAGTGAGCATGCTATAAAATTACCAGTTGCAATTTTATTGATGTTGGTGATAATGGTGATGCCTATTCTATAAAGCTTCTAAACTTCCTTCTGAGATTTCTAGTTTTACCTGAGACTAAAAGTTAAGCCCCACTTTCATGTTCTTCTTGAGAACTCAATGAATGTATCTATATAGGAGTAAAATGTTAGAATTACACTCTTGTTCCTGACATCTTCAACCTCCATAGTTCTTAAGTAAAGAGGTATGTAGACTTAAAAAAAGGAAAAGGTCATCCCTGTGTACATGGGAGCCACGTATAAAGGAAGAAAACCAATTTCAAAGGTGTAAGTAAATCTTGAGGTTGGTTATATCTCAAATGTAAAATGAGAGTCTTATAGAATTTGATAAAATTTTAAAGTGGATTTTGGAAGTTCAGGAACACAAGGTCTTGTTAGGGAAAACAAAGAGAATTAACAGGCTATAAAAATCACAAAAGCTAGAAATATGCAGTGGATTAGGATTTGATGGGGAGCTATTGTGATGCTAATTAAGAACAGCAAACCCCTCCCAAAAGACCTTCACAGGAATACAGTACTTTTGACTGAGGCTGAGACCATTTTGACCTCTCACCCTGTCGCACAGACCAAGATAGAAGAAAATTTATTTAAGGAACAGAATTGCATTGCATCCTTTCTTTGGACCTGAAGAACCTTGAAAAGTTGTTGCCAGGGTAAGTCTTATGTTCAACCCACCCTGAGCTTAAGATGATATTATCAAGGCTGTGAGAAGGATCGTTAGTGCCTCTCTGATGTGCCAGTTGTTTCTTTACCATTTAAACTTTTGAACTTGGCACTTGCCCAAGATTCAAGGATGGTAGAGTGCTTCCGGAAGATCAGTGGTATATTTTGTTGAAGACATAAACTTGAACTTCTGTATAATAGACACTGACTATCCAAGGAAAAAGTTTTGTTACCTTTGATCTTAAGATTTATTACCTTGTTCTTTTCCCTCTTCTAATCTCTTTTTTGTGTTCTTAGCAACGTAACATCTATGAACTACTAACTAGCAAAGAATGTAAGTTTTTGGCATATAGAAAATTAAATTATTGATGTTTGTGGTATACACGGGGAATCATTCATTTGAAGCTTTAAATTGTTAGATCTGTGTTTTTAAAAGGAAGTTATCATAAGAAGAAACAAAACTCAGGTGACTGGTTCTTTGCCATTTCTCCAAGCAATGTGAAATGTTCATTCAAAGTCTTATGAGTCAGTAGTGTAGTCCACATAATTATAATTGCGAAGAACCAAATATGGCATAAGCTTGACTTGATCCGCTCAAGATTTTCAAGTCTGAGAACCTTGATTCTAGTATGATGTAGAGTGTTGGACGTATGACACAATTATCAGGCAACATTATATAATGTAGTGTGCAGAACTCTGTATGAATGAGAGAGAGAGAGAGAGAGAGAGAGAGACAGAGAGAAATAAAGAACTTTGCTGTTTGTCAGGGAAGGACAAACCTTTTTTTTATCCTCTTAGGTTCTATGGCTAGCTGACGAATTAAACTGACATGAAACAGATTAACAAGAGAAAAGCATACAGATTTAATTTTTTTTCATATACATGAGAGTCTTCATATAGAAGAAGCTATCAGGTCCAAAAGTTTATATTATAACCTCTTTACACAAAGAACGATAAATTGTGGGGATGTGACAAGACAAAGGGTCCTGGACTAGGGTAAATTGTGGGACAGTGACTAATAATTACAGGAAGGGGGCAACTAATGGAAGATAAGGATTTTTTTGATAAGCTTGTACAGGTTCATTTCATCTAGGACTTCCAGTCTCTGGTGATAAGAATCTTCCCTTCAAGGTACTGGGAGGGCGCCTTTCTCATGGGTAATTTTATGACCTGCTTTAGGTAGAGGGTAGGTCCGACAGCCCTTCAGGCATCTGCTGTTTCTCAAGCACCTTCTGCTCAAAATAATCTATATGCTGAAGTGTATGTAATGGAGTATTTGGGGATGGCATGTTCTGAATCCTTTCACCTGATAAACTTTTCAAATCAAAAAAAAAAACTAAAGAAATTTTTTAAATTTCTAGTGTGGTGCATATGTTCGCTCTTTGTTCATAACATCATAGTAATCTGCACAGTAACCACTCTGTAGTCCTTCAGTTTACAGCCTGATAAATAGTCTGAGGCTTATGTGTAATTTGGTCAGAAAAATAAGCAATTTGATCAGCAAAGATTTTCAGGCTGAGCAGAAAACTGAAATAGTAAATTTTTAAGTCAGTGAGATATGTAAAACTGTAGTGGAAAAGATATACTACTAGCATGACCGTACCTCTTTGAATTGATTATTAATCCCAAAATACTTCAATGACTTGAATGACAGACGTGAAGGGAACACATGCAGAAAAATCAAGGGACAAACTGAACACTAAAAAAATTCTCCGATTCAAAACAAGTCAATTAGAAAACCTGATTTGAATTGCAAAATACTTATGAAATGATGAAATGGAATATTAAATGAATGGTAAAGAGAAGTTAGGAAGGATAATACACAATGAAAATAAATGCAGATAGATTTTTATATAATGTAAAGTATGCACATTAAGACATCTAAAAAATGTGCAGTTTTCATAATGCTGGCTTTTCAAGTGGAAGAATCAAAGATAATAAAAACACTAAGACTAAGATAAGGTCATTATATATATAGTATTTGTGTTTCTTGGGGAACTAAATATTAATGTAGAAGATATGTAACAATCTTTTAAATCCTGCTTTATGTTATATATTCTCTCCTGGAATTGCTTTGTGCTCTTAAAATTCTTTTTAATATGTTGCGCCTTCAGATTAGTTGTGCCAAGGGTACAATTTTAAAGATACAATAAAATTACTTACAGGCCCAGACAGATCAGTAGGCATTTCAAGTCAAGGCCAACTGTGAAGTGTGCCGCAGGTGTCCACTCCCAGGGATAGAAGCTCAGACTCCAAGCTGTCGGAAGGCCTGAAGTGTGAATTAACTGTGTTGATGTAAACCCTCTTCTAACTTGAAACACTCTCATTTCCCCAGTGTAGGTGGCTCATCCCCAGTTTATTCTCCTTTAGAAAGTGTGTGATTTAGAAGGTTAAAACTTTAAGGAGAATTAGTGTTCAGGAAATACAGTTCAGGAGTAGCCTTATAGATGCCCTGATGATTATTTTGCCATTTACTGAAACAAAGCAATGATGTGAGCACACTAAATAAACCTAATACCTGTGACACATCTGTAAAAACTGATGTTTGTAGGATTATTTATTTATTTATTTTTTATTGTACCTTACTGTATGCTCAAAACTATTCAGGGTCTCAATTCTATTGGTTCAATGAAATTGTCTTATTCCAGATTATGTGAATCTTGAGGAGTTTTGTTTTTCTTTTATTGATAAGGGCGATCATGGTTTGTTTTTGCATCTTTGGTGCCTGATCCTAATCTTCAGGCTGTTTTATCATATAATAATTTTAATAATTAAAAAAAATTAAGTTCTGGATTATCTTTACTTAACCTAATCTTTACGTAACCTAATCCATATATCCAAGTAGATATTTCTCAATTCTCTCTAAAGCCTATAGTGATCTAATCTTAAACTTTCTTCTTGATAACCTCACGTGAAAGCCCAGCCCATTAGATTATTTCACTCAAGTCTCAATTGCTTCTTTACTCAGGACACCATAGAAATGCACCTGGAATTTCTTCTACCTCTTACGCTTTTTTCTTTTTCCTAATATGCTGTCCTGTTTAACTCAGGTTTCTATTCCCAACTCCCATTCCCCTCTTTTTTAAATTTTTATTTATTTTATTTTATTCCCTCTTTTTTAATTACCACAAACCGGAGTACTTTTCAGTTCTCAATGACCAGCACTAAAATGTTTACAGTTGAGGAAATAGTATCCAGAAATAAAGCTGTGTGTAACAACGTCTTATAAGGGTGTCTCAGGTAGGAGAAGCATTACCCTGCGATAAGTAAATTGCCCACTGTTTGCTATGAAACTCAAACAGTCGAGGTTCCCAGGACTGCAGGGCAAGTGTGTGAGAGGTGGCCCACAGACACAACCCTCACTGTACGCAGGGCCTGAAGGGCAACTGTGGACAGAAATATTCAGGCCACTTGTCAGCATGTCCCTGATTACAATTGCAGTACTTCAATGGACAAAGATATTTTGCACTGTTTGAATCCCTACATTTTAAGCACTTCTATAGAGCTCTCTAAAATGAAATATCGGCAGGCTGTCCAGATTTCTAGTATTTAGTACTTGATTCCAAAAGCCTTCCAAAAGAACCAACACTGGCATTTCATTTCTTTTATTCTTATAATAAGTTAAAGATGAACTCTGGTCCAGAGATGAACTATTTCTGGCTTACCCTATTTTCAGCCAAATGCCTTGACAGCTTAGTTACCAGACATTTCTAGATTGCTACATGAAGATTTGGAGCATGAAGGGGAAGGAAAAGAGAGTTTTGCTTTTGACCAACTATCCGGTTTGCGTACAAATAAGAGCAAAGCACTAAGCTGCTGGTGTACCTAGTCAGATTACAAATTCTTCTCAAGGTAAAACAGCAACCTTTCAAAGTGAGTCACTGGCCACATTTGTAAAGCTGTGAAGGTGGGACACCTGATATTGTAAAAAACACCACTCTAAATTTGTAACCATACCAATCATGGTAAAGAAAAAGGAAAAAGAAAAGGTATGAAAACCCCGAAAGCCAAATCAAAGCTACCTTCCAAAGCAAAATGCCGACTCCAAAATTTTGGCTAGGTTTTTTTTTCCCTCGATTGCAATCATTTTAAGGACAAGGAGCTGCTTTCTCCAAATCTCATTTCTTCAAAAAAGCAAATCAAAGCAGAAGAATTAGCACTGATCTTCCTCCTGACAGAATCTAAAGAGTAGGATGGGGCTGTGTAACAGTGATGGAAATAGGATGAAACTCTTGTTGCTGTTTTCCAGAAGTGAATCTGAGGGTTGTCATGGTAACTTGCCAGGGTATAAAACTATTGTCAGCTTAAAGGTGCAATTTTGGGTTACATTCTTAAAAGAAGATATCAAGCGTTTGCATTAAAAGAGGAAGAGAAGGATCTTTAGGAAGTAGACCAAAACCGATTTCAGATTTAGTTTGGACTTTTGAAAGAATAGGTGTAGGAAGAAAACAACGGAAATATGTTAATTGGTAAATTTAGCTTTCTTGCTAAGTCTGGGGGTGCTGGGGGAAGACTCACACCAGATAGTAGGATTAAAAGAAAGAATCTGGAAGTCAAAAACAATTGGAGCCCTTTGATAACTTAAATATGAACATTCTCATAAGAATTAACTCTATAAATAGAGAAAATTGCTCTCAGCTATTAGCTTCTCTGTTGTCATCTTGGTGCTACTTATGCAGGACTCCATTTCAGTGACCCTGATTCTGCTGCTGTTTTCCTATATTCTTTTCATTTTGAAGTCATTGCTTTTATACATTAATAACTTTATACAGTTTCCCCCGTTTTTACAGGAGATCATAAATGAAAGAAGGTCTCATTGTAGTTTACTTTTAGGACAATTATTCTTTGTAGAAGTTTTTTAACTGTATGAAATTCTAAAACCAAATTTTTACCTACTTTCTTATTCGAATATGGTAGTATCTGAGCCTGCTTCTTTGGGTTTTCAGCTTCTAGTACCATATCCTTGGAGAAACAGGGCTCTATACAAACATACATGCCTTCCTGAAGCTCTAGCTTTACTAGGAAATGTATGGGAAAACCAATTATAAAATAAAATGCCAAAATCACAACAACATTTAAAACAAAACACAGAACTAGAAAGAAGTTTCTTGTTCGGGGCAGGATGATTTTGCACTACCTATGATTCTCACTCTTACTACTTTCTGGAAAATTTTGAGAAGCCATGATTCAAGCAGTCAGTCTCTTGGAGAATCCTGAGGACAAATCCGAACAATGCAATATGCAAGTAGCCCCAAACTACTATTTACAGTTGACCCAGGAGCAATTCAGGTTTAGGGGCTCGGATCCCTCATGCAGTTGAAATCCATGTATAACTTTTGACTCCCCAAAACTTAACTACTAATAGCCTGCTGTTCACTGGAGGTCTTATTGATGCCATAAACAGTCAATTAACATTTTGTATATGTATATATACTGTATCCTTACAATAAAGTAAGCTTGAGAAAGAAAATGTTATTAAGAAAATCATAAGGAATAAAAAATACATTTACAGTATTTACTGAAAAAATCTGTGTATAAGTGGACCTGTGCAATTCAAATCCGTGTTGTTCAAGGGTCAACTATAATTATTTACACTTGGTTTGGGCCTGGTGATTTGCCTTTTTACAGTAATTACAAGGTTGAGTGTGGCTTAGTATAAGTCTAAGTCAGAGGTCATCAATCTACTCCCCGAATGCTGAATCAGGTCCACTGCTTATTTATCTACAGTCCATAAGCTAAAAATGGTTTTGAAGTTTTTCAATGGTTAATATATATATATATATATATTTCATGACATGTGAAAATTATATGAAATTCAAATTTCAAGCTTAAAGTTTTATTTGGAACACAGCCACACTCATTTGCTTATGCATTGTCTGAGGCTCCTTTCTTGCCATAAGAGCAGAGTTGAATAGGTGCCACAGGGTCCATATGGACTGCAAAGCCCAAAATATTTATTATCTGGTCCTTTACAGAAAATCTTAGCCAACCTCTGTTCTAAGTCATGATCCACACTATTGCCAAGTTGCAGCCTGGGTTATCTAAACTTAAAACATCAATCAAATTATACTAATTCTCCACTAATGAGAGCTGTTTTTGATAAGAGTTTATTGTTCTGCTATGGAAGCCTGAAAATATGCAGAGACCAGATTTCTCAATGGTAGGGCTGCCAAGAAGATAAGATACACAAAGAGAAAACAAGAGATATTATAACACTTCTAAATTATCTCTTCCAAAGAAAATGGAAAACTCTTCAATGACATTTTCTGTTAGGTTTCCTTTTTTCATATGAGAAACCAAACTGACCCAGTTTCAGCCTTGTGGTAGCTGGAGACACTCCCACTTGATCAGTGATTTTTCTTTTAGAGGAATTAATGATCTGTCTGTGCACGTTCGAATTCTGACCTTATTTGTCAGGCTATCTGGGGTTGAATGTGCTGAGACAGTGACAAAAGGAAGGAAGCATTTAGATATCTTTCTTCTGAGACTTCATTCATCTTTGGTTAACTGAAGAAGCCATGTGAATAGCTTTCTGGGCAAATGATAAGTGGCCTGTGTTAAACAGAGGAAAAGTATTCTTTTGAATTAAAACTAGTGATTATAATGTAGCTAAGTCTCTTGTCTCGCTATTTAAGGCTAGAGAGTAGTACTTTTTCTTGGTCCTAGTAAATCTTTCTTAAAAAACAGCAACAGTTGGATTTACAATTGCACCATTGCCTTGTCGGAGTGCTTTTCAACCTTTCTGCTCACGCACATGTTGGGTGATGTTCACTTGGGGTGTGCCTAAGCTTATACATACATAATTCCCACTCTCCACTGACTCATTTCATACTCAGGCTTGTAGAATGCAACTGAATACAAGAAAACTATGAATTCACTCTCATGTTATTTTTAAGTAAATTTAAGTACATTTATGCCAGTTTCAGGACTTGGGAACAACAAATTAGTTGAGACATATCTCACATAAACTAGTCACAGCACTTCAGCTGAATGGCAACCATGGCCTTACCTGAGAACACTGGTTCCATAGTCGAAACATGAGATGCCCTGGCCCTGTAGCCTTGGAGAACATTCTCTGGGCAGTGACCTGGGAGGCAGCAGAGGAGCTGGCTTCAACATCATCTTCGTGGTGCTCCTGTGAGAAGAGGTTCCTGGAATCTGAGCTTTAAGTCTCTTTCAGCCCCGCATTTGGCGCACTCTGGCACACTCTGGCACACTCTGGCACACTTTGCCTTTTCGAACTTGTTGCCCATCAGTGCAGTGGGCTGTTCGGTTCAGTTCCACTGAACGCAGGTAAGAGATCTATCCTCATCTTTATGCCATCCCCCGCATGATGCTGAGGTTCTCAGGAACCTCACAAACCGCTGGGGAAAAAGGTTTCAGTGCATCAGGATTACGTCTGTGCATGCTCTCAGTATTATTTCGAGATTGTGCTCATTTTTATTTGGCATTAAGGGGCGTTCTTCCAAGGTCATACCTTCTCAGAATCTTTTGCCCTTAGTATTTAGGACAGCAGGTACTTCCGCAATGAGCATTCATCAAAATCATTCTTTTAAAAAATTGTTTGATACATGGTGTCTTCTTTTAACAAGAAATAGAGAAAAAAGTTTGGGTACAGTGGATCGAGGTTAAAAGGATACCTACATTTAGGGAGAAAACGAAATTTCCTAAGTCATCACATTGGCTTTTAGATTTCCTCTATCTTCTTTTATAACAGCTTGTGGCTTCCTCAGACATGGATAGCAGAATGGATCCAGCAGATCAGTAATGTGCCACAAGGCAAGTTAGGATAATTGTGTGAATCTGCAGGGAACCTTCGATCTCCAGGGAGTTGCAGGTCTAATTGTCAAAAAGAGGAACACGATCCTAGCCCTGAAGTGGAAGACAAAAGGCCCTTGAATATGAATATGGTGGCTGGCCCTGTGTTCTGCAGAAGCAGGAAGTCCGTTCTTAATTACAAGGCTTGTTGCAAAAAACAAGATTTAGTTAATATCAGCTCTCTAGATAACATGGTCATATAATTTAATTTCTGGAAATGGCCTACACCACTTCGCAGCCACAAACCTGTCACTAGGGCTGCCAGCAGAGCTCTGTTCATCCAGTTGGACTTTTCTATTTCTCTCCCTGATCAAGAGATAAAGCTTTTTCTTTTGTGATACAAACAATTCTTTTTTAACTTTTGAACAATATTCTTTCTCTCGGTTTATTTTTTCTTACTGTGTTAAATGCTGTGTATGAAAGTCTTTATTTCCTCATTTTTCATTTTCCGTTTGCTTTTCCCATTTTTTTTTTTTTTAGGAATTGTGTTATTTCAATTTTAAATATGAATCTGCTGATATTTTATTCTCTTTCAAAAGTAGTGATAAGATTTGATCGATTTCCTTAGCGTGACAGAAATTAAGATAGCAACATGTTAAAAAAAGAATCTACTCTTGATTAGATTGGATTTATGTCATTCATATAGCTTCTTTTTTTAAAATTTTATTGAAGTATAATCTCTATACAATAAAATTCAATAATTTTAAGTGTACATTTGAAAGAGTTCTGAGAAATGTGTAAAGCCCTATAACCACTACCAAAATTAGCATACAGAATATTTTCATCACCCTCAAAGACTCCTTTCTGCCCCTCTGCAGGTAATCTCCTCCCCTACCCTCCCACCCTCACCACCCCCTCCACCCCCCAGTCCCCCGAAGGGCCACTCAGCTTTCTTTCACTGCAGTCTGCCTTTTCAGAATTTCACATAAGTGGAGTCAACTTTGTATGTATTCATTTGTCTCTGGCTTCTCTCACTCAGCATAATGTTTTTGAGATTTGTCCATGTTCTGTAGCTTGTTCCTTTTTGTTGTTACATGTATTAGTAGTTTATTCCTTTTATTGTGAAATAGTTTTCATTGTATGAGTCTATTACAATTTGTTTATTAGTTTACCAGTTGATGGACCTTTGGGTTGTCTTCAATTTTTTGACTATTACAAATAAGCTTCTGTGAACATTCTCATATAAGTCTTTATGTGAATATAAGTTTTGGGTTCTCTTGGGTGGATAGATATCTAGGAGAAATATTGCTGGGTCATATAGTAAATGTAAGTTTAACTTTTTAAGGAACTGCAAACAGTTTTCCAGAGCGGCTCTGCCGTTTTGCATTTCCACTAGCAACTTATAAGAGTTTCACTTGTTCCACATAATCGCCAAGACTTGGTATTATCAACATTTTTAATTTTAGTCATTATAGTGGTGATTTATGTGATTTTAATTTGAATTTTCCTAATAAATAATGATATTCACAATGTTTGAAAAGACTTGTTTCACTGATTTTTCTCTTTCTGTTCTCTATTTTCTGATCCACTAATTTCTGCTCTTTATCTTTTTTCTTCCTTCTATTTACCTTGGGTTTTAGTCTTATTTCTTTTTCTTCTTTCTTTGTATTTTTCGTATTCTTTTTCTTTTTTTTTTTTTATGGCGAATGTAGGTATCCGTCCTTATTTCTTAATTGTGTTGCTTAATGTGAAAGCTTAGATTGTTCATTTTAGATCTTTCTTCTCTTCTAATGTAAGCATTTAGTATTATAAAGTTCTCACCAGACACTGCTTTGGCTGCATCACATGCATTTTGCTATGTTGCATTATTTTTATTCACTTCGAAGTTGATGAACCTGATCTTCTTGAATGTTCCATGTACTGTGAAAAAAACGTGAATTCTGCTGTTTCTGAATAGAGTACTCTGTGTATGTCAATTAGGTCAAGTACGCTGATGGTACTGAGTTTTTGTTCACTGCTGTATCCCAGGTACCTCTTGGTTCCCTATCAATATTTGTTATATGGATGAATAAATGAATGATTGAATACATGGTCTGTGCCATGACTATAATTATTATTTTTATCTTTCATTCAGAATTCTAAATAGTGGGCTGTCTAAAGAATAGTCTCAAATATAACCAGTGCATCTATCTATCAAACAATCAAACAATCGCATATGAACAGTAAGTTGAAACGTCATTTAGATTGCATGTCTTCCCTTTTATGTCATTTCTACATCTTTCACTGCAGGGTTTACAGTGTATTCCTGGTTATTTGAATTTCAAGAGATTGCTAATTATTTCTTTCAGGTGTAAACTGTCTTTCAATCATGTTCTGAAAGAAAACATCCAGAGAAAAAGACTTAAATGTATTTAAGGAGAGTTGGTACAAATTTAATTATGGTGGACAACAGAAGATGGGGATGGAAAGGGGCCAGAAGGAAGAGAGACTGTGACACTGAAATTTTTATATCTTAAGCACATTCTTTAGTGATTGCAAATTTTTTCGTGTACTTTCCCATTACAAAGCTTTTGTTTCTTTGCATGACTTTTAAAAGAATGATCAGTCATGTTTGTGGCCCAAGAATGAAAAAATGGTAGTACTTGCCATCAAGATTATCAGTCTTTTTAAAGTAGCCTCATCATTCTCCCCAATGTATTTCTTATTTATTTATTTTCAAAGTTCAGGCAAATCAACATTGGTACTATTTTAAGACTTTTACAACACTTCTCGGAATTACTGTAGATACACTGGCAGGCAGGACAACCAGGATTTCTGGATGGGGATTGTAACTGCTTTGTAATTGTGAAATTTAACTAGAGTTATAACTTGAGTAGTCTCCAAAAGTAGTGTCAGTTATATTTTTCTTCGTTAATGCACCTAAATCCACATAAAATTGGTGCACTATTAATGTCCAGCTCTGCTTTCTGTCACTTTAGTTCTCTAAGAGACTAATACCTTCTTCTGTTTCTTTTTTAACTCCCTCTAAGGAAACCTTGATAGGAATCAAGTCTGGCCAGTTTTGTTAGTTTTCACCTTAAGTATAAGTGCTATCTTTAAAATCGCAGACTTCTGCTTGCTAGTCTGAGGGGTTGCTAATTAGGCCAAAACATGTCTTAGCCTGAGAATTTATCTTCATAATTTAAAACTTTAATATGTAAGAAAGTTAGCCAAGAGATTATGTGGGGATTCGGGGAGGTTAAACCTACTGAAACTAATTTAATGCAATTCTCTATAAAAACTTTCCTCTACTTCCAATCCCAAACTATTTTAATTAGATATTTCTCTGAGTATGCACACATTAACTTGACATACTCTTGTCTTTAGGTCATGGTCTCCTACATTTTCCTTCTGACTATTCCTTTTTTATTATTCCTACAAAGGGATTCTTTGTAGCTTGTTCTTAGATAATCAGGAAGAATGATTCTGCTCAGGTATAAAGGGGAATCATTCCAAATCCAACAAGAACTGCTCAGTTTGAGAGCCTGAGAAGGAGGCCATTAGTCACAGATTTGGAGACTAGTCCTGTCCGACAGAAGCTTCTTGTGGGAGCAGTGATTGGAGGAAGTGGCTTGTGCGAGGATGTAGGCAGTGGGAGCCTAAGCTACTGTTCCCCTGGCCTCCATGGCCCCCAATGCTTCACTCAGCTAGAAAGCCAGCACAATCTTTGATCCTTCTGATGTCAAGAGGAGGAAATATAAGCTTCTCCTGAAAAGTGGGTTATAAATCATGGTGCAGGTTCATAGTAATATGGGTCTTCTATGTCACCTATTAAGTTGAGTTATTCCAAGATGGCACTTGGAGTCCTTAGTGCCAGTCAACTTTTGAGAAACCTTTCACTGACTTTTGAGTATGCTTTCATTTTGAGGCTGCTCAGGGCCACTGGCTAGTTCTGGTTGTGTGAAGTTAAAAAAAGCACCTCTTCTTCAGAGGCAGGAGACACGGCACTTGGCTTGCCTGGTGGCCTTATGTAAAAAAAGCTTGCACAAGTGCATATGTGGCTGCCTTGCAGCTACAACTATGACCACGACCCTAAGATCATTTCTGGCAAGAAATAATCTGTCCCAAATATGTCTTGTGATCACCTCTGGATTGTGATAGCCAGCAACTACAGGGCAGTTACAGGACAGATAAGGCTGGCAAATGTCGGAGTGCTGCAGAGAAAGGCTGTAAGATGTGGAGAGAAATCATATCTCCCTAAATTTGGCCTCTTAGCTCAAATTTCCCATCCTCAGAGAGATCTTCCCTTGTCAATCCATCTAGGATAGAGTCCATTTTTTCCTTTATACAAGTGACAGTTACCGTATTTGTGTGTTTATCTTATTTATTACCTATGTTTTCAACTATGTCCGTGAGGTTTCACCAATAGACTCTCCAATACATAGTTACTACTTGACACAGAGTTGGCACTGACTAAACATTTGCTGAATGAAGGAATGCCTTTAACAACCTACACCAGTGGCAAGAATGAGAAGAATGAAGATGATACAAAATATAAGACAGGGTAGACAGCAGCCCTTGACCAAAGGGACACAAATCTATTTGATCTCTCATACTACATGGGTTTTCCTTGAATCTCACATTTTTATAGATAAGAGAGGCTAAGCATGTTTCATTGTCTATTTTTGGTTGACATTCACTGAGAATGCTAAGCATTGTGCTCAGTGATTTATTTACATACATTATGTCATCTAACCTGTACAACAAGTACTCTATGAAGTAGATATAATTGTTATTCCACTTTATGAATACAAAAACTGAGAGTTAGGTATTGGGGATGGGTGGTGGTGGTGGTGGTGGTTATATAACTAACATAATAAATGACGATGCAAGACACAACCCCAGGTCTCCCTGACCTCAATTATCACATTCTCAAACATTAGCAAATACATATTTCTCTTGAGCACAGTGAGATGGAGCAAGAAACGCAGAGTGCAAGCGTCTGGTACAAGCTCCCTTATCCTAGGTCTAATGGCCCGATCTACACTTGGTCTTTCCACACAGTAGAGGATTTCTGGTTCTGCCTGTGTCCTAATCTAGTAAATCACAACCTCCATGTCCATTACCTTATTTTGCTTTCGCGTTAGTGCTTACTCTCCACGCCTTGGGCAGAGAGCTATCTAACGCGTGGTTTCCACGTCCCTGGCCAGATTCAAGCTATTTGTCACCCTCGGTAAAGCATGAGGGGTCTGGTGATACAGCCCAACAGCAAATAATGCTCAGTCTCTGGTGGGATTTTTTTCTCAAAGTTTTAATGATCCTTTTAAATGGTGACTTTCTTTACCTATCAGTTTTGAAACTGTTGTCATGGTGGCCCAAAGCCCTGGCAGCTTGGGAATGGCATCTACTCCCAGGAAAAAGGAAACTTCTTGAACTCAATATAAGAAACATTTATTAAATTTTCTCATCCCAGTATTATGGTAATTATTTAAGATATATATAGCAATTCAATATATGCAAATGAATTATAACTTAAAATTCTCCATTTAAGCATATGTGTTGAAGGCCTAGGTGACAGGAAGAAATAAAAATAAAAAGGTTAACTCTAAGAGGTTAAAAATCTAATTGTAATTATTTTTAACAAGACCCAGATATAATGAGATATTTTGATGTACTGTTTAAAATCCTAATAACCTTTACAAACCCATCTGACACGCTGACCTCCTACCAACAGGATGTGCGCTTTCTTTCCTTTGTCTTGCTGATGTTAGTTTAGTTTGGTAGTTCACCTCTCATATTTGAGAACAGACACACAGAGTAGGGTAGAGAGGAGCAGTTGCACCTTTGTTAGTTTCCCTCTCTCCCTTGATCCAGCCAAATTTTGCAGATGGAAAAATTGAGACAATCTAGTTTATGGGTCATCCAGATTCGAATGTGGGGCAACATGGAAACATATGATCCAGTGATTCACCAAATTTTTTTATGATCCTGTACACTACGTAGATATGACTAAAGAGAAGCTCAAGTTTAAACTTCATTGTGTTTTGTAAACTTGTGAAAGTTGCACTTAGTGTATTTTAATTACCCTTGATTATCATCCATGCTAGCCAGGAAGTAATTAAAATCAGAAAAACATTTCTTTCTGCATCTTGACGCCTCTACCACTAAACATTAAGAATGGTTCATCTTGAGTTCTTTAAGAAAAATATAAAAATTTATACACTGCAATTTAAAAGTCAACCATGTTATTTTTCTTTATGTTGTTTTTGATCACTATACCTTAATAGTGATCAAATAGTGTGTGGTAAAGATGAAAGTGTCAACTGAAATAAGCTATTTCTGCATGCTAGAAAAAGTGATTCTGAGCAAGGCCAAGTAATTTATTTCAATTCAGCAATCATTTATTGAAAGCCTAGGACCAAGCTACGTGCTATAGGCAGGGAGTACAAAGAGTAGCATCTCTCCTAATGGGGAGATGAGACAAAACAGAAGTGACTAATATTATGGAGTAGGACAGTTGTTTAAACGAGAGGGAGATTGTAGCTTTGGGGATAGGGAGTGGGGAATATTTGAGAAGTTGGTGATAGGAGGGAGTACATGATATTTCAATTAAATATTCCTCCAGACCATGACGTCTTTGAAAGTAGAACATAACACTTGAATCAAGCTTCACTGGTTTTTGTTTGGGGCATTACTTGTCTCTCACTCACATCTCTCGCTTCCATTACTACTTCCCTTTCCAAAGGAAGAGAGTAATGGAAGAGAAAATACTTTTCTTTCTCTGCAAATGCAAAATGTATTGTTTTGTTTAGGAACAATAATATAGACGAACTATTTACAAAATATACTCATATACTTGGGTAGGATAGGGGCATACATGCAGGCTATAAGAAAGTGATACAAACCTTTCCAGATTTCAAAGGGATTAACTCACAGAAATAAAAAAGTTGGAGGGGGAGCACGTATAAAAAAGGAAAAGCCAGGATGTGTTTCTTGCCATTTTACTATAGTCATGGTGTTATAAAAAGATCAGTCCAAAAGACCTTGTTTTATTTATTTAAGCAAGTAATCACACTTTCCAAAACTTTTGGATGCAAGTGCAGAAATAAAGGTATTTGTGAAGTCAGACTTGCAATTGCCAGGAAGTTGTAAAGAATGCCAATTTAATCTCTGCTACCTGTGTAAGTCCTAAGGGGAAGATGAGCTCATGAATGCATATGTAGATCATCACAGGTGGAATTAAAATACATAAATGTGGAAGTCAGATATAAACCCCTGAGGGTTATACAACATAAAAAAGATTAATTAAACAACCTGACGCTTTAAAAGGGGGAAACCTAAGATCCTCACAGGCTAGGGAAAACAGTTACTGCTCATTCTTCAAGGAAAACACCTTATATAAAGTTTGGGGTTTGAAAACCCTAACATTCCAACTAATCTAAGAGAATGTAAATTTAGGAGGAGGGACTTGCTTTATCTTCCATTGTGGTCTCCACAGCCTCTGGACCTGACAAGTATCTATATAACTGCTACCTGAATTGGATTAAGCTGAAATAAAAGAGATAAAGATTCTAAATCATCTATTGAAATCTTTAAAGGGTAAGTTTTTCTTTCTTTCCTTTTTTTTTTTCACCATTTTTTAAAAGTGGTATAGTTACTTAGCAAAGTATATGCTATTAGCTAATAAACAGCTGAATATTTATTTTAACATTTAATTTTGTGGTAACATTGTTTTCAGCAGTATAAGGATCAGTACAATGAGTGATAGATATGCCCCTCCCCACACACACCAGGAAGTATCACATTTGCAGAGTGTGTCATGCAATAAACCTTTGATATATTAATGAATTGGCATCACAAGGGGATTCACTGGGGACCAAAACTAAAAACTTTCAAAACTTTAAAATGAATAAAGTAGCTACCAATCAAAAGGAAGAAATATGTAAATTCATACAAAGGAATAGAACAAAAATATGAGTTAAAATTGAGAATGCTGAGACTATGGAAAACATTAAAAAATGGAAAAGCAGAAATAGGAAGGAGATTTATGTGCAAAGACAAATTTGTTTGTTTGTTTGTTTGTTTTATGGTGACATTGGTTAACAAAATCCAGTAAATTTTCAGCTGTACATTTTAACAGTAAGGCATATATACATTTACACTGTGTGTTCACCTCCCATAGTTAGATTTCTTTCTGTCAGTACATATTTGACCCCTTTTATCTAGTCTACCTTCCGCCTCTCTCCTACACCCTACCCTCTGGTAACCATGAGTCTATAGTCCATGTTTATGAGTCTTTATCTGTTTGTACTGTTTGTTACTTTTATGTTTATATCCTATGTATAAATGATATGTGGTTTTAAACTTTTTCTGTCTGACTTATTTCTCTTAGTATGATTCAAAGACAAATTAGTTTAAGAACCATAATATGGATGAAGGATTTTATGCAGGAGTCGGTTGGAGATTGTTCTCAAAAATAACCCAAAATGATTGAAAAAGAGGTATATGGCTAAAAAAAAAAATGAGCCAACGTAGACATTCCTTTTGAAAGGTAATGACTAAATCTCTAAAATTTGTGGAGAACCACAAAAGTAAACAGTAAGAAAAACGTTTGGAATAACGAAGAAAACATGTACAGTACATAGATATGTATTATTAAAATTTCAGGAATGTTTGTTTAGTGTAATAACTAACATGAACAATATAAGAGACAAAATCTAGAAAAAAAGAAATACTGGTTTCCTTCTTGTAATCTCACAAATAGACCTAACCAGACATGTTTATAGTTAATAGAGATTAAGTGATTACTTACAAGTGGGTTTAGGATCATAAGGAAACTCATCCTAGAGAATTCTGGAGCAGAAACACAGCAATTAGACCTGAAAACCTAGATAATTCTACCTGAGCCTCTATAAGGAGTCCTTTTATTCTGTGTCTAACTTTAAATCTTGAATTACTCAACATCCAGCAAACTGAAAATTTTACTAGTCAAAAGGAAATAACAAAGCACATCACCTTGGAATTCTGCAGGTCTTCAGCCGCAAAGACTCATTAACAACACAGCAACTAAAGACACAAGTAC
Source organism: Pteropus alecto (assembly GCF_000325575.1). Lineage (NCBI taxonomy): Eukaryota > Metazoa > Chordata > Mammalia > Chiroptera > Pteropodidae > Pteropus > Pteropus alecto. The sequence goes on from NW_006442484.1 coordinate 59,765,645, forward strand.
AATTCTTTCAGTAACAAACTCTGACAATTTAAAAGTAAGTAAGCCAATGTCAACAGTAAGAATTTAAATCTTGTTTAGTGCTTTTCTCCCACACAGAGAAACTAAAATGAAATGGGCCAGAAAAGTCCTGTACTCAGCTTTTGGATTCTCTGGTAAAAAGAACTGGTCATCAGAGTGTAATTTTACTAATAGTTGGATTTTAGTCTGTCATTTAGGTTCTATCTTGTCTAAGCAGAACATCTTGTATTTGCATGTTCTTTTCTTTGAAGTGATTCCATATTTAGGGATTGGTTATATCATGAAAGGCTCTATCCTTCCTTGTTATTTCTGGTATAACAGAAATACTAGCCAATGTGCCTTTAAAACTTAAAAGACCAACAAATGGAATTTAGTACCCAAGTTCTTTATTTACTTTTTATGGTCATATTATCATTTGGCATTTTAACCATCCTTTTGCTGACTTCACTATTTACTTAAAAGAGTAAATTTTATTTGTTCTGCAGGTATCTGAATCCATACTGATAATGATGTAGATGCTTATACATGCTTTGAGAAAGTGCGTTGTGTGTGTGTAACTTCTTAAAAAATCAACATCTATCTCATGTGTACCTATTTGGAAGTCTGCCCCTAACTCATCTAGGTATTATTCTATGCCACCCGAAAAGATGAGTAACCAGCCTCTGCCCTTAAGGAGATTACCATCTATTTTAGCTGATTTAATTCACCATACATGTTCTTTTTTAGGATAAAAGAATAATTAAGCTCTCCGTGTGTTGAGTAAGCACCTTGCCTGAGTGGTAGTGAGATAAAATAATTTGGAAGACAGACGGATCTGGGTTTGAACCTTGACTGTATACATTTAGTACTTTTGTTGATGCCTGACATTTTCACTTACACAATGAGGGTACTAATTTTTAGATTGTTGAAGTGTCAAGAGGGTTAAATACGATAATGTATATAAAACACTTATCACATAGATAGGTTCTAAATTTTTTGCCCTTCCCCCTTATGTATTATTTAAATAAAATGCTCAGATTTAGCATTGTCCATAATTTTCTCCATTAATTTTAGTCTAGGATTTTAAAATAATTTCATAAATCCAGCCAGGTTGTAATTGGCAGTACTTTTGGGTGGTAAATGAGACAGCAATCTAGTTGTTAAAAATTTAGAGACAATGTCGGAATGCCAGAGCATGAAGCTCAAGAGCCAAGCCACAGCCCTTCCACACATTCATCACTAGTCACAGCCTCTGTGTTAGAATGGTCTGCCAGTGCTGGGGAGTGGGCAGAGGGAGGAGAACGGGGCAAAAGCATCCGTGGTGTTTCTGAAAAGCCTGGAGGAAGAAAAAAAAAGTGGATAAGGAAATAGGGACTTGCTTTGCCACGGTTCTCTAAAAAAGAACATGTAAGTTCTACCAAGACAGTTGGACTGGAAATAAATATTAGGGTTTCTCTTTCACCACCTCCCAGTCTACCAGATCCTTCATGTGTTTTTTTTTCAGAGAGAACACAAAGGAAAATCCAATCACATGCACACCTTTCATTCTTGGACAGCTCTTCTGCCTACAGTCCTTCCTCCTTCCCCATTCTGTTGAACACGAAAGTAAATTTGAGGCCAACTTTAATTCTCTACCTGAAACTCAAATAGTTGACTTCCTCTTTGTCTTCCAGGTTATTCTTTGCAACAATGTCCCTCGAGAGAGAATCAGGGTGCTCCCCTATATGGATTAAGGAGACAGAAGGGCTCTCTAACTAAGAAATTCTAAAATTTAACTTAAGTACCCAAACCTTACTAGCTTTTTGGACTTAATCATTCCTTAATTCCCTTTTCCTCACATCCTATGCCTAATGAACTAGAGAATGTTAAAAGGAAAAAACAGACTGGTCATTTTGCCATCCCCTGGGTAAAGAGTTATTTCTCTGTATTTTTAAAAATGGGACTCTCTCACTTTTGTTGTCATCATTGGCATTTTGGTGAAGGCTTCCTAACTTGTATTTTCTTCCTCTGCTGTGAATTTTCTTTTAATTTCATTTTTTAAAAGCTTAATTGCAGGTTACAAATATAGGAAAGCACAGAAATCTTTAAGTGTATAACTTAATGAATTTTTATCCATTAAACCTGTATACTTCAACCAGATTAAGATCTAGAACATTTCAGCACACAGAAGGCTCCCTGGTTTCCCTTCCCAATTAATAATCCCTGTCATAAAAACTCTGCTGGTTTTGAACTTTATATAAATGGAGCCATAAACTTTGTTGTTTTGGGTGTATGGTTTGTTTTGAGCAGAATTAAGATTCGATTATAGTGTTCCATGTATCAATAATTTGTTCTCCTGTTATATAGTATTCCATTGTGTGGATATACCACAATTTACCCTTCCCTGTTGATGAATATTTGTGTTGTTTCCATTATTTGGTTATTTTAAGTAAAGCTGCCTTGATCATCTACTGTGGATTCTTAATTTTCGCCAGGCCCCCTTTCTGTAGAACTGTGATAAATAGAATTGTGAAGACTGTTTACAGACTCCCAGTTAATCCCAGTTAATCGTGCTCTACATTAGTTCTTCAGGTTATTTTGGCACCAGAATTTAAGGGCAATAAAAATCCTTTCTTCAAATTAAAAGAAAAAAAGAAAGCCAGAGAGAAGGAGGGAAGGAAGAAAGGAAGGAAGGAAAGAAGGAAGGAAGGAAGGAAAGTAGTGAAGTGGGAAATGTATAGGCATGTTGGTATAAAACCTTAAACTCATAATTCTCATTTTATAGCGGTATCTGATCATCTTAATTTGCTAAATAAGTAGTGCTTACATGATTACAGACTTCTTTACCTAACTTTTGGAAATACTCCTTGCTCTCCAGAAATTATTTAAAGAGTTTTGTCTTATCCCTTTAAGAAGTGATAAAATCACAGTGTCAAGTTCAAGTTTCAGGGCCAAGTTCACTAGGAAGTTTGTTTGATCTGAGTATTTTTCCTTGCGGGGGTTTTTTGTTTGTTTGTTTGTTTTAACTTCGTGAAGGGTCTAAATTCTTGAACAAATCCCAGAAAGACAGGAAAACAGTGACGTGCATCTTTAAGCGTTCATTGTTCTGTGCAGTTACTCGTAATCTCATTGCTGACTCTTTTGATTCTTTATTTCATCTCCTCTAGATTTCTCTGCTTTTGCTGCTACTTAATTTGCTTCCTCAAGTGTGGAAAGTCATCAGACATTTAAGTTTGTTCCATTGAACCCTAAAAATCTACTACATCAATACATTATCTAGACAATTACCTAAACTATCCCTTTCTAACTTTTATACATAGATCATTGGAGAAACTGGTTAATTAAAATAAGTGCATGGTAATAAGCAAGTTATTTGCTCAGTAGTTTATTTTTTTATTATACAGATTTTCATTTCTATCATTAAGATTAAGGCTTGTTTATTATTGTGTGTTCATTTTGGGAACGTTGGCTTATTTTTCATTGTGCTGTTTGTTTAGTTATGGCGAAATATACATACTCTTTGTAACATCATTGTTTAACGTTTGAAATCATATTATCGTCATTTTCAATTAAGTTTATGCCAAATGAAGTTTGAGAGGCGGCATGATAACTCAAGTTATATCAAGCCATAGAACTTCTTAAGAGTAGCTGCATAGTGCTGTAGATAAGAGTAAATCAAAATGCTATGGCAATAGTGACATGGCTGTGCAAGCCAAGCTCTGGACATCAATTGCTAAAAGAGTTAATCTAAGAAAAAAATATCGTCAATTTTCAGAATTTTAAAATATGGTTAGTATTTGCCTATAAGTTGAAGCTTATATGATGAGTGTTTCACCTCACCACTCACGCTAGAAGCAGTTTTATTTAAAGAAAGAATGGAAAGTATATAGGCCAAAGTTTAGAGAGAAAAGATAAATATTTTTGTTGAAGGTCAGTAGCCATGAAAATGCATTAGATAATACATATATGAAAGGCTTGGCATTTATTACATTGCTTGGAAGGACATTTTTGAGTCTTCTGAGTTTTCTTTAAAAACCGCATTAGCAGCTCCATCTGGGGAAAAAAAAATCTGTCCTGAGACATTCCTAGGCCAACTCTCCAGCTTTCCTTAAAGCATGCTTTGTATTAAGCTTTGAGGAAATAGCCCTTTGTTAGTGCTATAGTTTTGGGCTCAGAAGGCTGAAGTGATAAAAACATAAAAAGTGACTCTATTTAGACAAAAAAAAAAAAAAAAAAAAAAAAAACCCCACATAAACTAAAACCCCACTCTAGCTAGAGCTGGTTTTGAATTCCTATGATAGTGTTTAACTTGTTCGAGTTTCAAATTCAGTATTTACAATTGGCTCTGTGTTGGGGAGCTGGAGAAACCTGTTGATACAGCTCCTTTAAGTGCTGTGGGTTTCAAAACAACTCTTTAGATAAGCACACATTCCTGTGGTGGGAGGCAGGTGGTGAGCTGATAGCCTTCTCCATTCATTCATAGGAGAAAGGACTGAAACTACCTCTCAATAGGTGAAGTTAAATACGTCCTGTAAGTGGATCGATTTTGTTATATAAATTGAAGTTCTGTTTGCAGAGGCCATAGCAATATTTTCTGACTTGGTGCCCTCCTATTCCCCCACCCTACGCCACCTCCAAAGCCCCGCTAGCTCACTGCTAGGTAAATATTAACTACTTCAGAGATGCCTTTCTTCCTCCTTAATGATAGAATTTTTTTTCTTTCTTTTTAGCTCAAAAGATAATTTTTTTTCCTTTTTGTCTTGTGAGCTTTGCCTAATACATTACATTGTTTCTCTTTTCCTTTGTTACTATGCTTGTCCACATCTTAAAAACAAAATAAATGCATGCTCTATAAATTTATAAAGGAATAATACCACTGTTCTCAGTGATTATATTCTTTGAGAATTTAAAATTTGAAAGTGCTTAGAAATTTCTTTTAAAATTACTATCAAAAACCTGTCACAAAATTTCCTCATTTTGTGAAGTTTTTGATTTTTGCTCTTATGGATACTTTACAAAATCGCCTAGTGTGTTTCAGAAATAATTATGCATATTTTAATGCATTGGAGGTTCGATTAAGGCTTTAGACTGATTATTCATTTGTAATTTATCTGTATATCCATACAAGTAATTTTATATAATATTTCAACAAAAGTAGGTAAAAATATTGCTCAGGGCAACAACATAGCTTAAAAAAGAATTACAGATCATATAAGGGTTGTGGGAGCAAGAGAAAATGGTTGCTGCTATTTATTATTCTTTGAAAGCCATGTCCTCATCCTTGTATTGCCATTTAAAATTTTGTTAACTGTTGTCAAACTTTAGCAATGTAGAGAGAGAGAGAGAGAGAGAGATACTGAGGTATCTTCCGTCCCTCCCTCCTTTTGTTCAGCGCCCAGTCCTGGTGGTCCTTGATAGTCGAAGACAATGCTACTGAGCTCCTGACAGTCTCTAGTTGGAGCCATTGATTGCACTCACTCAGCCACACTTTTATCTTGTGAGATCATTCATTCTAGGAACAGTGACATCAACTTTCCAGGGAGCTGGCCGGCTGGGAATACCACCCATGGGATGAAGTTAAAGGCCTTGAAATAGCAACCGATACATAGTAGGAGCTGGGAATTTATTTATTGGAACAATCTTCAACCTTTTCCTTGGGCCGGTTATATTTCTATCCAGATTGTGAGGGAGCAAGTTTTCTTTTTTGTTTGTATTGCAGTTATAACCACAGCTTTAGAAATATTGAGTGACTCGATATTACCAAAATTAAGTCAATAGGCTTTATTCTAGTATTCCAAGCCCTCCAAACCATTATAGTTTTATTTTCAAAATACCCTTTAAATTTTGCTGAAGGGAATTTGGAAGGAGAGTTCCTGAGCTGGTAGTGCTCCAAAACCCTTAAATGAGAGCAGTGTTACATACTGAACTTTGCTATATGATCATATTGGCAGGGATGCTTTAGCTGCTCAAAAAAATAAAATGTTTTAAGTAATTACCAAAACCTACATTAAAAAAACTTCTGCCTTAAAACAACCTAAGCTTTAGACAAGCTCCACTAATCCACCATTCTCTTTTTAGCACACAGGGAGGCCTTAGTCATCTTTTGATGGCTTCCACCATATTTAGTTATTTGAGTTTTTGCCAGCAGTGTAAGTAGAAAAATTAGAAAATCTACAACTGAGAGTCCACATTTCCTCAGGAAAACAGTGATATTACATAGTAAATGGCCACTCCCTTGGGAAAGGACCACGTTCTCTAGAGCAGGACTTCCTGAACTTTATAGTATATATGAGAATCTTTGGAGAGAGTGTCACAAAGCAGATTCTGATTTTGTAAGTCCAGGGTGGGACCTGGGACTCTGCCTTTTTAACAGGTGATGAGAATGCTGTGGTTCCCCATCATTATCATCTAGGCAGTTTTTAAAAAAACTATAGATGCTTGGATTGCACCTCCATTTCATTCTCCTACCCACCTCCCCCACCCCATCTTGGGTTTACAATCAAATTGGCCTGGGTTATGGCCTGAGCACGGGGATTTTTACAATCTCTCAGATGATACTAATATGCAGCTAAGTTTAAGAACCTCTAAATTAAAAATCAGTTTCCACTTGGCAATTCATTCACAAACCCTTTATCTGCAATTTTAGTTACCCATAGTCAAGCATGGTCTGAAAATACTAAATGGAAAATTCCAGAAATAAACAGTTCATAAGTTTTAAATTGTGAACTGTTCTGGGTAGCATGACAAAATCTCTTGCTGTCCTACCCCATACTTCCCAGATGAGATATTCTTTTGTCCAGCATGTCCATGCTGCATACATCACCTGCGCATTAGTCACTTAGTAGCCATCATGGTTATCAGATCAGTTATCAGAGAGAAAGAGAGGTAAAGAGAGAAAGCACTCATTCACATAACTTTCATTACAGTATATCGTTAAAATTGTTCTACTTTATTATTATTGTTAAGCTCTTACTGTGCCTAATTTATAAATTAAACTTTATCAGAGGTAATAATGTTTAGGGAAAAAACAGTATATATAAGGTTTAGTATTACTGTTCATGGTTTCAGGCATCGACAAGGGGTCTCAAAACATCCCCTTCACATAAGGCTGTATGCATCACCTACCTGGCCCCTGTAGGCATTTGAATTTCTGAATGAAACACCCTACCCTTCCTTGGGGAAACCACATCAGTCTTTTAAAATCCCTTTTTAAATACTACTGCATTTTTCAGGTATATAATATAATTTAAAAATTCTAGCTGTCACCTTGCTCTAAATTCCACCCAACTTTGTTACTCCTAAGGCAATGACCACATTCTGCCTTATAATTATATGTGTACTTATCTTAACCTCCCTAGTTGATAAACTACCTAAAGGCAGACATTGTCTCACCTCCTTTATCTTTCCCTGTGGTTTCCAAACCAGTGCCCCCGCACAGGGCCCTGAGCATGTATTTCTTCATTCAGCATTCACACAGAGCTGGTGTGCAAAGCAGGCTATGCAAAAATAGCTGTGTTCCCTTCCCTGCCTCAAGGAGCTTCACAGTCAAGTGAGAGAGACAGATTACCCACAAAGGATTTACAAAAACAAATGTAAGAGTTCAACTGAGATGTAAGGGAATCTGAACCTGTCCAGATTGGAAACAGTCTTTTTAACAAAGTCTTTTTGAAGAAATGATTGAGGTCTGAAGACTACATAACGAGGCTGAGGTGGGGAATGAGGGTGAAGAACATTCCAGATAGAGAAAACCAACATTTGCATGATTTTTAAAAGAACTTAAATTTTTTTTTAAATCAGAAATCTTCCTAGGTCAATCCTCCATTCACCTCGGTCCCCAGAGAGGTGCCAACTATTAGTGTTTTGTGTATCCTTTCAGTCTCTTTATACATGTTCAAGCATACTGTTTTTCATCTCTGAACCACACTCTTCCCCCCTTACTTTATTCTGTATTCTTTTTCATTCCCCTATAGAGTTTTATTTCTTTCACAAGAAAAAAAAAAACTTGTTTTAAAGTTGAACGTTATTCTATTACATGGATGTATTAAATAGTATGTTCCCAATAGTTGAGTATCTTACACTAATCTGTTCTTGCAGACAATGCCATAATGAACAATCTTGTATCTTAGACATTTTTCACATATAAAAGTATATCTGTAAGCTCATTTTCCAGAAGAGAAACTGCTAATTCATGAGCACATGCATTTGGTTAATTTTGAGATATATTGTTAGATTACCTTCCATAAGTATTGTATCATTTTATATTTTCGCCAGAAATGTATGAGAGCCTCTTTTTCCCTACTGCCTCTCCAATAGTGTATGATCACCTTTTGGATGTTTTTTAGATCTAATAAATAAAAATAATGATATTTCAATAGTTTCAATTAGGAGTTCTCTTATTATGAGAAAAGTTGAACATATCTTGATATATTTAAGAGCTGTTTCTATTTTTTCTGTAAATTTTCTTTTATATTATTTGTCTATTTTTATATTGGTTTGTTAGTAATTTTCTTATTAATTTCTAAAAGCTGTTTCTGTATTATAACTATTGTACTTTTTGATATGAGTTGCTAATAATTCTTCCAGTCTTCTGCATTTGCTTATAGTGTTGTGGAATTTTTTGTTTGTTAGTTGTTTGTTTGCTTGTTTTTACCTTACAGTTGATTTTGGTTTTGAGAGAGTTAAACTTATCAATCTTTCTATTATGATTTCAGGGTTTAAAATCATAGTTAGAATGACCTTCCCACTCCAAGACTATAAATGAATTCTTCCCTTGTTACATTCTAGAACATTTATAGCTCTACTTTTTGACATTTAAAGTTTCTTATCTTTCATATATATTTGGTATATGATGTAAGGCATGGATCTGATTGTTTTTGTATGCCCATCCTTTGTCAAAATACCCTTTATTAAATAATTTTTTTAAAAAGATAACTGTGAGAGCATTGAGAAAGGGAAGCAAGATTCATGTTTAGGAGACCAGTTCTAAGACCGTAAAAAGTCATGACATACCAAAGCAAGTGAAGGGTTAGGAAAACAAATATTCAATTTGTGTAGCAAGATGGACAGCAAATATATTATGTAGATGCTGCCATTACCACCACCCCTTCATGGTAGACATGGCCAATCTGTCATGGCACTTAAACAATTGTTTCAGTCAACTACGTCCAATTAATTAAAATGGACACATTTGCCATTCCTGGTATAGGATTTGGTTTGGGAGGAATGAGGGAGAAAGAGAAGCAGCATGAGAGGTGGATGAAAAGTCAGGTGATGTCAGAGTCTTGACTGCATGTTAAGCAATGGAGACAAAGTGATTATTTTAAGGCAAAAAAGGGAGGGAATGATAGATTGAAGGACAGAACCCAAATGCTTTGTAGTAGTCCAGTCTAGAGATGCTGAGTACCTGAACTCAGATAGTAGAGTGAAATAGAGAGGAAAGGTCACATTCAAGAGGTAAACTCAATGGGACATAAAGAATTAAACTCATCAGGATTTGGAAATCAAGTAGCTGTAGGTAGTAAGAGAAAAGACAGGATAAAAATTATTGATCCCTCAAACTTGGGCATGTAGCAGTGCTGAGACCCAGCCAGAGAACTTAGGAGGAACAGATTTGAGGATGGCAAGATAAGAATAAAGAGAATGAGTTTGATTTTGGGTATCAGATATCAATGCTGTATTTGGACTGTTTGCATTTACCTATCACTGGGTTAAAAATGATGATGTGTTTAGGAATAAAGATTTAGTATGGATTCATATAAGGTAATTACTGGAATAAAGAAATTACATATATAAAAGCTAGAGAATGCAGTTAGGTCTATGAATTCCCATTATTAAAGATGACTGCCTCAGAAATAGTGAGAAAAGAAGAACTTGCAAATGGAGCATGTAATAATGAAAACAACAACAAAAGCTGATACAATTATACGTAAATTGGACTAGGAAGCATGAAGTGATCTTATGATGATAATCAATGTTAGCCTCCACCGGCTGGTCCCAGCATATTATGTCTAAGCTTGGGCTCTGGCACTTTAGACGTTAAAATCCTGAAGAATAGTCAAAGAACAACAAAGATAATTAAAGGGTTAAAAATAATGCCTATAATAGCATGGAAGTATCTTTGAGTTAGCCTGGAGAAAAGAAGAACAAATGGTGACTCCATTCAGAATAGATGAAGGCACTATAGAAATAACTATTTCCTTGGAGCAAGAGAAGAAAGGATTAAACTATAAACTGATATGCATGAGATATGGGGCAAAACTTCCTGAGACAAGGGTTAAATATTAAACAAGAGTTCAATTTGGTAGTTCGAGTTGTCTGGAGGTTAAACAATCTTCTGTCTATGAATCTCTTAAGAATGGAGAGCTACATAGGAAACTCTCTTATTGAGCAAGCACTTTGTTACTGAATGATCCAGTTCCTGATCTCAAAATCCAACCTAAAGCTTGAGCCAGTTGCTGTCATAAGACCCCTATTTTAGGTCTTCATCACCAGTGATGAACCATGTATTCATGCAATAATTATTTTTGAATGATACCTATGAGACATTATCTTAGGTGCCAAGGACACTGGGTGATCAAAACAGTAGGAATGTATCCAAAGTTTGTTGAGTGTTTGGTGCTCTGTATTGGGTAGTGAGCAATTAGCTGCTCAATTCTAAAACCCTCCTTCTTGAAAATCTGTCTCTTGCCATAGTGCAGGGAACTGGAGAGTCCCTGCTCTAAAAATCAGCAGAGTTCAAGAGTCTAGATTTAACATTTTTCAAATAAAACACAGATTGTCCATAGTTTTCATTTGTATCAAAATCATTCAAGATGTTATTTATTCATTGGGCTTAACTCATTTCCTTTTGACTATTCCTGACTGCCACTAGTGGATATGACAGCATGATGCTCAATGATGGTGTTTACTGGAGACTTACTTTAATAAGAGAGCGACTTATTTTAATTGCTCAGGTAGGCATAATTAGAATATGCATCATTTAGGTAGTCTGTTTATGTAATCCATGTAGACATACCATGTATTGTTAGATGCTTTGTAATGCAAGATACTTGGAAAGAAGGCAACTCCAACAATACATGTTTAGAAATTAGCTGAATGATTTAGAAATTAGCTGAATGGTTTTTTAAAGGCATTTTTTTAGAATTGGAAATTGATTGCCATATGGATTGTGAGTTCTTTGATTTCTTTGAAGATACTGTTTAATGGAATTTGCTTTCTTGGTATTGAACTCAGCATAGAGGCAAAAGGCTGTTTCTATCTTTATTTAAGTCAACCGTGCTGATTTAGAAGAAGCTACCGGTAGGATGGGAAGTCATATTCCTCCACTTATTATTTCCAAACGTTTTGAAGCATCCCCATATCACTTAATCAAATTTTGCAGATAGGGGATTTAGCAGTTGCAGAAGGTAGGATTAAGGAGAAAAGGTGCAGGGCCAGCATGATTAGAAAAAATAATTTTACCGATAAAATTTTCACCAATTCAGAGATGCACAAACTAGCCAGAATAAATTCGTAGCAGTTTAAGTATGAAATGACCCAGCAACGAAACAGAGTTTGCTTTGGAAAGATAGATGTTAACAGGCAGATTTTTGTAGCCGAGCATGCATAGGCAGACCTTGATGACAATTGATGACTCTGAGAACAAAAGGGGTGTGTGAGGAGGGATCCAAAGCAGCCCAAAATTAATTTTTTATGTAGAACAGTTACCTATTACAATAAATCCAATGACCAACTTACCATGCATAGGGAAATATGCTAGGTGCTTTATAAACCTCATCTTGTTAAATCTTCTTAGACAGCCTGTAATGTAAGGAATATTTTGCAGAAGAAAAAACTGAGGCCCGGATAGGTTAAATGATTTTCCCTACTCAGAAAATGGTGGTGCTGGGATTCAAACTAAAGTCTGGTTCAAATCTGTCCTTCTTCATTAAATCACACTGGTTCTTATTGTTTGTGCCTATTATTACCCTGTTTTAGAAAATGAGTGATTTAGAATTTTCCCTTTAGTTCAAGCATTCCAACATTTCCAGAAGTGTTTTGGATGAGGCAGTTAGATGACAACATGAAAACTGTAACCTCATCAGTCATACCTCCCAGACACAGGTCAAGGTAATTTTTAAGGACAGAGGGTTTAAAGAGAACTCAAGTGTTTGAAAAAAAAAATTGTGGTGAATGTGGTGAAGCAACTTGTAAATAGAAACCAAAAGAAAGTTTGGACATTATTGATATCTGGGCTTGAGGAATAAGCCAAATAACAATAGCTGGTAATCCCACAGAGATAATGTCACCTAGCAATGTTTATATAAGTTAAGTAAGCTAAGTCTAGAAAACATAATCGAAAGAGATATAAGGAAAGTAGAGGTGAAAATATGTTATGTAAATGAATGATGTCACTTTAAAGTAGAATTTGAGATCCATTTAATAAAAAGGTCTATTGTATTCAGGGCTGTTCTGCCAAATTATACAAGGGCATGTATTTTCATGACATGATTGGTTTTGAGTGTACCGTTTTATCAGTGACATGATTTTCCCCTAAGTGAGAGTTGTAATATTTAAATATTAATACTTCTGTTTAAGGTTCATTTAGAAGTGAAATTTTTATAAGAACATAGAGTCCCCTCTTCCCCATTCCCTCAAACTTTGCCCAGTATTATATAATTTATTATAAAGATTGTTAATGATACATTATTGTACTAGAAGTAAATGTATTTTTTTAGGCTCAGTATATATTTCTTTAAATAAGATGAGCCATATTAAACCTAATATTTACTGTTAAGTAAAAAACTAGTATTCTACACATACAGAGTCTTAAGGAATTTTTATTTTGGCTCTATATAACTAAAGTTTAAGGCCACCCAATAATGGCATGCTTTAGCTCTCACACAGAAATTTAGCCCCGAAAAGAAAACACTTTTGGTTTTATAAAATGAGTTATTTTCAAGTTGGGCAAAGTAGATCCATTGTATTTCATATTTTTTAATTAAATATCCTTTTATCTACATTGTCTTTTTTCTCAGCAACTTGCTTTTTTTATCCTTTGAAAATGAAAGAGCCTGAAAACATTGTGAATATACTTGCAACATTGCAAAAGTATTCCATCAAATAACAGTGTTTTAGTCATTCATTAAAAAAAGCAAAGTTCAAACACACACACACCCCCTCTAAGGTATACAGATTGGGAAAATTTAGACCAAGGACCCAAAATTTCAAACAAAGGCTTTGTCATTTCCTGAAAATGTAGAGGCAAGAGATTATTCACCAGTTAAAATCTGGTAACTCCTTTATTTGTATCTATACATAACAAAACCTGTTGATTCCAGTGTTAAAAATCCAAGATGTGATGATTTGCGTACTCAGGAGAAGGGAAAGGCAAACAAACGTTCTACTACTTATAATCTAGTAAACTTCAAAAAGGCAATTTCAAAAGGTGCTGATAACGTACTTTTGAGAATAGTCACAATCTTTGTCCCCAAGGTATTAAAAGACTAAAACTTTGTTGACGACTTCCTCTAATCAGCCAGTTACATAGGAGTGCTTCTTCACCACTATCTATTCCCATCCCCCAATCCATTTATGAAGTAAGTACCTATTGTGTACAAGGCTTTCTTTGGGATGAGAGATGAGCAAGGAGAATGCATGTCTAAGATAAGGTGTTTGCCCATCCTGCCCATCCTGCCCATTGCTCGATGGACACGAGAAAAGCAGGAATACCAAAGATTAAAGAAAGCTCAGCAATGACAAAGTTATCCAATTTTTATAAGCAAAAAATAATGGAGAGAAGCTCTTAATTTAAGTACGCATGTAAGTTTTGTATTTTGAAATTTATAGTTTGGTACTGACTTTATTTGAACAATATATAAGTAATCTAAATCTTTTCAGAGCTCCAGGCCTCTAAAAGTTCTAAATGAGGCCCTGTCTTCACCTTCCTTCTCTTAAGTAGATGAAAAGTCTCTGCTATTTCTTTTTTTTCCATTCTGCAGTCTTAATTTTTTCCCCTGGAGAGAGCAATCATATGATCAGAAACCTTAAAATTTATCAAACTCCATTGGGATAAGAAGGCTTTATTCAGATTCAGATAGTGAGACCCTGATGGCAATGAATCTAATTCTATTTTGATGGTCTGACTGTATGGTATGGCTACTTTGCAGCTTACCTCTTTTTTTTCTTGATGACTTTTTTCTTTGATGGCTTTGAAATGAGAGAGCAATAAACAAAATTTAGATTTGACGTGGAAAAGAGAACGTAATACAAGTACTATTTTTCATGGCCACAAAATATGGATTACTAATCTATATAATTTCTCAAAAAGAAAAAAAAGTCAAACCTTCTATAATTCTATAATTTAGATAAAGATGAAGAGGATGTCAGAAAATATCATCAATGGGTAATAATTTCACTGAGTACATTTTCCCAACAGAATATTATTCCGTGTAGAGTTACTCATCTGTGTCTCAGACTCACAAACTGGTTGGCAGGTTTTAGTGGCAGGAAAATTGATAAACAGTTATAGCCTGGAGATACAATTTCTCTTCTTACACATAAATGTTTTCCCATAGCCTTTGGCTGTTTTTATCTCAAAGCATTAATCTATGCTTCTTGGGGAAAATAAATTCATGATGATGCATCAGTAAATTCTCAATAGCTCAAAGTTTCCCTTAAATTGTATTTTAAAATACTACTTTTCTGTATTAAATTAAGGGTTCACTATTATCTAAGAGGTGATCTGAATTCAGAGTTTTTAATCAGGAGTATGTTGTAAATTCCAATTTGCTATAATGACTCTGAATAATTTATTTCTGATCCATCTCTCAGAACATTTTGAAACAGTAGGGCTAGAAATCTGCATTAAAAGAAAACAAAACAAACCTCCCTCGATGACTCAGACCTACCTCAATATATTATTTAAACAAAATAGCAACAACTTCAATAATTGTCCATTCTTCCATTTTAAAATGGAGTAAACTACGAAGGTGTTCATTTGAAAAGTGTCCAGTTTGGGTCACTCTGTGTACCAGAGGTTGGTGATGTGGTCTGAGCAGTACCAGCTTCCCGCCATTACCAACACACCCAAAGAGCAGCTGTGTTACTCAGATTAACAAAACCCAGAACATAATATAAGTACCTGAGTAGCTGAAATGTGAGGAAGAGAGACTTTTAGGGACCTACCAAATTCTAACATTCTATGATTCTTAAAATAATTTTTAAAAAATAAGCTACAGCCATTTTCTTGTACAATAGGAAATAAGACCAGGAAGGAATTGGAAACAAGACAGGTAAAGCTGAGAGAAGGAAAATGTTCATATGTATATAGAATACTGAATGTCCAGATGTTGCACTGAGAATTTTCTAGATATCAAAGCGGGCAGTGAAAAAACACTGGTTATCTTAGAGAGAGATAGTAATGCCAAAGACAGAAGCAGATCATTGTCAATATCAAATTTTGCAGACCTAACACAATTTTAAGTTTCTTGTGGATGAAATCTCTCTGTGAGTCAGAACTTTATTAAACTTTAGAAATAAACTTCTGGTATAAGGAACATTTACAAAGATGGGCACTTTGAGTAAGATCAGCAAAATGTCAGCAAAATCAATGGCACAACCACCTTTTTTACTAAAGTTATAATTGATACATAATTAAATGTTTTATTGCAACAATTAAAGCATACACTGAAACAATAAATATTTATGAACTATTCATCATACATAAGAGAACGGTGGGGAGAGATATAGATGAATAATACAGTCTCTAAACTCTAAGAGTTTATGATAGAACACTTGTACAGTTGATGAATTATTAGTACTTTAAACATATAAAGCTCTCTATAAACATCCATATATCACATACCCTACACAGAGAGTAAAATAACAAACTAAAATGCTTGAATCTTTTGCTATTTAATTTACTCTTCTC
This sequence comes from Pteropus alecto, assembly GCF_000325575.1. Lineage (NCBI taxonomy): Eukaryota > Metazoa > Chordata > Mammalia > Chiroptera > Pteropodidae > Pteropus > Pteropus alecto. The sequence goes on from NW_006442484.1 coordinate 59,781,531, forward strand.
TTAGAAAGTTCAAAATGATTGATTAATGTCTTAAATTGTTTTATATA
>NW_006442484.1:59781604-59785141 GCF_000325575.1 Pteropus alecto
CGTATATATATTTAACAATTCCTAAATTGTTATCATCTTAACAGGCTCATCTTACATTAAATCAATATCCACTCCACATCTACTTTAACCCATTACTTAATACTTAGTGTTTACTTAATACTGTGCTAGGCACTGGGGATACAAATGGAAGCAAATGACCTCTGCTCTCATGAAATATATATTCTAGTGAAGAGACAAATACAAAATAAATAATCACAAATAATTCATTCAAATTGTGATAAGCACTTTGAATAAAAAGGATGAGGACATGTTGGAGCAGGAGTGGTCTAATTTAGACTAAGGGGTCAGGAAAAGTATTCTGAAAAACGTAAAAATTAAGTAGAGATCTAAATGTATAAGAAGTTAGTCTAGTAAAAATAGGGTAGGACAATTCCTCAAGTTTTCCAGGCAGAGGTCCCAGAGCTTCTTTGCTTTCTACTCAATTATTCTTGAGCAATTTTATCCAGTCTATGGTTTCAAGTATCATCTGAATAATGACAACTCCAAAATTTGTTATCTGATTCACACTTCTCTTTGGAACTTGACCTGGATATTCCATTACTGACATGGCATCTCCACTGAGACATCTCTTAGGAATCTCAAACTTAAAATAGCTCAAACTATTAAGTCTTCATCCCCACCTCCACCTCCAAATCTGTCCCTCCTCCAGTCTTCTCTCTCAATAAGAAAAAAAAAAATACCTCCATCTATATAGTTATTTATAATAGAAATTCAAGAGGTATCCTTGACAGCCCCGCCTCTTTTATCCATGCTATAGCAAGTCTCATCAATTCTCCCCCAAAATATATCTCAAATTTGTTAATACTCTTGATATTGTTTCTACACAAGCATCTTTGGCCTGCATTACTACAATAGCACCAGTGAATTCAAAATCAGCATCTGTGTCTGAATACAACCACAGCTATGGAGCCACAGATTGAGAATGTCAGTCTCAGATTGGTGGAAACACTTTCACTTAATATATTCCAGAGTATGTCACGGCAAGTGCTTTGCACTTATATTTTGCAAATGACTTGGCAAAACTCCTTTTCTGATGGCTGGCTAACAAGGCTACCAGTAACGTGAAATTAATTTTCCCCTGTGGTACCTGACTAAAAGGGACAATTTGGAAAAGAAATAGTTCCACACTATTGCTGGAAGAATTGAACTAGTTATTTCACTTGCTATCTATATTTAAGATGTTAAATAGAATCTCCAATTAAAAAATTCAATCTCTGATTAAAACACCAAACATATCTTAGCCCCAAGCTGTATAGCTGCTTAGGAAAATATATATATATATATATATATATATTTAACAATATCCTCAATAATATTACTTCAAAGTTTAAATAAATTATTTTTCTTCTTTAAAAAACGAGATCAAATTGTCAGATGAAATTGTAATTTAATTCATTTAACCATAATTTACTCAAAAGTTGCTGATATCTTGTTTCTGTTAGTGCTACAGGATGGTTAAAAAAACAAACATGTTATTAAATGAAAATAGGTTAATCTTTGCTGGGTCTTTGATTTGGAAATGTTTCTGAAAAATAGTTTCTGAGAGTAATCTAAATTTGTGACTTTTTACCAGCATATAACATCTATGTCCATTTGCAACAAGTATTGATATCACCACAAGATGATTTTTACTACATTCTAAGGTAGAAAATGATGTAAAATTTTACGGGTATACTGATCAATGTTTATAAACTATAAAGGACAAAACAACTCGATTATATTTATGATATGAGATGGAAAATTGCACAATTACTACTGAATTATAAGATCAATTACTGAAGCTGCTCCATCATATAATGGCTGTGACTCTTAATTTGGGTACCATAAATCTTAATTGCTTAGGCTCTCTGCTCAAGAATTTTAGAGATCTGCATTCTCTATATTTGCTTTGATATTAGACAAGAGGAATTTTATCATGCTTTTGATTTGAGATAAGCTATGCCCAAAGTAGCTCAATGGTTTGTTGTTCTTATCAACATATTTTCAGTGAAGTTGAATTTTAGTAGTAGTGTCAAGTACAAAGAAAGGTCCTCGGCTCTCATTCTGCTTCCTTTTAAACCGTTGTAGTACTCGATCTGCTGATATGAATTAAGATTCATGGTCTCATCCAGTTCTTTTAGGAATCTAGACTCATTTCTACTCTTCATCTGGTGATAAAAAGATAACACCTCTGTATTTTGAAACCTCTAAAATAATAGATCTTGATGTGCTAACATCTACGCATTCCAGAACTAGTCTAAATTAAAATATGTAATTCAATCGTATTTAATGTTTGAGCTCAAGACATATCTTTGTCATTTAGGATAGAATTATTGTACATTAGAGGAGTCGAATGTTGACTTTTACAGAATGAGATTGTTGTTTTACTAAAGTCATTCTTTACACAGTGGAGTAGATCCTCCTTGTAACGGCAGGAACTCTGATCTTGCAAAGCACAGATAGCTGTGAACCGTGTTTCTGCTTTTCCACACAGAGGGGAAGTAGATAGGCAAAATAAAAAAATACATTTTGTCTATCTACGAAACCAGTTTGTTTCTCTTTATTCCTTTGATTTAAGTATTTTCCCTTCTCAAACACACTGTGTGAAAGTTTAGAAAAAACTGATTAGAAATCTTGAACCCCACAAGTGCAGGTATCAAAAGACAGGCCTACGGGAAGTCCTCATGTAATGTCAACGATAGGTTCTGTGACTAAGCAAAACGATGTATAATGAAACCAATTTTACCATAGGCTAATTGATATAAACAAGAGTTACGTTTCTAAGGCATCTCATATACATTATAATGAAAGGAAGTTAAGCAAAAGAACCTGCTATATTTTATTTTGAAAAGAACTCTTTACTGCCTCCATATAAGCCACCTGTTCTAGTTGTTCAGTTTGGTATGCCTCTTTCCAGCTACTATTAAATGGCTTGTAATTTTCTTTTGCTTGCTCATTTCAGGGAGTTGGGAATGGCGATCAATGATAAATTGACAGGAAGTCTAAGATTTGTGTATAAGTAAAGATGATTTTGACTTTAAGGGGGAAAAATCTGTCTAAAAGTCATTTATTAAGTAAAATTATTATCTCACATAACAAAAATTCTAGAGATAGGGCAGTTTAGAAGTTGAGTAATTCAGTGATTAAACACTTTTCTCAGATATTTTCCATTTTTCCACTTTTCCAAATTCAGTGTGTTGTTTGTCCTTTTGGGCAGGTTACTTCTAGGTTTCCCGGGTAGATGACAAGTTCAGAGGCAGAAAAATGAAATTTCTGCTTCCATATATCTTCTCAGAAGGAAGAAACTTTTCCCAGAGGCCCCTTTGGCTTATTGGCTAGAATTATGCCACGAAGATAATCAAGAACTAATTGGTAAATGAAATGGAATATCACATTGGCTAAACTCAGCAGTGGTTTATGGAACCTGAGAACATGGAGATTCTTTCAGGGAGTTCACAAGGTTGAAATTGTTTTCCTTAATAATGCTAAGATGTTATTTGGCCTTTTTCACTCCTTTGATAGTGTAAAAGCAGGAAT
>NW_006442484.1:59785194-59877243 GCF_000325575.1 Pteropus alecto
AAATGTAGTAGTCACTGTATTCTTACCTGCCAGGCACTTATGTAAAGTTTGTTGTTATTATTATTGCTGTTTTCTGGTCCATACTGAAATGCTTTTGTTATTTCTGTCTCACATTGTATGATTGAATTATGAGCTGAAATGGTCGCTTTTTTCATGAAACACTTTTTTTTTTTTTTTTAATCTGTAAGACTGACAAAGTATGATTATTCAGACTTGGGTATTTTGCAGACATTTTCTTAAATAAACAAAGTGACTGTCACTTCAAGGAAAACAACTGATAATATTTGTTGCAAATGACAAAATTCAAGCTTTCAGGTGAAAATTAGAATGCTGGATAACTTGTATCCACTACTGTGAGCTTGACAGCTTCCCAGTAGTTAAATATTTTTCTGATGATGTTGGTGGTAATATTAACAAAAATGATTTTTTGATATGCTGTGGTGAAATCAGTATTTGAAAGATCTGTGTAACTCAGTGAACCAATATTTTCCCAATGACATATGCATGTTACAAAGTCAGTCATGGGTAATAGATCCATTCAAAGACCAAAACAGACTAAAAGATTTAAGGGTAACTGACTACAAAGTTTCACTGATCTGTTTTCATAGTCCACATTGTAATTAACCTTTCCTAAGAGGAACTACCAGTTTTTTAGTTTTAGTGTAGTATCAAAAAAGAATATCCAAAATTATCTGAAGTCTATTAAAATACTTCTTTTTTCAACGACTTATTTATATGAGGCAGAATTTTCTTAATGTACTTCAACCAAAACAACAGATTGAATGCAGAAGCAGATCTGGGAATCTATTAACGTTTTCTATTAAGCCAGACTTCTCAAAAATTTTTTTCTTATTTTGAAAAATGTAGTTATTTCTATTAATATGTAATAGGTTTGTTGTTTCTATTTTAAATAGTTATTAATTTTTTAAAAATTTAGTTACCGAGATGGTAAATATTGATAGATATGACTCACATAAACAAATGTCCTTTTCAGTCCTCAATAGTTTGATTGTAAAAGGTTCCCAAAACCAAAAAGTTTGCAACTACCTGATTTAGACCAATCAAAGCTTTGCCATTTGGGGCTTAGCTTTCACCACTTCTGTGTACATGATTTTATGTTGTCTCAATAAAATCTGAATTCTATTAACAGAGTGGTTAATTGCTTGATTAGACAGTAATGATCTGCCAGTTAAGCCAAAGGAGAATTTTTCCAGGGGCATGGAGCAATCAGCAAACTGCGACCTGTCTTTGGGAACGTTGGCAAGGGGTTCTCAGATCGTATATCTCAGGGACAGGGACCTCATACTGCAATGCTCCTGAGCTGCCAGATTCTAGGGGAAAGTTTTCTTCAAAAGCTGCACACAAAAAATGGATAGAGGAAGTTAGTTGCCTTCATGCTCATTGAGCCTCTGGTCTGATCCCAAAAGCAATGGTGTTCTTTGCTGGAGATGTTTGTTTCTTTTCCAGAGTACACAAAATACTGACATTGCATACCACTGCCTCATACCAGAACTGGAGGTCTCAGCTATATCTTGGCTCACCCCCTGGCTCCACAAGTCAACCAAGGCTGTTTTGATTGATGGATTGGTGATTATTCAGGAAAATTAATGCGTGACGGTAAAGGGAGCAGGTAAAAATAGAATCAAACAATATTAATATGAAATCAGAGAGGATAATGGTGATAAAGAAAATAGTCATGGGTATATGCAAGGAAACTGTTAGGTGACTGGGGAAATCATAATGCTCGTAACCATGATTAACGACACAATAGGAGTCACAAGATTAGGATTTACAATGAGGGTTTCTCGTTTAGACATACTGAGTTTAATATCCTTGGAAGTCTGCAGGGAGACATGTCCCTAGGCAGTTATAATATGGTCTGACCTTTAAAAAAGAAATTGGGCTAGAATACAGATCTTGGAGTATTCAAAATAAGGTCATAGTTGAAGCTGTGGGAATTGGTAAGATGTTTTTCTCCCCTGAGAGATAAATTGATAAGACAAGGCAGTCAAAGATAGAAACTTAGGAAGTGTCACCTAAGGGATGGTAAGAAGAGGAATCCAGTACTGGAGACTGGAAAAGAGTATTAGGCAGGAAGAAAACAAAGAAGATATTATTAAAGATGCTAAAGGAAGAAAGTTTTTCACAACTTTACCATGCAAGATGAAAATTGTGAAAAGGCAGTAAGATTTGGCAAATAAGAAATTAATGATGACTTTAAAAAATAAACTATTTTCATAACAGTTTTAGACATACAGAAAAATTGTAGATGGTAGAGTTCTTACACACCCAACATCCTGTTTCTCCTATTAACATCTTACTTTGGCATGCCATATTTGTTAAAATTAATGAACCAACATTGATACACTATTATTAACTTAAGTCCATAGTTTTTTCAGATTTCCTTAGTTTTACCTCTGTCCTTTTTCTGTTCCCAATCCCATCCAGGTTATCACATTACATTTAGATGTCATATCTTCTTGGGATCCTCTTGGCTGTGACAGTTTCTCAAGTTTTCCTTGTTTTGATAACGATGACTGTTTGAGGAATACTGGTCAGGCATTTTGTGGAATAATCCTCATGTTTTTCTTAGGATTCTACTGGGGTTGTGGATTTTAGGGAGGAAGACCACAGAGGTAAACTGTCATCTTAATCATACTATATTGAAGGCACATACTATCAACAGATTTTATCACTGTTGATGTTGACCTTGATCACCTGGCTAAATGAGTGTCAGGTTTCCCCACTGTAAATTACTCCTTTTCCCGCTCTTTCCATATTGTACTCATTGAAAGGAAGTCACTATATATAGCCTACATGTAAAATGGGGACTTATGCTCCTCCTCCTCAAAGATGGAGTACCTACATAAATTATTTGGAATTCTTTTGCATGGGATATTTGCCCGTTCTCCCAATTTTTAAATTTATTAAGTCATTTATTTATATCAGAATGGACTCCTGAATATTTATTTTATACTTTGAGTTGTAATCTAAAACTATATTAATTTTGTTGCTCGACTTGTTCCAGCCACTGGGAGTTCTTTCAGTAGCTTCTGTGTCTCTTTTACATACCCTCATTCAGTGACGACTTTTGGGTGATCCACTGCACCAGAGTGGGGAGCACAGGCATAACAGTGTGTGGAGAAGTGGCGAAGCAATGGAAGCAGAAAAACAGTTAAGTAGTGCCTCAGATCAAGGTGAGGCTTATGATTTGGCTTTATAAGTCCTCTAGACATTTTAATCTCATAAAAACACAAACAGATAAAAGTTCTGGCTATGTCATAAAAAGCCTCAAAGCATTAAAAAAATAAAACCATAAAACCCAGAGTGATCGTTGGGTGAACACTGAGGACGCCACTTAAAATTTATACCTGATGAGACTGAGAAAATAGTTACTGTCTGTTCTTACTGCTTTCATTTTTCTCATACACTATATTTTTCTTTTAACAGAGTAATGTGATAAATGTTAATTACAAAGTGAGTATGCCAGAATTGTTGATGTTCTTAAAACTTCTCTGTGAATGCCAGCAGTGTAGGATTATAGAGAAAATGACTTGATTTTAGGTCTCATTTAAATTCCTGCAAAGACTTGATCTTTAGAAATGCTATAAAAATGTTTTCCAGCGAATAGGTAATTTTTCTCACAGTGACTATCTTCTATCAGTAAAGCAATTAAAAATATTTAGAAGACAAATTGTTTTCATTTTGTTCTCTGATCATTTCTTCATTTGAATTAACTGATGAAGTTTTAAATTTTTACAGCGGGCAAAAGAAGCAAGAGAGAGGGTTCAAGGTGTTGTTTGATAGAGTATGGACAGATTAAGGATGAAGAGGCAATATTGATTCATAACTCCCCCCACACATACTATCGGCAGCCATGTTTATGGTTTGGGTCCAGGAAGTCATTTTCAGCGTCCATTCTACTAATATTTACTCCATTTCTACTTTGCACCAAATAATGTGATAGATGCTGAGGATACTACAATGAATAAGTCATAGTCTTGCTAACAAGCAGTTGGTGAGTATAGGCGACGTAGATTGGGGGCAGACAAGTAAACTACAAGTGTAGTCCACTACAAGCTTTGTGCTGTATGTACGAGCATATAGGAGATACAGCTAACCCAGAATTGGTCTGGTAGAGTCAGGGAAGCTCCTCAGAGTGAAACGAAACTACATCCTGAAGGACAAGTTGGAGGTAATCAGATTAAGGAAGGGGTGCAGAGGAGAGGAGGCACTTTAAGCAGGAAAAAGCATAATAGTTGAGGAGTAACAAGTTTTTCAGTATGGCTAGACCATAGAATTCTAGACCAGTAGAAGTATAATGTAGAACCGCCCATATAATTAAAAAATTTTAGTGGTCACATTATGAAAGTAAAAACAGTCAAGTAAAATTAATTTTAATAATATTTTTATTTATCCCAATCTTTAAAATCATTTCACCTCAACATGTAATATGAAAAGTTAGTAGACATTTTTACATATTTTGCACCACATTTAAGAAATCCAATGTGTGAATTATACTTACAGCATGTCTCAATTTGGATTAACCACATTTCAAGTGCTCAGTAGGCACATGTGGCTAGTGGGTACTATATTAGACAGTATAGTTGCAGAGTAAAGTAATGAGATAAATCTACAGAGATAATATGGGAGCAGATTAGGTAGGTATTGTTTGTTGGTGAAGTTATTTAACCCAAGGGAATGGGAGGTTTTGACAAGCTTATGCATGGGAATAACCTATACTTAAGCTTTCACTGTGGAAGATGGATTGGCGGTGGGCTTGACCAGAAGCCAACTAGTTCTAGGCAATATATGATAATACTTTTAAGGAGGGGAGTGACTTGGGTGTGGTGAAAAGTAGGAGTTAAGAGTTAGAAGGAGAGAGGGAACTGAGAAACGAGACTAGAATGACTACCTCATTCTGCTGGTTCCCCCTTCCTGGGAGTACAGTAGAACCATTTTGAGAACTGAGAGAAACAAGAGGAAGAATGAAAGGATTGGGAGGTGAGGTATTTAGTTTGGGACATCCAAAATTATAAGAGTTGAGACATCAAGTGGTATGTTCATATCTAAAAACAGAGAGATGTCATCAACATATAAATAGTAACTGACACCATACCATGCAGTTGGATAAAATTACCTAGGATGAGTATGTAGAATAGTAATTCTCAATCCTGAGTTTTTTATAAGAATTACGTAGGAGGTGGTTTAAAATGCAGAGTTTTGGTCTTTATCCCCAAGATGCCTGCTCATTAGGGTGAGGGCTGAAAATTGCACTTTTACTAAGAACCCCTAGAAACTCTGATGCTGATCCAAGTGGTTCCTTTAAAGCACTCCTTTACAAACACTGGTGTAGAATGATAAATAAGGAGAAACTGCCTACACATATGGAAGTGTAGATAACAAAAGCCCTTGAAGAAGAAAGGAAAAGAGCCACTAGAGAGGTTAATGAAAAATCAGCAGAGTGTTATCTGTCATGAAAGAGGAGGGGGAGCTGGATTCTTACCTCAAAGGGGAGCAAGTCTGGAGGTGGGATGGCTAGGCAGGTACCTTACTTGATGGGGCAGTCAGCAAGGGAAAAAGGCACCACCCTTTGGCTACTTCTCAAGCTGTGTGTCCTAAATGTGTCTTCTTAAAGCTACCAATAAACCCATTAAATTCCAGAGTATTTGAAGGAGGAAGTGGTGTACTGCCTTAAAAGGAGCAGAGAAATCAAATAAAATTCTATTTGAAAATGACCATTTGATTTAGTAACTCGGGCCATTGATGGCAATTTGTATGACCTGGTGGGATGGAAGCCTAGTTTCAATAGGTGAATTGTAAAAGTGGGTTGAGTGAATGTGTAAAACAGTTTTTTTTTTTTTTTTTTTTTTAAAGAATTTTGGCTATAAAAGTGAGGAAAGAGAAAGCAGAGTGCATAAATGGATGTTCACTTAGGCAATACTAAGAGATGCATGCCCATCTTCTGAGTCTGTCCATCCTTATTTCATTTCTATTGTGGGGGTTGACTCAATAATGTAAAACCACAGGATCTCTGTACATGCTTCATAGAATATAGTTATTAAATAATATTGTGCTTATATATTCAAATTAGTCAAACGATATTCAGTCATTCTATCATCTTTTCAACTAATTATGGTAATGGATAAACCATTTTGCAGAAAAATTACAGCTAATTACTAATGGTTTGAAAAAAGTGCCAACCTGTCATAGGTTGTGGTTGGATGAGGGAAATAAGAAAGGAAAAGAAATTGGGACGTTGAATCTGAATTTCTTAGTCTTCTTCTTACCTGTCCTCTATTGGCCAATCATGCATAATTGGCAGAGCTTGCCTTCCCAGCCCCAAACTAGTAAGATTCTACCATCACTTGACCATGGTTAGTCCAAAAGTCAATTCATCTAGCTCTGATAAAGAAGAGCTTATCAGAACTTCATTGTTACAGTAATTTTGTATTAGCTGTTATCTCCTTTTTACTCAACACCACTCCCATTACCAGGTTAATCTAGAACCGACTGATTACCAGTCACCAAATCTATTATTTCATAATGTAGAGTATCAGTTTAGATATTGCACAAATGCAGTAAATATTTAAAAGATGTGCTTTGCTTCCACTATGAATATGGAGTGCTACATAATATAAAAATTCAAATAAAATGAAATACAAATAGGAGTGTTAGAGCTTCATTTCTAAACATAGCTGAAATTTCAATCAGAACATTTTTGTTGGCAAAAACAATTTAGTCCTTAGTTGATTAAAAGAGATTTGAAAATTTAGCAAGTATATTTCCCTCCTCCCTCTTCTTCCCCCTTCATTAAAACTTAAAAACATAGTAGTAAAGAAATAACAAAGGTATAGCTATAAAGACAGAGAATGTAGTGAGCAAGAGTAATAAACACTTTTGGAAGATGGAAAGCGATGGTGAATAATCCCTCAAGAAACTTAGTCCCTGGGGATGAGAATGGCAGGGAGAAGGAAGCTCACTGGTGCTCTAGCACCCCAGGAACACTTGAGAATTGAAAACACTGTGGCTTCATGAAAGGAGGTGAAAGAGAGGCCTGGAAATGAGGATATTAGAAAATCTATGTTAGAAGCAGATTCCCCAGTCTTCCAGATTATAAGTGTATATATCTGAGTAAAATCCTAATCTTTCTTATTGAGAGTCAATAGCAGATATCTAAAATTGATGAAATAGCTGGATAAGCATATCACTTTAAAATATGGAGATAGTCTATGGCCATGCCACCGTGAACATGTCCAATCTTGTCTGATCTCGGAAGCTAAGCAGAGTCAGGCCTGGTTAGTACTTGGTTAGGAGACCACCTAGGAATACCAGGTGCTGTAGGCATTAAAACAATAAAAATAAATAAAATAAAATAAAATAAACTATGTGGATAAATCCCTGGAATAGAAACTAAAATAACTGAAGGTTTTGCTCTGAGGAGGTAGATCCTGGAGTTGGTGTTAGACTGCTGTTTCTATTTTATTTGATTTTTAAAATTGTGGTTTAATATCCATAAATAAATGTACCATTTCGGTCATTTTTAAATACTCCAGCAAAGAGGTTTTATTACTCATATTTAACAGTAGATGAAGATGAATGCATTTATAATTTTTGCTTTTTTGCTGGTATCTCAGATACAATAAAATTGAATGGATTTAATCATTATATTTTTGTTGCAGTAAAATATGCATAAAACTTACCATTTTAACTAATTTTAATTACACAATTCATTGGCATTAAGTACATTCACAATGTTGTGTAGCCATCATAACTTCCCATTTCTAATTTTTTCATTAACCCAAATAGAAACTCTATATCCACTAAACATCAACTCTCCATTCTCTCTCTCCCTTAACCCTTTCCTCATACCTCACAACCCCACAGTTTCTGGTAACCTCTGTTTTAGTACTCTCTGTCTTTATGAATTTACCTATTCTAGGTGTCTGTATCAATGGAATCATAAAATATTTGTTTTTGTGTCTGACTTATTTCACTTAGCATAATGTTTTCAAGATTAATTCATGTTGTGCCATGTATTTCTATTTGAACTTTAAAGCTAATGTTAATGTATTACATTGGGAAAAATAGAAATTAAACAAAATCCTGCAAAGTATTGCTCATTCTATAGGTATTTAAAACAAAGCTGAATAATCAGGTTAAGAAGGGTCTTTCAAGTCCACAGCTAGTAAGTTAATACAGTTGGGGTTCCAATTTGATTGTCTCCTTGACACTTATCAAGTCCAACAATTTCTGTCTATCCACTATTACGTCACACATGGAATTGCAGAGAGTGTAAATTCATATAAATCTAAGCACTGAGATGAATCTTTAATCTCCTAAATGAATTGCACTTTTAATGTGCTGGTATATATTTGCCTGTACCTGACCAATTCTTCATTGATTAGCACATTAGTAGCTCATATTTACATGACTGTGATCAAAGTCATTAACACATACTTCATTCTGCCTAATTTTTCGTACAACCTTACTGATATAAATAAATATTTGAACAACTACATCAAATCACCATAAAGAGGGGAAAGCTTTCGATTTAAGAGACTGTGGAGTAAACATCTCCCTTGGAATTGATTCAAAGCTAGTCAAGCTGAAGATAAAGTAAAAAAAAAAATGTTCACATTATAAGTATCTTGAAATATTTTTATTCTGTTCTTTATTACATTTAAGATGTCCATTGAACTGCAACATTTATGGACTGAGAAGTTTATGGTTCTATAGATTTTTGTCTTTAATTACCAACTTTTGCAGAAAGCGATGTAGCTATTCTCACAAAAATGGAGAACTTGATATAAGAGGTAAGGTAATGTAAGAATTAATTAGAACCAGACTGTCTGGACTGGGGTCCTGGCTCTGCCACATTCTATGTAACCACTTCAGTTTTCTTCACCTATGAAATGGGCACAATAATATCTACCTTGCAGGGCTGTCATAGAAACAAAATGAGCTACCATATTTAAAGCATTTTAAATGATGCCTGGTACATTTTAAACCATATACCTTCTTGTGTTCAGGGTGGGAAAAAAGACTGTGAAACATAACTGCTTAGAGAAAGCAGCTGTCATTGTAATTGGAATGAAACTTGAGGGTAATGAAATCATCGGAGGCTGCAGATGAGATCATCTACAAGAAAAAAACCCAAGCATAGTAGTTGCTTACTATTGGGTGCTGCCAGAATCATTCTTCAAAAAAACATTAGGAAGTTTCTAAAACTTTTCTAAAGATGTGTGCTGGTAAAAAGAGGTGGTATATGGGATTCTAAGAAAGTAAAAGTGATTTATTCTAGTGAAAATAAAATATGATTTGAGCTTAGAAACAGTGAGAGAAAAATTCGGAAATCCCTACAAACTACTCTTTGTTTTGACAGTTTATTTATTGCCTTCCCTAATATATAGAATTTTGCTTCATCATTGCTGTCAAATTTTTAATAAATAAAGGTAAGCAATATTTGTTAAGATAAACCAAGTGTGTCTTGACTTTAAAACACGTACTTGAATGTTTTCATGTCAGTCGTGAAGTGGGTCTCATTATTAATTATCTTGGAAGCCCTAGGCAAGATTTGAAATTTGCTCTCATGTGATGACATTTTAAAATGAATTTAAAAAATGAGTTAATTTTAACCAGTTAAGTAAATGAACCTGTTTTTAAAAATATTTACATAACTTATTGCTAATTCATTTCCATGTTGATAATTTTCCTTAAAGTGTAACCATCCACAAATACTCTTCAAATTTCCAATATTCGTGTGGATATTTATGTTCCTTTCTTTTTTATTCCTTTAAACTAGAAGCTAGGGTTTGTTTTGGAAAGTTGATTTCTGCTGTGTCTCCAGAGTTCCAGAAGATCCAAAACGGCTACCTGTTGGCATCTAGGCCCCATGACTTGTTCAAATGGCTGCTTACCAAGCCTATTGTTTTTGTTTGTTTGTTTGTTTGTTTTGTTTTGCATTTTAGTATTCTATAAGTGAACAAGGCTGGTTAGAAGCCAGATTGAGAAATTACTTATTTGTGTAGTTTTCTTTCTGTCTCTTTATACCACACTACTGTTAGGAATCTAGATAATCATGCTTTCTCCCTTCTTAAAACTTGCTCTTCACAAAAACCCTGAAAAAATATACTCTCACAGAAGTATAAATACATAATAAAATGATAGTGACTTCCCTTAGGGTCAAAATCTCTTTGATTTCAAGACCCAGGATTGAAGTTCTAAATGTGGAATTCCAGGGATTGACAAGCACAATATAGTAGGTTTAGGGCAAGAAGTGTTCCTGGCACCAACATATAGGTAAATGTGTGGTCTGCTGGTTATCCTAGCTCTAGCTCGGAGCTTCTTGCATTTTTTTCATTCTTCTGAGTGGGTCTTCCTCTTTTTCCTAGTTTAGTTCTCATTTCTATTTTTGAAAGGACTTACCATGGTGAATCAGAGTCTTTAAGCCTCTCCATTAATATTTCTTCCAGTAGGAATGTTTAATGCTAAAGGCCTTTTGTTTGTAGTACAAGGAATTAAACCAAGGAATCTGGGTAGTCTAATAATAGCATCATCTAGGCAAATCATTTGGAAGTTAATTTTTCTATCATAAGTAGAGAGTTGCTTGAATTGTTGTTTTAATTGTTTCATTTTTCCAATTTATTTTTGTTTCTGCAGATAGCGTGAAACTCATTTTGTTGCATAGGCCAACCAACTCCGAATGGTCTCACTTGAGAGGCACATCAGTCAAATTTGTCTCTCACCAGGGTGGGATTGGTTCATCTCTACCTGCCATTGTGTACTCTCTTCGAAGTGGTGGGCTTTGTGGAGGAGAATGGACTTGTCAATTACATGGGTCCTACTTTTTAGAAAGGACTCCTCTAATGTGAACATCCATACAAGCTCTCGGGGCTATTTATCTTAATTTTGGGAATGGCAAGTCTTTAAGTGAGTGGATCCATAAAATTATGGTGGAGCCATAATTTCTCAAGGGATCACTAAAAGACTGCCCCACTTCCCATACTGACCACGGGCTGGACATGTTACATATCACACAGTACCACAGGCCTTCAAAGAACCTTTTGCATTTCTCTGGCTTCAGATCTGGATCTGGGGGCCTTAATCTTAATATCTAGGCTGAAGTACATAGTCTCTAAAAGTAAATAATCAGTTGTTAATTTTGAGGCCTATGTTTATAATGTATTTTTGAGGTCTTCTTTTCCCAATTCTTTAACAGCTGTTTCTGGTAATTAGTACCTCCACCTTAGGGCTATATATCAATATAATTTAGTCTTCCTTGTACTCTTGCCTCTAAGCATAACCTTCTCTGAACCAAACTATTTTGGCCATGTAAAAATCAGTTTAAAATGAACATGAATTTAAGGAAGTTTCTTTATCTTTGGTTATTACTAATCTTGATTCATGAAAAGAACAATTGACTTTGAAAGATCTGATTTCTTAGAATCAGTCATGTTCTTTATAAATTTAATGAAAGGTTCTTAAATTTGTTGTGAATGACAATTTTCTCCTTTACTAGAGGAAAAACTAAGTTATGACCTGGACTTTAGTTACAACTAAAGATTGAGGTATGGAGTGTGGTTCTTATTTCCTTTACTTATTTTAGCAGGTTCTTTTCTAATCCTGAGGGGCATAATAAGGCCTTAGACTTATTATATCATGCCTCAAAAAGGTAGATTGATCATGCTTAAAGTTTTAGATACACAAAATAAAATTTTGACTGAAGCAGTGTGAATAAGCAAAATGAATAAAAGGTAAACCATTTACACATAATTCAATATTCTCTCGTCCCCCTAGGAATTGCAAATCACATACATTGTTTTTATAGTTCAGATGAGCTTCTTTATGAATCAAATGAGATGGCTAGAAAAAAATGTCTGACCCTTTCAGAAAGTTCTATGATTCTAACATATTAGAAATTCCTTACCCTTACACATTCCTTGTATATAAAACTAGTAAAAATAAGAAATATATTATAGTGCTATTTTTGCTGTACTCTCCATTGTTTAACTCAGCAGGTGATTTTGAATAAGGCTGCAAGTCATTTTCTGAGATTTCTTTTTCCCAATAGGAAAATTCGTATACTCGTTTGCAGCTCATTTCCCTTACCTGGTAATTTTCTTTCTGTTAAGCCCTACCTTAACAGTGTGAATATACTTGATCATATATGAATGTTTGAGTGAGTGTATAAAAGAAGTGGTAAGAGACATGGTCTATCTTCAAGTAGCTTACCCTATAGTTTTATGCAGAGATAGTATTAAAAATATGTAACAATTAGTAAAGCATAGGCACTAAACAATTAGAATGGAGGCCTTTGATAAGAAATGGATCCTGCAAGTTTCCTTCTTAGCCAGGCATTAACCTTTTAAGTTCCTGAAATGTGGGTGGTCTGGGGAATCCTGAGAGAAAGGGCTGGTGCAAGGGCAGGAATCATGGGGGAGTTCCGTTCAGAGCTGCAGATGTTGACTAACTTGCATTGAAATATTTCAACACCTGATCAATGAGTTCGGCTGTACCTGTACCAGTGGAATGTTAGCCTTGTGCATACATAACTAAAAGGCAGTGTGGGCACCCTAAAATATGACAACTATAAATACTACATCTTATTGATATTTAGAAGATCCTGCATATATTTTAAGGATGCTGATAATATGTTTGATAAAATTATAAGCCTTAAAATATCAGGGTAATTTGGAAGCTTTTTGTGTTTTGGACCCAAAAGATGTACTATATTGGTATGTAGGATGCATACTATATTGATTTTATGACATCTAATGACTCTAGTTCTGATTTTATTAAATCCAAGGACTTTACAATAAATTAAAGCAGTTTCCTTAATTTATCTGTGAATCTTAAGACCGTGCTCATTGTCTCCCAGTTAGTGACAATGGTTAGACTTGAAACTACGATTATGACTTGATCTCATTCCTCTACACCTCAGGCCTTCTTTTGCCTAATAGCAGCTGTGTAAACCGCCAAGAATGAGGCTTTTCCATAGATATAACAAGCTTAGTATCCTGGCAGTCAGTAGGCTTTTATAAACACCTAAAAGATGTTCTTTGTAGAGATACAAAACAGAAACAACACAACCTTCCTTCAGGACGGTAAATATGCAGAATAGCAAGAATATGTAGCTATACTAACTGGGTTTGATCTCAACTCTCCTCCCTACCTGTTCTGTGATCTTAGGCAAGTTACTTAACTTCTTGTGCCACAGTTTCCTGATAGGATAATACCCACCTTACTGTGTTATGAGGATGAAATGAACATATATATAAAGCTCTTAATAAGTACCTGACGCATAGCAAATCTTGCTATTACTATTTATCATGGTTTTATGCACTCTGCAAGGTACCCCCAGAACTCTATTAGAAATTCTGGCTGAATACAGGAACAGGCACGCCAGACAATATGGATAAGCCTCACCGTGGAGATTGAAATAAGTGACAGGAAGCAGAGTAATGAGCAAAGGGAAGGTGTCCAGAGCCATCTTTTAAGAAAGTACGGGTTGTGAATTGCTTAAGAGGGTAGGAGGCAATTCAGGTTTCAGGTATGGTGTGAGCAAAGGAATGGGAGCAAGAATGAGCACGACGTAGGCAGGAGTCCATGGAATTTCTTGGCTGGATCCGGAGTTTTTGCCGTTTGTTGGGTGTTAAGAAATAACGAGTTAAGCAGTAGAAGGTGGTGGAAAGCCTTGGAAAGTTAGCGAAAGCCTCAAGAATTATCCAAGGGCGTGCAATGCTCAATGGACTCAACTTTTTCTTTTAGGTTTGGAAGGCCCGCAGGAAGTGCACTTTAGAATAAATTGTGGGGGCGGCGGGAGTGGAGAGAGAACTATGCAAAAGACCTCGCACTTAGCACTAAACAAATGTTCCTTTTTGCCCTAAGACTGAAAGCTTACTTTAACAAAGGAGAGGAGTTAAATTAACGTAGATGTTTAACTCCTGTACAGATAAACATCCTAATTTATCAATCTGAAACCTTTTGGTTAAAGCGTTGTGCTTAGCGCGCTCATTACTCATCCGCCTCCCCAGGCCGCAGCAACCGACGACCAAAGCCGGGAGAAAAGGAGTGGTAAAGAGCGCTCCACGCATGCGTTAGAAGCCGCCCCAACTCCCCCACGGCGTTCTTTCTTGGAACAAAACTAGCGTGGAGCCACGGGGCTCCGCAATTTGCGTACACTCGAATTAACTCTTG
Source organism: Pteropus alecto (assembly GCF_000325575.1). Taxonomy (NCBI): domain Eukaryota; kingdom Metazoa; phylum Chordata; class Mammalia; order Chiroptera; family Pteropodidae; genus Pteropus; species Pteropus alecto. Next base: position 59,799,394 of record NW_006442484.1, read on the forward strand.
CTCCGACTGTCCGCGTGGAATCCGCGAGTGGTGCGGTTCCCCTACGCAAGTTGCGTTACCCTAGTGAATGGCTGGGTGGTGCGTGTACGCCTAGAACGTAGCACCCATTAGGCGGACCGGGTGCGGCTGCGCAGGGACCTGAGTGGGCCTTGTACGCCGCTAGCGTAGTGTGGTGTCTGACGTGCGGGCTTCCGCGACGCAGTTAGCGCAGCCAGCTTTGGTGAATACACGATTTGGTGCAGCCGGGGTTTGGTACCGAGCGGAGAGGAGATGCACACGGCACTCGAGTGTGAGGTAACTATAAAACCCCGATTTGTTTACATTCCCTCCCCCAGAACCGGCCCCAAGCGCTGCGGATACTGCGAGTCCCGGGACGGCGGCGGCGGGGGTTGGGGGGTTGCGATTAGAAAGGGAGACTGGAACCTGGGAGTCGTGGCTGCGTCCCTCGGGGATCCTGGCGCTGGGGTTCCCGCAGCTGCTGCAGTCCGTGGCAGCCGCGAAGCCGGAGCAAAGCGCGTGGGGCTGCGCGTGGGGCGCGGCGGCTCCTCGTGTGCGCTCTCGGCTGCCGCGGGTTTGGCGGCCGGGCAGCCTCCGCCCCGCGTGCAGCACCGGGCTCCGATTTAGTCTCTTATGCAGTCCGGGGAGCCGCGCGTGGAGAGAGTGACCGACGGGCGGGCGGCGGCGGTTAGGGGGCTGCGCGCGGGCGGCCATGGGGGCTGAGGGTGGGAGGATGTGCAGTCTGGTCTTGGAGGGGTCAGGCTGGGGTGGGGTCGAACGCCCCGGGTTGTTCGCGGGCCCTTCCCTTGGGTCTGTTATGGGGTCGGCGAGGAGACCCAGGGATGGAGCCTGGGCGCCGCAGTTCCGGCACCCGGAGGCTAACGGACGGTGGTGCCGGTGCTGGGACCGCGCGGGAGGCCGCGTGGGAGACCTCGTGGGGGGTTTTCTTCTGACCAACCGAAAAGCCGAGGTGGGGCGCAAGGGAGTTCACATTGAAGCCTGCTGGGGTCCCTGGAGCTGAGGGTTCCGTGGGGCTGGGTCAGTGTTAGAGACCGGGTGGGCAGGGAGGTGGCGCCGCAGCCCGGGCTTTGTTCCTGAAGGCCCTGGGGCGGAGAGCGGTGTGGGGCCCGGCTGGGAGAGTGTGTCGGGGAGCTCTTGCCGCTCCCCTCACCGGGTAGCGGGATCTGCTCAACCCCTTATGCTTCTCCCTTTGGACCCCTGAGTGCCCCAGCTAAGAAAGGGGCCTTCGGAGGGCGCGGGGAACAAGTGACGTTGAAGGTCTTCCTGTGGCTTCTGTAAAGAAATGTTCACGTGGGGAGCCTGTCCACATGGCCTGTCCTTATGAGCTGGGCACGAGGAAGAAATATCAGCAGAATCCTAAGTCTTCAGTTGGAAGGGTCGTTCACTCAAGTCCCTGTTTTAAGTAATAAAGAGTGACATTAAAGCACGTAATTTTTTAAAAAGATTGTAGGTTTTGCTGTCTTTTTTTTTTTTTAACTTTCATTTAATGTCTTACGCTATTAAGTACTCCAGTTTCACCTTAACTGAGTCATTCTTGATGGAGCAAAACTCGTGACAGGTTTACATTTCATTTGTATGCTTATCTAAATTCTATATAGTTAAGAACAAGGCAAGATATTGGAAAAAGTGGCAAATTTTGAATGTAGTTAATTTTTGTAATGCAATTGAAAGCCTTAAGACTCGTGTACTGTTTTATATTATTGGGACTTCCTATTCTACAAATTTCGAATATCTTATGAGTCTGTCACTTGTTCAAGATCTTGGGAGTCCATACCAGACAACTCACATCCCTACCTGGCTAAATTCCGGTAGAGGGAGAGAGATACATGGTATCAGTGATAGTGGTATGAAGAAAATAAAATAGTGTTGTACTGGAGAGACAAACTTGTGTGACGAACCTCAGAATAATGTCTTTAAATGTATGAAATCAATAGAATTGCAACAGAAACCAATTTTGAAATATAAATATCAGTATTATTTATGAAGAAGTCATCCATGTTTTAGTAAATCATTAAATATCAAGAGTTGTGGCAGGCCTGATGACTAGTAAGTGATCTTTAAAGGATTTAGTTTGATTTATAGTGATAAAGTTTCAGGTAATGCATGTCACTGTGATTTTTGCCTATATTCATAACAAGGAAAAACTGAATTTCAAAGATTAAAAGTAAGATGTCTTCCCTATCAAAATTCACAAACCTGAATTTTATAGACAGACCGCCGGATAAGAACTCTTGTTCTAAAATGACTTGGTACTACTTTAAAAGAAGTGGTTAGGGAAGACCTCTTTTGGGGTGACATCAATAATATATTGCATGAGGATAGTCTGTACTTGTTCTTTTAACAATTTATATTCCTCTATTAGCTTAAAAGCTAATACAGTTCTTCCTCCTTTTTAGTACCTGATTTGAAGTACTTTTAGGAGGCCTCAAGTTTAGTATGCAGAGTACTACTGTAGGGGGACTTTTTTATTTAAGCTGATTTTTGGAGAATATGGGATATAGGTATTATAGCTAGGGAAATTATCCAATGGGAATGATCATTTGCTTTTAATTAAAGAATTTATCTTGTTATTCTATTACCCCTCCCCCACCAATCCCCAGTATCGATAAGAATCAAGAACTTTGGAGTTCAAAACCGTGACCCAGTATTGACTAGTTTGGTTACTTTTGAGCAAGTTGTTTTACCTTAATCTTTTATCTGTGAACTTGAAGTACTAAAAAAACCTATCTCATTGTTTACTGTGACCATTAAATGACATAATAAACCAAAGGGCTACAGATACTTAATTTCTTACCTTTTTTTATGTATAAAAGTTTCAGTTATTTAGCAGTAGAAGGACTACTTTCTGCCTTGTCTTTTCCTCCAGTTCTTGATTACCCCCAGAATGTGTTTTAGTGGTCTCTACTGGGCCTTTGTTGGGGACACCGTTATCCTGCTATTGTTACTCATGTAATAACACATCGAATTTTTTGTGCTTCTCTTGCTTTTCTAATTTATAATTTCATGCATACATCTTGTTTTCCCCTCCAGACTAAATTTCTTGAGGAAGATATACTCCATAACTTTTTGTCACATGATGCTCATGACACATTATTCAATAAATGTGCGAATCTTGTCAGGCTCTTTAATGAAGTTTAAAATGTTTATTGAGTGAAGCACAACTTCAATTTAGCATTAACCCAAAGAAGTAATTTGAGTAAAAATGTCAGCCCTTGTGTATGTAGTGCCTACCGTAAGAATGAATGGAAATGCCATGTGCTTCCTTTGTTTTATATCAAAAGAACATTATCATTTGTGCATTTTAAACCGATAAAAGATGCAAAAATACACAGAAAGGGGGAAAAAGTGTAGGCAATTAAAAGGGAAAGCTGATTTTTTTCTTTGTAACAAGTTTTATAACCCTATTAAGTCATCTTTTATTATAAGTGAAATTCTCAAAAATATATTAGCTTTTTTTAAGTTTACAGGTTAGAAGAGTGCCCAGTCTGTCCCAACAGCTTGATGCTGCCCCCTAGTGTTTGGTTCCCATTGACGTTTTCTTGAGCTTAGATTCACCACTTTTACCTTCACCTTTTCCTAAAAACAAGATCTATTTAAATTACAATTAGATTCCTTAGTGCTGTATATCTAGCCTATCCTAGGATTTCCTCCAGCTGGTTAGTATTGCTTTTAAGATGGTCATCGCCATTTTGAATTTGTTAACTTTGATTGCTTCCATAGTTATTTTTAATTGGCTGATTGCTTTTAGCTCCCAGTTTTTCAAATTTGATCTTGGCTTTGTCTTGAAAAGAGTGATATAAAAATGTGCTTTCTGGCTCAGTCTAGTCCCATACAACTTTGTATTGCCTTGACTGTACTGAAAATAAAATTTGAAAATGCTAAAATCACATGGTGAGCTTTTTTTTTTTAATTCAAGTTTATTTTTAACTAGTTTATTTTTACTAGAATGAGCTTTGAAAAATAGCCTCTAGGACCTTTAATCGCAAGATTTTCTATAGTCATTTATGTAAACTAAGGTTTCAAATTATACCAGTTATTGATATTCTAGACTACTTTTTTCATTGTTTTCATAAATTCTGTGAGTCACATGACTTAGGTTTTTCCAAAATAAGCACATATATTCTCAATAAAAATTTACCACAATCAGAATATTCGAAAGTGTGTTCAGTAAGTATGAAGACAATTTACAACTGAAATTGTAAAGTTTCAAACAATAGCATTGAAATTATTTCCAGCTGCTTAAGGGATACAATTTATTGTTATATCACATAAATATAGTGTCAAATTATATTTTTCTAATCAGAACATAAAGGTCTTTTTTTTTTTGGTTGGCAGATGTAAGGATTGGATATTTAAATTTTTAATATTAGATTTCTCATGTTAAAAGATGCTATTAGAATGGGGCGGTAGTGGTAGTGTTCAGAGGTGTAAGTATAAGGATAAAGTCTAAAATCTTACTCATTGTTTAAATTATATTCAGTAAGTGGTAGATGATTTTATAATTACCTAATTTTATAATTACTCATTATATTGATATTTTACTGCTGAAGGGGAGGGCAGTATCAGATTATATTTGTCTTTGCATTAACATTTCTAACATATGTATACCCTTAATATGTACCCTATTTTGTGGGACCATCCATCCCGTTCAGGAAAAGAGGTTTTTGGGGATTAAAAAAGTGAGTCAGAATGTTGTAGGAAGTATCTTTATCCTATTAATATGGTAAGATTATGTACTTTCATAGGACCAGAAATATTATTAGAATTACTGTGGGCTATGTGTTATTTTTAATCCTCTCGTAATTAATACTTGTCAGTGATCACTTTAGTTTTTAGATTTTCATTCACATAGAAAGAAAATCTAAATAGCTTTCGATTGTAGTAACAAGATTACAAGATATACATTCCACTGTTCTATTACTTCAATGTCTGTAAATACAAAGAGACCATTTCATATGTGCCCTCACACTTCTAAATTTTTTCTCAATTCACTTTATACTATGAATTCTTGAGTTTTAAGATAGTGGTTTCCCCAACAGTTGTCTAATGAATTGATAATTTTTTTAAAAATGTAGATTAAGGCAGGGGTTAGCTAGCTGTGTCCCATAGGCCAAATCAGCCTGCTTTTGTAAATATTACTGGAACAGAGCCTCATACGTTTATGTATTATGTATGGCCTCCTTTGTGCCATAATGGCAGAATTGAGTGGTTGGCATAAAGAAAAACTATACTACCTACAAAACCTAAAATATTAACTATCTTGATTCTTTTACGTCTACCAATCCCTAGATCCAGTTCTTACTCTTCTATCATTCTTTGACATGTTGCTATTATTTTAAAAAGCTATATTTCCCTAAACCTATATGAGTAAAATACTTTAGTAGAGAAGGGTTCAGTCAAATATAAATTTATTAGTAAAGTGGGTTCTTGGGTAGTCTTCCCTTAAATAGTGTAGAAGCTTTTCATCTCCCCCTTTCCATTTCCTCTCTGTAGGAGATATAACACCTTTATTCTGCTTGGAGTTGGATTGGGAGGCCCTGGGTTTTCGACTCTGAGCTACCACGTAACACTATCACACTGTCTCTACTACTTTTGTAGCATCTCTCGCAGTTTACTAATTTGGAATGTGTACCTCCTTCAGAGGAGAATGTTTCATACTTGTTTTTATGCCTTCTTCCTGCCTCTGTTCCCTTTTCCTGCTTTTTTCTTCCTTTTTCTCCTCTCCATGCCCCCCCTTCCTTATAAAGCAATTCATGATCACATGTTTGCTGGCCAAATATTTTGGTGTAATAACTCTTAGTGCACCTCTTCTGAAGGTGAATCATTACTTTATTCTGTTTGTATGTAAAGTGCTGTTATACAGGAAGATAGTCTCTTGATGAAGGAGGCTGTGAAAAGATTGATTTACATACCTTTCCAAGATAAACATATTTATAATAAGGTAGTAAAACAATGAAATCAGTAAAACAATGTAATATTAGAAAAACATGATTATAACATTTATTTATTACCTAATAAAATTTGTTATTAGAGAACAAAATAGAGAACAGCGAGATACTATGTCTTATGTATAATATATATATATTATAAAGCAATGAAACCTTGTTTTCTAGTTCCATCAATACTTCAGTGTAGAATTTCAGCTGACTTCATGACTTTTTTAATGTTTGGAACATACTTTAAAAATAGTTTAATTAGGATATTCTAGTTTCAAATAAAGTGAATAATTTGATGTATATAACTAGCGTAAATAAAAAGTTCATGTTCAGGAAAATAATCATACAAATTAAAAAAAATAAAAGAAATCAGAAAGATATGCTAAAATGTCACTGAAAAAGATTTAAGAAAATGTTAAGTTCACTATAAATATTATAGTACATGATATGATTTAGAATGTATAAAAAAATGTTAGAGCTTTCCTATGAAGATTTTTGCCTAAACACAAGTATTTGAAAGTTTTATTGAGGCTAAAATATAAACTTTCTTAGTTAACAGATAGATATGTAAGAGTATTGTTGACTAGTTCAATGGATGTTATTTTTCCCCCAAACAAGGATGTTAGAGGTCCTAGTTCTTTAGAGATTGTGTTAATTTTTATTATAGTTTTTAAGAGAAGAAAATAAATATGGGGAGAAGAAACGTCTTAATTTAGAAATCAGAAGAAATCACAAAAAGTTCATAGAACATACACATGAAAATTCATAGGGCATATACATAAAAACATACATAAAAGGGAAAAACATTGTAATCAAAATTAAAAGGCATTGGACAGAACTGAATATGTTTTTGGCAGAAAATACGACCAAGTCATGTTATATAAAGCACATATATGTTGATAAGCATAGTGAGACAACAAGAATAATTTTGAAAATATAAATAAAAATAAGAAGCTCTTTTACTTATTCCAAAATTAATACCGTGTGTTAATGAGAATGTTATGATCATACTGCTGGTAGCAGTATAACCAAACAATTTAGAAACCAGTTTGGAAGTATGTCATAAGACCTTTAAAATTTTTGGTTTTCTCTACATCTCAGATTTATCCAAGCAAGTAACCAAAAATAATAGCACAAATTGGAATTAAAGTGGTTGCATATTGTGATTAAAACTCTGCAAATTCTTGTGAAAATATTCAAATTGAGAGTAATTCATTTTCTTCTGTACAAGACATAATGTGATTTTGTTAACAAAAACTTTAAGATTTTAATAGCTGACTTATTTTTAGTTTTTTCATTATGCATGAATATCGTTTGAGGAATTAAATAGTTCTGTGAAGTTTTTAGGGAAAAGGTGAAAAATGAGTCCCCTTTCTTTTTTCATGTTCTGCTTAGAGAGACAGGAACTTTTTTAGTTCCTTTAGCTATTCACTGCCACATCTCCAACATGTTCACTTTTTGTTCATTTTAATTTTAGCCACTATCTGTTTATTGAAAGTTGAGGATTTAGCATTCTTCCTATCTCTCCATGTACCTCCTCATTTCCTATATCCCAGTTTTTCATTACAATTATATTGTAATTTTGGTTTAAAATAGCATTTAGTATTATAATTTCGACTATAAATGTTATTTACAATTGAGCCATTGTAATAAACTGTTTCCTTCACAACATTGTTTTTCTGGCATTAATAATTTTCTTAATATTTTTTCCTTTTTATTTTTTTTTAGTTCCTGTATAGTACAAAATCTACCCAAGCTCTGTGTAACTGAATGTAGCTTTATAAGAAAAGGGAATGTGCCCTAAGAAGACTCTGTTTATAGAAAAATTTATGTAGTTTTTATGATTGGATATTGTTAGACTTGATAATAAAGATGGATCAATAAGGAAATTGGTAGTTTGCTAGTAAAAATTAAGTAATTTTCACATTTGAATTACACTTTGGAGCAAGATTCTGCTAAAATGGCAAAACTGAATCATTTCATTTTTTTCAACAATTAAGAAGACCTTGATGGTTTAAATTAATTATAAGGACAGCTAAAATTAATCAGACAGAAAGCTTCTCTGGTGGGGAAGAAGTAGTCTGTGCTGTCAGCATCAAAAAATGCTAATGTTATAAAAGATTACATTTGGACGTTCCATAATTTTTTTTTTTTTTTTTGACCTCTTGGAAAGGAAAGGTAATTTTACACTTGACCTTAGCCAAAAGGCCGAGAAGCGATGGGGAAAGGTAATATTAGCTGGCATTACTTACGAATGGCAAGCTGATGCATAATCAGAGATGCATAGCAGTGATGCTGCTGAGAAAGGAAAACACACAGGGAAGAATGAAGATGATGGAGTGATAAAGATTTGAAGCAGTGGTAGTAGCTATTAAGAAGCCAGTGGTAATGAGTTAAAAGAGAACACAGCTCTGCAGGTTGAAGATGAGTACTCCAGCTTTGGATATAGTTGTGCAGGGATGGAATGGTTGAAGCAACAGCAAGTTTCTTGAGACTGAGGGAACAAATCTGAGGTTGAAAGAGCTTGGGTTTTTGATCATGTAATTGCTGTAGAACCATCCATTTTTCCTAACTTATTTTTATGTGAAAATTTTCTTTTTGTTTTAAAATTTTCTCTTTGTTTAGTTGAGGGTTCTGTTATTTGCAAACAAAGCATTGTTAAAATATTTTTAAAAATTCAAAATATTTTTAAAATTCAAAATATTACAATAAAGATTTTAAAATGTGTGTGTCTCCTGTGCTTAAGTGTGAGTTTCTCTACAATAAATAGATAGAAGTGGAATTTGGGGGCTGTAGAATATATTCATATTCAGCTTCAGGAGATGTCAGATTGCTTTCCAAAGTGGTATTACCAATGTATACTCCCACCAGCACTGTGCATTATATAGATTATTAATAATCATGTTGCTGCTCAACCAGCTGTCCTGTTGATATTCTTTGTTGTTGTCTCTGCAATATTGGAGTTTTTTGGTATGTGTATATATATGTGTGCATGTATGTATACATATATACATATATTCTATATATTCTGGATAATGATCTTTTATATGCATTGTTTGTATATATACCTTGCAGATATCTTCTAGGGTATGGATTATCATAAGCTTTATTTATGATGTTCTTTAGAGTAATACTTAAAGAATTTAGTTTAATTAAAATAAAATTTTCCTTTAAGATTTGTGTTTTCTGTGTCTTATCTAAAAAAATCTTTCTCTTTCCTAAAATCATGATACTCTCCTATAGTGTCTTCTTAAACTTGTTAAGAATTTTGCTTTTCACAATAGGACTTTAATTTTCTTGGAGATGACTTGTTTATGGTGTGAGGAAGAACCATTTTTTCACAATAATATCCTCTTTCTAAACTCTGCTTTCTTCCTCTGGTCTATTTGTCTTTCCTTGTGCCATTCTATGATATTTTAATTAGTGTGCCTTTATAAAAAGAAGTCTATGTCTATCACCTTGTTAATCTTCTGAATTGTTTTGGTTGTCCTTGGGTTTTTGCTCTTCCATGTGAACTTTTATGTGAGCTTGTGCAGTTTCACCAAAAACAAACAGCTACCAAAAACAAACAGCTACCAGGATTTTGTTGACACTGAATTAAATTTATATATATACTTGAGAATACTTTATATATCTTATGCTATTTATCTCATCCATGTAGGCCTTTCTCCAGTTTTTGTAGTTCTTCTTTACTGACCTTCAATAATGTCTTATAAATTTCTCCTTTTAATGCTCTTGTTCTCTTTCTTTCAAGAAGCCTTGTAATTTTTGTTTATAATTACATTTTCTAAATTTTCATTGGAGGAAATTTGATTTTTAAAAAACTTTCTTGAAATACAATATGTATACAGAAGAGTACAGAGTATTAGTGCAATGAATTATCACAAAGTAAGTGTATTTGTGTTACCATTACTCAAATCAAGAAAGAGAATATTACCATACTTTTTAATCCCAATTATTGCCCCCACTTTCCTTTCACAAAGTTTAATTTTACCGATTTTTAACTTTATATAAATAGAATTATACGTGATGATTTCTTTAGTGTTTGTCGTCTCTTGATCGATCTCATATATGTAAAGTTTATCTGTTAATGTCTGAAGCCATTTCATTTTCATGCCTGTGTCATAGTTCATTGTAAGATCATTTTCTTTTATTTGTTCATTCTACTGATGAATGTTTGACCTTTTTCTTTGAACTATAATGAATAATGATTATGTGAATTTTCATGTTCTTGTCTTATTGGTGTCCCTATATATGCATTTCTGTTGAGTCTATACCCAGGAGCAGAATTGCTATGTGAGTGAACATGCTTATGTTCAGTCTCTGGCAGATCCTGCCAAACAGTTTTCCAAAAGATACCAATCTGCGGTCTCACCATCAGTGTATGCAGTTTCCAGTAGACTCCATGTTTTCGCTTACATCTTTTATATTCTGTTCATTCTGGTCAATTTATAGTGGTATCTAACTGTGATTTTAATTTGCATTTCTCCAATAACTACTGAGGTTCAGAATCTAATACATTTCTTAGTAATTTAGCTATTCTTTTATGAAGGGTCTGTTCACGTTTCCTGCCTCTTTTTCCATTGAGTTGTATCATGGTTTTCATACTGATTTGTGGAAATTCCTTATGTATGTTTGACTGGTAACATTGTGGCAATCTTCTCCCAATCTGTGGCTTACCTTTTTAATCTCTTAATGATAACTCTTGATGAACAGAAATTTCTTAATTTTAATGTAGTATACTTTATCAGTCTTTTCTTTTATAATGTTTTTTGTGTCCTGTCTTGGAAGGTCTTGAAGCTAGTCTCCCAAATAAATCTCGTAGATGTGCACTTTTCCAGTACAATAGCTAGTGGTAGCCACATGCGGATAATAATGAGCACTTGAAATGTGGCTATCTTGAATAAGATGTTCTGTAAATGTAAAATACATGCCAAATTTAAAAGTCAAAGCTTAAAAAAGAAAGTAAAAATCTGATTAATGATTTTCATATCAATTATATGTTGAAACAATATTTGGGGCATAGTAGGTTAAATAAAATAGAACATGAAAATTACTTTCATCTGTTTATTGTATAAAACTTTGAAATTACATAATTGACTCACATAGTATCTCTATATTCTACAACTGTGCTGTCCAGTAGAACTTTCTGTGGTGATGGACATGTTCTACCTCTGTACTGTCTGTCCCCTATGGTAACCATGTGGCTATTGAGCATTTAAAATGTGGCTTAGCATGACTAAGAAGCTGAATTTTTAATTTTATTTTAGTTAGTTTAAATTTAAGTAGCCACACATGGCTAGTGGCTGCCATGTTGGACAGCACAGTTTGGGGACATTTTCTATTTTAACATTTATTATTTTAGACTTAGGTTTACAGTCCATCTGTAATTGATTTTTACAGTATGAAGATTGGAGCCAAGTTTTATTTAGTTTTTCTCCTATGTAGAAATCTAGTTGACTAAGCACCAAGGAATAGAGAATCCTTTCCTATTTTTTCAACTCTGTTTTGTTTCTTTGGTATGTTTGTTTTTATACCACCACCACTTTGTCTTTAGTAACTGGTAGAGTAATTCCTTCTGTCTTGTCCTTCAAGAGTGTCTTGGCCTTTCTTGGCCCTTTCTATTCCACATAAATATTAAAAATGCCTCATTAATTCCCACAAAGTTACTTCTGGGATTTTGATTGAGATCACATTGGATCTGTATCTCATCCAATCATAAGCATGATATAGTCATTCATTTATTTAGGTCTTTTCATAATATGAGTTTTTTTTTAAATGTAAAGGCCTTGCATATTTCTTGTTAGATTTATTCCTAGCTATTGGCTATTCTAAATGATACTGTTTTCTAATTTTATTTTCTAATTATTGCTGGTATATAGTAATATAGTTGATTTTAGGTTATTGTCATATCCAGCAACTTGACTAAATAAACATATTAATTTTTAGATACTCTTTTGGATTTTCTACATACCCAATCCTGCCATTTGTGAGTAATGACAATTTCATTTCTTTCTGATTTTTATACATTTTATCATTTTATTTCATCTTATTGCACTGACCAGGACCTCAAGATCAGGGATCAGCAAACTTTTTTGTAAAGGACCAGATAGGAAGGAAGCCAACAATTTCCTGTATAAATTTATAGACTCTTATGTGTCCTGCTTAAAGGGAGTCAGAGTAGTCTTGTACATGAGTCTTGAGCAGTTCGTATTAATTCAAAGTTCTGTCCACTATTTCAATAAATTAAAAGGAGCCATTTTTTAGGGAACTGGAAAGGGAAAGAATGATTCATAGCCATGAAAGAAATGGGGTAAAATGTTTGTCTAGTGGATTAGCAACTGCTGGAAAGTTTATAATTATTTTGAATGTGCCTAAGTATACACTTATGCTTGCCTCTCTTTTAAATCCCTTTAGGAAAAATAGAAATGAAGGTACATATGCACACAAAATTTTGCCTCATTTGTTTGCTGACATTTATTTTTCATCATTGCAACCATTGCCATGAAGACCATGACCATGGTCCTGAAGAGCATCACAGACACCATCGTGGAATGGCAGAGTCGGAGTCAAGCAAATTTTCAGTGCTGGATGCTGAAAATGAAAAAAAATATTATATTGAAAAACTTTTTGACCGTTATGGTGAAAATGGAAGATTATCCTTTTTTGGTCTGGAGAAACTTTTAACAAACTTGGGCCTTGGAGAAATAAAAGTAGTTGAGATTAATCATGAGGATCTTGGCCACGATCATGTTTCTCACTTAGATATTTTGGCAGTTCAAGAGGGAAAGCATTTTCACTCTCATAACCACCAGCATTCCCATAATCACTTAAATTCAGAAAATCAAACTGTGACCAGTGCATCAACAAAAAGAAACCATAAATGTGATCCAGAGAAAGAGACAATTGAAGTACCTGTCAAATCTGATGATAAACATATGCATGACCATAATCATCGCTTATGTCACCACCATTGTTTGCATCATCACCTTGATCATAACACTACTCGCCATTTTTCTAATGATTCCATTACTCACAGTGAGCGTGGGGAGCCCAGCCATGAACCTTCAACAGAGACCAATAAAACACAGGAACAATCTGAAAGTAAGCTACCGAAAGGAAAGAGGAAGAGAAAAGGGAAGAAGAGTAATGAAAATTCTGAGGTCATTACACCAGGTTTTCCCCCTAACCATGATCAGGGTGAACAGTATGAGCATAATCGGGTCCACAAACCTGATCGTGTACATAACCCAGGTCATTCTCATGTACGTCTTCCAGAACATAATGGTCATGATCCTGGTCATGGACACCAAGATCTTGATCCTGATAATGAAGGTGAACTTCGACATACTAGAAAGCGAGAAGCACCACATGTTAAAAAAAGTGCAATTTATTCAACTGCAAGTCACAAAGACCATAATGAAGATGACCGTCAGCATGAGGTAAGTATAAAAAGATAGTTGCTCCATAATTCTCAGATAATTGTGGAGCATTTTAGGTTAAAAGAGAAGTAACAGTGGAATAGTCAAATCATATTTAAACTGTTACTAGGTAATGTTCCCCAAAATAAATACATTAAGGAATTAAAATCAGATTGAAGATTTATATCTGGATTTTCATTTGCATTGGTCATTCTCAAATTTGGGTTCTTCAAATCTAAGTGTGTAAAGGTTAGAAAATATATCCCTTATTTTCAGTCTTGTGACTTTTTTTGTTGTTGTTGTTGGCTTATGACTTTTTTTTTTTGACTCCCTAAGTTAGTTTTCATGTTCTTACTTACTCTTAGCTGGTTTCCAGATATTTGTAAATTAAAGCCTTTTTTGTTTATTCTTTCCTCTTGGGAAGTGACTTGACAGCTTCTTTTTCATAATTATTAACTTGCTCTATTAACTATGGAATAATAGTTCCCTGTCATTATTATAAATCCAAATCAGGTATTTTGCACATGTGGTAGATTTATTTTCTCTGTGTCACTTTGTGATAGGGCCTCCTTGCTCACGATAGTCTTTTCTCGTGCCCTTGACAAATTGAGTGAATGCAAAAAGATATAATAGTAGACAATTCCAACAGTAATGAGGTGATTATGTTTTTCTTCTGAATTGTCATGCTTTTTTGAATGCATTTGATTGGTTCCTTCTTAATTTTTGACCATTTACCTTAAACACATTTATTTTTGTTTCATTAATGATGTATCAACACCTTTGTTCTAATTTTTATCACTAAATTTAGAAAATATTGTTGAATTTGTTCATATGTATAAAAAGCAGCACCATCTAATGTGGAAAATAACCTGATCCTTTGCTGTTTATGTCTCTATTATTGAAGTATGTTTTGCATCTGAGTAAATATTTTTGTTTCTTCCCTGGATAAATCATTAGATATTTGGTTTTTAGCAGTTATAAACACTAATTTAAAAAAAAAAAAAACATTTAAAAATCTTAGTGTACTTTTAAAGGAATATATTCATTTGTTACAATGAATAATAACCTTAGAATTTTTTAAGATTATAACTGGACATTATCATTAATGTTTATGTTTTGTATCAAACTTGTGGGGTTATCAGACCCATTATCAGACCCATTATTTTGTATCCTTGTAGGTCTGATGCATATTAAGAATTTTCTCAGGATTTTAGAAATGTTTATGCATTGGATATAGGGTAGTACCTCATCTTAAGATCTGAGAAGAATAATAATTTTGTATGTATGTATGTTCTGATATTGTATTTTATACATAAATAACATCATATAATGAGGCAACAAGTCAATAAACAAGCATGCAACATGAGTGGACATGTGTGAAAAAGAGGCAGTACCATCTTTTTGTCTTAATTTTAGATATTTGTTTTTACTATATGATGGGTTCAAAATTGTTTGCTTATGTGTTGTCTGCTTTCTTTTGGTTTGTGCTTAAAGTACCAGTGGATATAGCTGCCGTTTTTTCATCTTCCAGTTTTAGCATTGAGCTAGAATTCCCCAGTATAATACTCTTTTGGAGTACCTTAGGCAATGAAAATGTCCATTATGCTATATTTTAATATAAAGTTATTAAAGTATTCTGTTTAACAGTTTTACAAGTAAGAATATTGAGTAATTGATAAATGCATTTTGACTAGGGAGGTGATTTTTCTCTTCATTCCTTAAGAATCTTGAGAATATAGTTGCGAGTCACTCTTGTTGATAGCAGAAAGATATTACCTTTCAGGTATTAGAGTGGAGAAATGATTAAAATTCATAAAAGTCTTGGGTGATAAATTGAATGTATCCCTATTATGAATTCCTATCCAAAAAGCTTTGTTTGTAGTAGATATCTGAGTATTGCATATTATTTTTCAATATATTTAGAATATTTTTATTATACAGTAATTTCTTCTTCTGCATAATTTTCTTAATTCTCTTTTACTTAATTTTTAAAATCAATTTCCTTGCAGTGTTTGAACGTCACTCAGTTGTTAAAATACTATGGTCATGGTGCCAACTCTCCGATCTCACCTGATCTTTTTACGTACCTGTGCCCTGCTTTGTTATATCAAATTGACAGCAGACTTTGTATTGAGCATTTTGACAAACTTTTAGTTGAAGATTTAACTAAGGATAAAAACATGGTTCCTGAAGATGAGGCAAATATAGGGGCATCAGGTAAGAAAGATTTAAATTTTTTCTCCTCAAAATAGTTTTCTGTACTTTTTTTTAATGTAGTTGAATTAGAAAGTAATTATAAATTATTGCCTTCCTTTTGGTGTCTTTCAATATGTTTTAATAAGATTTAGATATGTGTGTTTAAAAAAGATTGGGGGAAGAAAGGAGGCACAATACAGTTTACTCATCTTTTCTGGCATTATGGAAGAATGTCTTGATAGGAAACTAGATTACACAAGGAATACAGGTTTGTGATAAAGGGATCCTCCTTGATGGGCAAATATTTAGTGGGTCCTCTATACTTATTTGATGTTCTAATTGCTTAACATTTAGCAGGATTGAAAGCCTCTCTTGGAAAGCTAAGGTTGTAAGTTTTTGAGGAAGTAAAAAGGGTAGCCATTGTAGTTCAGCTCTTGAAATGTCTCAGAAATGCCAGTGTTTGGTATATGAACTTTATCATGGGCACTTCTAGAGAACTTCAACCAAAGTAAAACCTAACTGTTTTAAAACGTTTTTTTTAAGGCTCTTTTTTTCACATCTAGTTGGCTAAATAGCTCCACTTTGGTGTTTGCAGGTACTTTGCACTTAATATTTCCAAACCTTACTCCACACACAGTTTGTAACCTCTTGTTGAATCCCAAATGACATTAACATCCATGCTTTTGATAATATCTGAAAACTTTTGACTTTTTTGTCTTATGTTTTTGTTTTGTTTCTTTTTTCCTTTGTGTAATCAATTGTCAGGTCCAATTGAATCTTCTCTTAAATGTCTTCTAACTCTTGACTTTCATAACTTTAATTCAGGTCCTTGGATCTCTATTGAATTGTTGAAATAAATTCATAACCTTTTCTGACTCTGTTCTTGTCCCCCTTGTAGGTCATTCTTAGCACTTAAGTTAGATTTATCTTTGTAAAATGCAAAGAGGATTCTCTGACAGAGTTTTTTCTTTTCAGTGATAGCTAACATTTTTTATTTTTTATGTTAACAACCACGAATTGCAGGCACTATTCTAAACTAAACTCATTTACTCCTCAAAACAGCTCTCTGAGGATGTTATCCTAATAACTTTGCCAAGATCTCAGAGTTAGCAAGTGTTTCATACTAGTATTCAAGACTAAGAAATTTAACACTTTTGCTATCCATGTGATAAGTATTTTACATGAGTTTTTTCTTTTCACTAAATTTTAACAATAATCTATTAAATTATTACATGAGGGAGCTATTATATGATTCTTGTTTTTAAAGATAAGGAAGCTGGGGGTATAGAAAAATTTAGTAACCCGCCCAAAATTTCCTGACCTAAACAAATGATAGAGCCCATCAACTCTAAGGTTTGTCTGATATATCCTCTGGGCAATTAATCATTCTGCTGTTATTTTCCAAATTTAGTTAATTCTGGTATCATCTTTGATTGTTGCCATATGTATTTACACTATTTAATATTTGTTATTAGACCTCTAATATTTCTCTTTATAATTTTTTATATTATAAGCAATATCTGAGAACATGGATTTGATGCGATGTGCTAGTTATATTTTTTTTCCTCATATACTTTAGAAAACTGCTTTATGTTATACTGTTCAAAGTTCAAAGTCCTTTAGTTGGCCAATCAGGCTTTCCAGAATATAATCCCTGCATACCTATCTTTCCACTCTTATCCCCTACTATTCATTTCTTTCTTCTTAGCTGTAACCATAACAAACTCCTGATAATAGATTATACTCTTTCTCCCTCATTCCTCTTTGCCTTTTCACATTCTAACCCACTCTACTTGACTGACTACTATGATACCTCAAAGATTCAGCTCAGGGATTAGCCACTCTGGGATAATTTACTGATCATCCTAGGATTAATTAAGTTTCCTTTCTTGACACCATCATAGTACAGAGCTTGGGGGATCTTAATAATTGGATTAGTTATTTGTTTTTGTTGGATTTTAGTTACTTAAAGGAAGTGACTGGGTCTTTCATCTCAGCATCCTTAGTGCCTAAGATAAAGGGTACTTTGAGCAAACAGTAAGCACTCATATTGATCGAATGAATTAATTGCTTATTATTAGCCTATAAGCTTTCCGTTATAGTCCAGGACACTTGTTGAAAATGAGTCTTTAAAGATTCTTATGAATTTATCAGTCAGTCTAGTGTACTTAGATAATATAGTATTCTCAGAAGGAGTGGGATTTTCATTAATTTCATCAAGTGCGAAATCATGATGAACACAATACTGGTTGAAATTCTCAAAACATAGTGGTTCTATTGCATAGTCATTAAAATGACTAAACTGATATGTGTGAATATGGGCTAAAAACAAGTCTGATAAAAAATGCAAAGGGCAAAATAATTTTAAAATTTAGTGTAGTAATAAGATAGACATGTTTAAGAATATCACATTTCAGTATATAAGAGTTTTATTTGGGATTGCAATATTCCTTAAAGCTTGAAAGAGTACACATAAAAGGAAATGCTCTCAATACATAACAAAGTAAGTCTCTTAGGTACCTACCTATTCTTGGTTAATTTCTTTGCAATAGGAAGCTTTAGAATAGATAAATTAATTACAATAGCCTGTATTTATTAAAACTTTTCCATGTCCTATTCTGAACACTTCTTTAAAAATATTTAATTTAATTTGTTAAACTCGTGAGAATAGACACTTTTATTTACTTTAGTTTGCTGAGGAAAGGAGGTTTTGAGAAGTTAAATAACTGTCCCAAGGTCACAAATTGCCAGGTAGCAGAGCCTGATAGGAGCTAGAATATTCTCCACCTAAAGCCTATAATTGCTACCATGCTCTTAACCTATGCTGTGTCCCACTGCTTCCTGCTAAAAAGGTTCTTAGTATGCTTTGCTAGAATGTGACAGGGAGATAAAGAGAGTTATGTTTATTTATACTTAATGTTTTAACAGATAATGCAGACATAGACAGGAAAGTGATTTAGAGGTAAATATTGGTATAAGTAAGTATTGCTGTAAGTATAGATTATTCAGTAAAAATAAAAAAGTTAAAAAATTGTCTAGATAGACAGGTTGGATTCAGTCTGGTATGATCAGTAAAGGCCGAGAAAGTGAGTCCATACCATAGATTTGAACTCTGATCTTTGGATAAATAAAACATGTCCCCTTTCATGACTTCCTGTTCACTGATATTTTGTAGATGAGTAAACACCTCTAGAGCCACGGTCTCTCTCAGGTGCTTATAAATTCTCACTGTGACAGGAGAGAAGGGGTAGCTGGGTCTGATATGATTTAATTTAATTAAAGATAAAATTACATTTGTTCTTTACAGGGAAAAATGGAGACTGATGAGACTGTCATAACTAGAGTTAAAATTAATAATCTCATTTGTAAGACTTCTAAAAAAAATTCTACTTTTCACATCAACTGTGGATTATGACTTAGAGTTGTCTGTATTATAATATTGACATTATATATTTTAATGAAGCTGTTGACAGATGCATGACTGTTGAAAATTACAGTTTATTCAATCTGAAAAGCCTCAGAGGATATTGTAGTTGCTTTGAAGACAAATACATTACTAATAGTGAATATCGATTAGGTGTTTGCAGGTGGTTATCAGCATTGTCAGTAATGAAGATCGAATTAATTATGTCCTAATAAATATTAATTGTTATAGAGAATGCCCTGTTAGAAATTATTTTCAATGACTGCTACTCCACTAAGAAAGGTTAACTTGTTCTATATAAATCTCCCATAGTGACACAGCTACTACCTCATTAACTGTTCAAAGGCTGCTGTAAACCAAATATGCTATGTACTGGGTATGATAGAAATCATTTGTTTCACAAGATTGGCTCATTTAGACATAGAGTTGACCCTAGCTTAATTACCAAGGGGGTTTGTGAATAGGTCTCTGAGCATTTCTGCCAATTAAAATGCTGAAACAGTGTAGAAAACTGCCATCTTGCACAAGCTTCCAACCAAGTTAATTAGAAAGTTTCCACAGATGAGCGCTTCTTTTTAAAAGAAAGCATTTTCTCTCTAGATAATGAGAAAGGGAATTGGTGAATAACTAAGCTTGAAGACCTTTAACGTTTTAAGTGACCTAATTTGCAGAATAAGTGAAGCTTGTTTTAGACATTTAGTTTTTTTTTTTTTTATTATTGCATTTGTTATCTTGGGTACAAATAAAGAAAACATTTTCTAGTTGTATTTAATAGTTTGCACGTTGTTAGTTTAAGTTTTATAAAAGAAAGATGCCTTCTGTTGTTTCATTCTTCGGTTTCTGTTTTTATTATTTTGTTTTGTTTTTTTGCTTTATACCAAATTGTGATTGAAAAAGCACAATAATTTGCTTAGAAATCAGAAGAATTTTATTATCTGAATTGCTTTTTTCTACACCTAAGAAATTATGATAGTTTATTTAAGCTTATGTAAATATTATTAATTCTAAAAATATTGGCACGGGAAAGCATTTCAACTACATTAAATTCAAAACAACTATTTCTCATAGGTCAAAAGAATAATACTTGAAGATTTACAAATTAGGAGAATGACTTAATTAAATTTTTAGTGCCAGAAAGCTAAAATTATTATTATTTTTATTTTTTCTCCTCTTTAATTAATTCCTCCACTCCCCCCACCCCTGACCTACGGATGTTGCCGTCTCCCTTTAAGAACTGAATCTCTGAAGGCGGGGCGTCTCTTCCCATGTGCTCATTGCATGCACCCGGGGCCTGGCACCCCAGGGCCTGGCGCACCCAGGCTGTGGACCGTGGCTCCACTGGGGCACGAACCCAGGACCTTCTGCGTGTAAAGCAGATGTGCTAACCACTACACTATGGAGCCACCCCAAATTATTAATTTTTAAATTAACAATCAGTATAAGAAAACATGTATCTATAACAACATACACTTAGGACTGTTTTGTTCATGAAACAGTTGTGATGGAATAGTTGCAATTTTTGGAAAATATATGGAAATTTTCTAAAATGGGAATTTATCTGAAATGGGAAATCTAGCTCTTTACCCCTTATTTTTAGCGCTGGCAAAAATAAGCAATAATTTGTTAGATGGGACATACATACTTTAAATTAATTAACCTTACTCTTACATGTATTTTTAGGTAACATTGGAATAAATATAAATGTATTTTGATAATTTTATGTAGTTACAAGTTTGTTTTGTAGTAACCTTTTGTCTCTTTCCCAAAATTCCCTCTATCCTAATTAGCTCAAATTTTGAAAGATCGATTGCCATTTGGATTAGTAAAATTAGTATTTCTTCTTAATTTTGTGTTTAATTGTAGTTATTTTTCTTATAGAACCTTTTATGAGGTAAATACATAAATGATAAATCACTTGGCCAAAATTTCTCTAAAAATAATATGATTTAATGGAGAAAACAGTGGATTGGGACAGGACTTTGAGTTTAGTTTTGACTTTGCTATTTTAGTTAGCTGTTTAACTTTTTTATTATGGTAAAATATATTTATCATAAAATTCGCCATTTTAACCATTAACGTATACAAATGGGTGGCATTTATTACATTTACAATGTTCTGCACCCATCATATTATTAAATTTGTTTTATCATACCAAATAGAAACTATAAGCATTATATAATAATTCCTTATTTCCCTTTACTCCCAGCCCCTGGCAACCTCTAATCTTCCTTTTGTCTTTATGAATTTGACTATTCTAGATAGTTCATATAAATGGAATTACACAGCATTTGTTTTTCTATCTGGTTTATTTCACTCAGCATGTTTTTAAGGTCCATTTATATTGTAGCATGTATCAGAACTTCATTCCTTTTTGTGGCTGAATAATATTCCATTGCATATCTATACCACCATATGTTCATCCATTCATTCATTAATAGGCATGGGTTATTTCCACCTTTTTGCTCCTGTGAGTACTGCTGTAATGAACACAGGCTTAGAAGTATCTGAGTCTCTGGTTTTCATTCTTTTCAGTATATAAGTGCAATTCCTGGGTTATATGGTAATTCTGTTTTAGCTTTTTAAGGAACTATTAAACCTGTTTGACTGTAGCTGTACCATTTTACATTTCCATCAGCAGTGTATGAGGATTCCAGGCTCCACATTGTTGCTAACATCTATTTTTCATTTTTGTAGTCATTCTAGTAGGTGTCAAGAGATATTATTTAACATTTATCATTTCTGTGCCTCAGTATGCAAGTCTATAAAGTAGAAGGACTTTGGTCTACATTAACATTATCCAAATTGTGTTCTACAGAATACCCTGTCATCGAAATACACTGATAGGTTCTGTAATCAAGTCAGTTAGAGGAGTACTGCATATTGTGTTACCCTTGCAGAGATTCACATTGCTTATTAAACTGTTAGAAGTTTTGAAGAAACTTGTTTAACCCAGCATTACCAAATCTTTTTGACTATTAAATTCTCCCCTCACTTCCCTTGGCGTACCACCTATCTATCTCATAGAATTAGATGAGCACAGTTTGAGAAATACTAGTGTACATTATTAAAGTCCTTTCTGGGTATAAAATATAATGATAGTATATTGCTGGTTTAAATAGCTGTTAGTAAGCAAGGAATTTTAAAAATTGTCTTTTTAAAAGGGCAGAATAATTAGCATCATTGAAAATATTCTTTATAATTTCCAACTCTGTCAATTATGGTAATGTATACATGGAAGATTAATTAAACTACATTATAATCATCCCATTTGTGACCTCTGTTTTATGTACAAAAGTGTTATTGGAAGTTATAGGATCCTCATTAGCCCCAGAACTTAATTTTAAAAATCAAATTTAAAATCTTTTGAAGATAGCAATATTTACTAGTAAATATACAATATTTCCTGTAGTTGGAAAATTGGGAAAACTCAAAGTAAAGATATTCAAATCATATACAGATTATTTTATTTTAATCTAAGAGCAGAGTTTATATCTCATTTGTAGCTTTGTGTTGTTGCTCAGTAACCAATTTGACAGTCATTTTACTATTTAACCAATAAATCCAGAAACATTTGTTTTTTGGTTTTTTTTTTTTAAATGTATGTACTTGTATGTATGTATGCATGTACCAACTCGTTTTGGAAAGGCGGCTGTTCAAGATCAATGTAATACTATTTTGTTGAACAGCTCCAAGTGGTACCATTGACACTGTATTCTAAGTAAGTGGCACTCTTTCAAAGATACAAATTTGAATGGTGCCCTTGAATTCAGGCAATGCTATGACCCGGGATTGATTTATGTAAGATTTTCTCCTTTGTGGGCTCATGATATTTTCTTGTTTTTCTTGAGTTTCATATGTCAAATATCACAAATGTCAAAGATTTTCTAATAAAGTGGGCTTCTCTCTTTCAAGCATTTCTTTTCATAGTTCACAGATTTGCTTTCCCAAGTAGATGAGAAAGAGATGTAATTATCAGAGCTGAAATAAGAAATAAAACATAAAAAATTGTACCTGGTAGTTTGTAGTATATAACATGTACCTATTTGTTCAGACATGAACTCATACCCTTTCACACACAAACCATCTCCCAACTATATGTGTAAGCATTTGCTAATTTAGTGTTTCAATCTGCCAATGATTGATCTTCATTTGTGAAATATTAGCTTTCCTGTTAGCATATTAGCAAACTGATTTTCACTGAACTCGATTTTGGCTGATTTGTTATTTGATAGCTTGATTTTTGGCTAATTGGCAAAAAGCCCTTTGAGACTGTAAATAATCTCAGGACATTTGCAAAATGTTTATGGATTCAGAGACTCTTGAACTTTTCTTCACATTCAAGACACCCTAAGCCAGAAGTTAATATGATGAGAATTTTAGAAAAGGAAATATTTCCTTAACATAGTGTTCATTTTCAGACATAATTTTTATGACTAGGGAATAGAATCACTTTTTCTTCCAACTCTTTAATGATTAGATTTTATAAATATGCTTATAAGTATGTATATATATATAGTTCAATAGAGTCTTAAATTTCATATGTAATAAGCTTCAATTTAAAAATATTTCTAAAGTTAATATTTTGTTAGCTTTTTAAATTATATCATATAAGTCATTAATCATCTTATTATCTACTGTATCAAATTAATGGTATTCTCTCTATATTAAGATTTAGAAATGTCTTAATAGGCAAATCCAGAAATTAGTGACTATATATTCCTCAATGTAGAATACAATATAACCCTAGAAAAAAGAATTGGTTAACAAGGTTTACATAACTAGGTTTTTGCAAATATGGATTTTAATTTAGTATCTTAATCTGTTTAAATGAATTTTCATAGACAATGAGACATAGGAATAAAATACGTTTATTAGTTATTTTGGTTGACTAATTCCAGTGTATTGTTGGCTAAAATAATTCTGATTAATGAACATTTCTAAAAATTACAAAGTTATTAAATTTGTTTTGGCAATCCCTGTCCACATATATTTACATTAGTGAGTATATAAGTTAGTTTTTTATACTACATAGTATTTTAGAATATGAATTACTGACTTTTCCAAGTAATTTAGTGCCGTACTTCTTTAAATCCTCAATATGGTTTACTTTTAGATTGATCGTTTTGAGATGAATTGCTTCTAGATTGGATTATTGCCAAACTAAGGAAAAATATATTTGGAAAGGGAAAGTTATGTATTAATATGAGACATTTTATCTCCAGCTTAATGTTTTTGTTACCAGCCTCAATTTGTCACATTTAGTTATTATAAGTACCTTTCATCTTTTTTTTTTTTCCCCACTAGTATGATTGGAGCTAGAGCTGCGATAGTTTTGACAAACCTTTGTTGGTTTAGTTGGCCAGTAACTTAATTGGCTTCCTGACTTCGTGTATACCTATGCCCCTATGCCACTTTTCTCCAACCTATTTCCTCAGCCTCTCCCACTGATTTTATTGTTCTTGCCTGTGCATGAGAGACAAGCAAACCAAGTAACTTGATTATCATTAAGTCAACCTGTAAACCTTATTTGAACTTATATTTTTCTTTCTAGAATAAGGTTTTTGATCTCAGTTCTCTGTGCCTCATAGTCCCAACAGTAATTGGGGAATCTTCCTCTTATCCTTTATTTCCACTAACCAGGATGTTGCCTTTTATAATGAGTCTTTCCTTGACCCTGGTTCCTCAGGAATTGAGTTCCTGTCCCTTCCTCGCCCCCAAATCCTTGCAAGGATTAAAGCCACTGAATCCAAACTCTATTTTGATCTCCTTTTTTGGCCTTTTAGATTCCCCATATTTATGTCATAGTAATTATCCATTAGATAGGATAAACCACAGAACTCCCATTAGTAAATAATAGATGACCTATTTTAATTCCATGAGCTAATTTAGCTAATGAGAATTAGCCTTAGTATTGTTACTGGGTACTGTGATTAAAATGTCCAAAGGATAAACATAAATATATTGAGCCATTATTGAGCATTTAGTGGGCCAATTAGAGTTTCATTTCTTTACTTATCCTTCTCTTTGTCTTTGATAATTATACATTATCTTTATGAAGAAATGCATTTTCCATAGTTCTCTATCATAAGATTTAACATAAAATCTTTAGCAGACTTATAGTGCTGTAGATTTGATTAGAAAATATTTTAAATTAAAACCTTTACAAAATTATTATTCAATAAAATTTTCTATGGTTAAATATTAAAATACGCAGAACTTTTAAACTTAACATTTCTGTTTCATTGTGGGCCATTAATAGAAAGTAATTCACATTTTAAATTAAAATGTCCAACTTCCTGAACCACTGTCATTTATTCTGATACCTTATCTGCTTGTGAATAACCTAGATAAAGAAATGTTCGCAGCATCCCTCCGCCCCTTCACACCTGTGTTTCTCACAAATTATATTGTGAAAACATTTCTCTTGTGTTCTAATCCTGTTATTATTATATAGTGAGATTTTTAAAAAGTAGTAAATTGTACAGAAAGCCAAATTAGAGGAAAGACAGTTTGAAACTGGATGTGGAGGAGAGATGATAGCAAGGGAACTAAAATTATTCTTTGTAAAATTAAGAAATGAAATACAATAAGGCTACTAGTAATAAGGCTTTTTTGTGTCTCATGAATATATTTCCATTTTGGGTTGATATATTTTCTTAAATTTTGTATTAGAAAGATGTGTAGAGGTTACAGTGTGTTGGATACTTGGCTTCCTCTAATGTTCACAAGAAAGTTTTATAATTCTCTGAACAGTTTTATTGCGATGGCTCTGCCTTTAGACATTGTTATGATTTTATTTACAGTCTAGATATTAAGAGTGAATCACAGTCTTAGGTCATTTTAAGCCCCTGTTTCTAAGGTGGGCCACTAAAGATACTATATATAACTTAGAGTTTCTTAATTCTTCTTTTAAGTATTCAGGTTACTGGTTTGATTTTGTTTTTAAACACAGTAGTGCCAAAATAAAGTTTCTTAAAAAGCATAGTCTAGGTAAAATAATCTATTTTCCATGACTCATTTATCTTATGTTTATTCTTCTGTGGCACTTTTTGATTTATATTGTCATACTAATGTTGACTATTAATTTCTTTCCAACAGCATGGATTTGTGGTATCATTTCTATCACTGTCATTAGCCTGCTTTCCTTGCTTGGCGTAATCTTGGTTCCCATCATTAACCAAGGATGCTTCAAATTCCTTCTCACATTCCTTGTCGCTCTAGCTGTTGGAACAATGAGTGGAGACGCCCTTCTTCATCTCCTGCCCCATGTAAGAAATCCTTTTAAATTTTAAAAAGTTAAAAATATTTAAGCTAAATGGTCTTTCATTATTAGCAAGCTGTAGCATACCAATATAGAATTTATGCTGTTTTGTTTGCTTATAGGATGAAAGAATTTTTTTTGCACAGTTTTAATAGCAATGTTTTTGAAATAAATTGAATGATTAGGTTTTAAAATAGCAAGAAAAACTGGTACTATCAGTTTTATGTTCACCCATCACAGTGTATACATGTCAAATCACTACTATGTACAAATTAAATATCTTAAAATTTATAGTTCAGTTATACCTCAATAAAGCTTTTTTTTTTTTTCATTTGCTCTATTGGCTATTCTGAAAATAAAGTCTTAAAAAATCAATAGTAATAGACCTTTTTATCTCTATGGTATATCAAGAAAGCCTTTAGAAGAAACGTATAAAGAATCTTATAATGATTGTACTTAGAGCCAGTGTTCCATAGGCATCTTTATTTGATCAGGAATAGGCAGACCTACTCAGTTAACTGTTATACACATTTAGCTTTTTATACATGGGGCCATTTATCTTTTCACCTGGCTTACCACTTGTTTTCTTCCATTTGGGGACTCTCCACTGATACCATAAACTTACACTGTTAGTGCCTTAATAATACCTTTTAAAATCTGTCTCCAATTAAGAGTATTTGATCCAGTGTTATTATTTTTACTTCATATTATGAAAATAGTGGGACTTTTTCTTTTCCAAATGTAAAATTACAGTTTTGAATATTTTTTTTATGTTCTCACCACCATCCTTCTTGGGCATTTAGGGGACAGAATTGTATTTGTGTGTTGTGTGTAACTCTTCTCCCCTTCTGTATTGTTGGTTGAGTATTCCAGATCTAATATCTAGAATAATGTATGACATTGCTTTTTAAAAAAAAATTAATTAGTGAATCTTAAAACTGTGAATATGAATATGTTTAACTTGATTCATTATACATTATTATTTTCCTCTTTATTTTCACCCTTTGTTTGCCTTTTCTATTAGCCATCAGGAATAGCAACAATCTGTTTCTGAACTGGGCCTAATAAGTTAAAGTGAGAGCAATGTTAATTAAGTAAAGTTATTACCTTTTTGAATGGTCTTATCTCCTTTGAGAGGTATAGAAACCTCTTCTGTTGACCACTAGCAAAAAGGGAAAGAATACAGGTACATGTTATAAGGAAGAAAAATACTTAAGAATAGTTTTCTAATGTTTAAGTTTTCTAATATTAATAGTGATGTGTACATTTCACAATTAAAAAATAACTATTTCTGTATATACATTTATTTTTGCTAAAGCTTTAAAATGTTAGAAAATTAAGCACATGTTTTTTTCAGTATACACTGACTAATATTCCACGGTTTATGTAGAGGTAGCATCTCATCACTTTGAAATAATTTATAAGAGAAAAATATTATCAAAATATAATCAGTTTAAGAAAATGTTAGATTATAGGGATTCACAAGAGATCATCTGCTGATGAATTAGTTTGTTTTATTTTTACTATTAAGCATTTATTTGGGTCATGTTCACTTCAAATTACAAAGGACTCATTATTATTTTACTGCTGTCTTGGTTGTGTCACTATAGTATGAATCTTAACTCCTATAGGCATTTGGTTTTGTAAGGGTCTTTGTGTTAGAGTTACCATGAAAGTTAGTACTTTCCAGGCCACTGAATATAGCAAAATGAAGTGGAAGATTACTTATATTTAAGTGAGGTAATATTTAGGAGAGCACTTTAAAAATTGTATTTTTTTCTGTGTCCTCTAGAAGATTATAATTTCAAAATTTTAAATAACATTTTAATTACTTGTTTAGAAGTGTTCTTTGCTCTTGTTAATAGTCTCAGGGTGGACATGATCACAGTCATCAGCATGCACATGGGCACGGGCATTCTCATGGACATGAATCTGAGAAGTTTTTGGAAGAATATGATGCTGTGTTGAAAGGACTTGTTGCCCTAGGAGGCATTTACTTATTATTTATCATTGAACACTGCATTAGAATGTTTAAGCACTACAAACAGCAAAGAGTAAGTATTTTTTTTTTTTTAATTTCATTTTCTGAGATATAAAACTCAAAACAAAAACCATTTTCTGGACATATGCTTTACTTAATTATAGTGTTGTTGTATGTTTAATCTCTATCTTTTAATAGATTATCTTCATAGGAAAAATGACTTTGATCTTTGCCATTTCTTATCATTACATTTATTTTGGCATTTATAATCAAGATGTAGCAGTCTTAGTCTCAGTTCATTTGTATCATATCTTATGCAATTGACTTAAATAGGCTAGAAAAAGCCAATTTATGCTTATAAAAATGCAAAAATGTATAAATAGAAGCAAGTCATCAGTCTTCTTAGGTCATATTTTCAGGTATAAGTGGCTTTTATTGTCACATCTTTTAATGAAAATATTTACACACAGATTTCTTTATCAGAAATGTCTTGTCAATAGTAAAAGTACTAGAGTAAGAAGAATTTAGATTCAAGGGGCTTTGCAGGAGAAAATACAATGAAATGAAGGAAATGGTAATTCATCTCGAGTGATGGACCACTTGGAAGGTGATGCCTAGACTGTTGATTAAATACCCTGCTTGTCATGAACTATCTCTGTTTCCTGTCACATTTTTGAGAATAAGGCAAATATTCCAAAAAAATTTTTCTCCAGGAAAGTAAATTCAGGGTCACTACTATTTACGATGATTATACCCCTCTCTGTTTACATTGGTTCACATCTGTCTTTAAAGCACTACCTTGACTATATTTCACTAACATGTTTGTGATACTAATACTGATTATCATCAGTATATTCTATTTAAATAAATCTAGAGAATACTTTTTAGGAAGCTTTCTACAAAATAATAGAAAAAAATATTTTAAATTATTAGTTTCAAGTTTACAGTACATTGGTTAGACATTTATAAAGTTTATAAAAAATATCCCTGATTGTTTTTTCTCTCCCCTAGCTATACACCTAGCCATTACATTAATGCTAAAAAAGTAGAAAATTTTTACATTTTGTTAGTTAATTACAAATATTCAAAAAAGAAAAAAAAATCTTTTCCCACAAGAGCACTGCGTAGTCATGATTATAATATATAGTCTACTTTTATGATACAACTTTTATGCTATTTTTATGTATATGTTTTGTTTGTATGTGTATATGTTTTGTATATATCTCCTTGAGACAAAATAAATGGTTTATAACAGAGCTCTGAACTGGGATTCATGGGGAGTGATTCTAATTCTTGTTCAACCACAAACTAGCTGTGAAACTATGACTCATTCCTCATGATTTCCAGTTGCTATCTAAATCTATGAGAAATAAATCCTACTCATTTTTATTTTTATATCATATTCCAAATAGTGCATTTAATTTTAATTGCCATATTTTAGTCAGGACACCATATTTAATTGCCTTCAAAGGAGGGGCGATCAAAATGGTGTGCACAGTGAAGAATTATCTGAGAAATGATAAAAGGAATTGGGAAGGATCGACTTAGAGAAAAGTGAAAGAGATTTAACAGCATTTGGTTTTTGAAGGGTTGTGTGGATGGTCATGTGAATGAATGAAGAATAGCATATAGTGGAGGTAAATGTGGCTGGAGGGAAAAGAGTCAGTGAAGATTACTGCAAAATAATTTAAAAGAGAGCTAATAAGGACTTAACTAGAGTCATGGCAAAAGGAATGGGGAAAAAGTAATTAAGAGAATTATTAAAATGAAAGAATCAGTAAGAAGACTTGATATTTGATTAGATATAAGAAATACAAAAATTTAGAGTCCATTCCGGTGAGTACCTAATTTAGAACAAAATTACATATTGCAAAGTATATATTAAGAAGTTTTGTAATTACTGCGAAAACCTAATTTTATTCAGTTGTGTACACCTACTAACATTGAAGCAGCAATATTAAGTATTTAATATATACATACAAAATATTAGGGACTATATAATTTACAGATAAATATCTTCAAGAGAGTGCAAAATAAATTTTCTGTTTTTATATTTTAATCTTAATCTCATTTTTAAACCTAAATTTACTGGCAAACTTAAATAAAATTATTTTTATAAAGCAAACTAATGTAGGAGAACACAGTCCCCAAAACATGGCAGCTTTTTTGTAAATTTGTAATTGTGAGATGTAAACTGAAGAGAATACTTTTGGCGGAGGAGTATTCTAAATCTGATAGTAAGGAATTTTTCAAGTATATCAAAGAAAGGAATCTGGGCAGATAAATCAGTGCATCTCCTTTATGATAAATAGGACAATAAGTAATCTAGGTATTTTTTTAAGAAAGAGGATTAGTGATACTTGAATAGAACAGATATTTGACCATCTGATAGAAGAATCAACTATTGGAAAGAAGCTTTCAGAGCCTAAATTAAATAATACAGCAGATACTGACTGGTTTCAGCAAGACTGAAGCTTTGAGGGTAATGATTTGACAAATTTTAGGAAAGTGGACAATCAGAATCAAAGCAACTAAATGAAATTTCAGCTGGTGGTCACATTTTATTCTTTACTTTCGGTGTCCTTCTTATTGACATTTGTACTGTTGTTGCCACCTCCTCCTTCCTCTTTTTTCCCCTTCTCTATTAACTCATAACTGTTCTTTCTTCTTTTTAGGATGTCTCCATATAATTTTCTTTTGAACATTTTCTGTTTCCCCAGTTTCTGTTATCTAGTGCTATAAAACAGAACAACCCAAAACTTAATGGTTTATAACAACACTTTATTATTTCTCTTAATTCTGTCAAGAAGTTAATTCAGCTGGGTTGTTCTTTTGCTTCATTTGGCATAAGCTAGAGTCACTCACTGTACTACATCCAAACTCAGCTGGCCTGGGTTGGTCTGGGCAGGGCAAGGCTGGAAGGTCCAAGAATGCTTCACTCTATGTGTATATCTTGGTATTTCTACACATGGCCTCTCTTCAAAGGTTAAACTGAGCTTCTTCATAGCATAGTGACTAGCTTTCCTGAGCAAAAGCAAATGGTGCCATGCTTCTTTCAGACTAGTTCAGGAACTGGCAAGAGCATCATCACTTCTGTTGCTCTCTTTTGGTGAAAGCAAGTCAAAAGACTAATCGGAATTCAGGGTCAGGGGAACAGACTTTACCTCCTTATCATTGGAGAAGAATGTTCACATAGGGTAAAAAAGGAATTGATGGTAACCATCTCTGGAGACTTTACCACATTCTCAGCTCGCCGTAACATGCTTACTTATGCAATAGTTAGAACACTTAAACGTCAGAAAACAGTTCACAACCTGTAAGCAAAACCAGCAAGAAAATGATCTACCAGTCAGTAAGCATCTCCAAGAGAACACTGCTTTTTATGTTCACACTGTCCTAACATACTTAAATAATATAGATTAGAAGTCGAAATTTAAGTATTAGAAGTAGAAATTTAAGTTGGAAGAGTTGTTAATGTTACAATGATAAAAGAAGAAAGCAGACTATGAAGAAATAAGAGGAAAATTCAACCAAAACAGTGAAATACAATAATAATACATAGGATTTATTATAAATAAATACAATAAGATTTATGAGTAATTGAGGATAGATTAGATGAGAAAGAAAACTTTATTGCAAAACTAAGCATCAGTTATGGTCATTTTCATACATCACCTCATTTAATCTTCATAAGAAGCTATCATTTTCATTTTATAGGTAGGTATTCTTACATTAAATATGTTTAATAAACTTGTCCAAGTCTTATAGAAGTAAACTGCACATTTGGGATTTTAACTCGTTTGACTCTGTCAGTTATGCCATAAGTAGGGAAATGTGAGATTACATTAATCACAAAATAAAATTCAAAAGAATAAACTGTAGTTTTTTGAAACTCCCTATTCCCACACACTATCAGGTAAGAGAGATTACATATATCTCACATTCAATTTGGGTTGCATATAGTAATATAGTATTGTGTACACTATTCTTAACTTTGAAGTAGATAAATTGAACCTTTCTTTAGTTGAGTGTTCAGAAAAAAACAACATATAAACATAGTTGGATTTTTCATCTGGTTAGACCCCTCAATTAACTTAAAAAATGTCCCTCCTTTACTAAATCATTTATGTATAAAGTCACCACCATTTATCCTCAGGTGTTAATAAGTGAATATTGTTGCTAACTGTGACCACAGATTTAATATTAATTCCAGATTTTGTATTTTTAGGGGAAACAGAAGTGGTTTATGAAGCAGAGCACAGAAGAATCAACTATTGGAAGGAAGCTTTCAGATCATAAGCTAAATAATACACCAGATGCTGACTGGCTTCAGCTCAAGCCTCTTGCCGGTAGACAGCAGATCTCAAGAGAAACTTTTAAAACATAAAAATTGAAATATTGCTTCTAACCTTTGTCTGTTTGAAATTTCTTGTCTTTATGGGTTCTCTAAACTTTAGTTTCTAACTTCTATTTCCTTAAATGTCAGTGTGTCTTAATTGTGGTTTTGTTAGGTTGTTTTTGTTCATTTTAGCCTTATTTATACTGGAATGTGGAACCAATTAATTATATTACTAGGCAAAAAAACATATTGTACTTTTACTTTACAAAAAAACAAAGAACGAAACAAACAAAAAGGCTTTGTAAGTGGCAGAGCAAAATTTTTGTGCCCTCCACATGTGATTGGTTTCAAATGGGAAAAAACGGTAATCAGCCCATGTACTTAAAGGAGAATGGTCCATGTCTTAAAATTTCTGCACATCCATCAATCTATTCTGTTGCCTAATAGATATAAGGTAGCTTACAATTTCCATGAAAACATAAAACATTTTTTAACCGAGTTTTTCCCCTTTCTGTTTGAACTTGTGTTTCCACTCAATATACCAATGATTTTCTGTAGAAAAGGGGCCACCTAGACCCTAACTATAGACTCTGCCTTAAAATACAATTTGGGAAGTGTTAGAATCTTTGTCACATAATATGTAACTTTTGAAAACTGGGTAATAGGCCAACTTCATTTTTTTTTTAAAAAAAGTTCTTATTAGATGTTGTTGTCACTTATATATGAGTTTCTGAACATTCTAGTAATGATCTGAGTATCATTGTCAGATAGGTGGAGCATTGAAGGATACAAGTTAAGTTTTGTCTTTGTTTTCTTAAATCATAAGAGAAGTTTAGAGTGAGTAAATTTTTTTTTAAATTAATTTTATTGGGATAACATTGGTTCATACAATTATATAATTTTCAGGTATACATTATAGTCTGACATCTATATATTCTTTGGGTGTGATTACCACCCAAAGTCCAGTTTCCTTTAGCTACCATATATTTGATCCCCTTTACCCACTTCAACCCTCCCCCAAGTCCCATATTTGACCCCCTTACCCCGTATATCTTTCCCCTCCTCCCCCACCCGCTACTCTCTGGTAACCACTAATCCATTGTCTGTGTCCCTAAGTCTCTGTTTGTTCTGTTCATTTGTTGCTTTTAGGTTTATATCCCACATATAAGTGATACCATGTGATTTTCAACTTTTTCAGTCTGGCTTATTTCGGTTAGCATGATTATCTTGAGGTCCATCCATGTCGCAAATGGCAGTTTTTCATATCCTCTTATGGCTGAGTAATATTACATTGTATATGTGTGCCACAGCTTCTTTAGCCAATCATCTATCGTAGGATACCTTGATTGCTTCCATGTCCTGGCCACTGTGAATAATGCTGCTATGAACATCAGTGTGCAAATATCTTTTTGGATATGAGTTTTCAAGTCTTTGGGGTAAATACCTAGCAGTGGGATTGCTGGATCATATGGTAGATTAATTCTAGTTTTTTAAGGAACCTCCATACTGTTTCCCATAGTGGCTGTACCAATTTGCAGTCCCCCTAGCAGCGTATGAGGGCTCCTTTTTCTCCGTATCCTCTCCAACATTTGTTATTACTTGTTGATTAGAGTGAGTAAATTTGAAGGGTGGTTCTTTTTCTGAAAAATTTGGGGTTTGTTTTGTTATCCTGTAAATGCTACAGTAACTTTTCACTCTTTGATTTTCATCAGCTGTTCATGATGTACTCTTTAAGTTGCATAATATCTTCATGCTTGCCAATTTTTATCCTTTGCTTGCTCTTTCTTTCACTTCGCTCCCTTATGTGGAACATCTTTTGGATTCTCAGAACCCCAGTTTGTTTTGTGTGTGTGCTTGTGCATATTTATTTTTTTTATTTGTTTTTATATACTTATTTAGTGAATTTTAAAAGACATTCACTTAAGAAATGTTAATCACACTGCTATTCTGCCTGAATTTAAATTAGGAAATATGCGTTCATTAACTCTGATAAATCATATCCTTTGCTATTATAAATATAGGAACTGATGACTCGGTTGTTTCTGAAGATCGACTTAATGAAACTGAACTGACAGATTTAGAAGGCCAACAAGAATCCCCTCCTAAAAATTATCTTTACGTAGAAGAGGAGAAAATCATGGACCATTCTCATAGTGATGGGTTGCACACCATTCACGAGCATGACCTCCATGCTGCTACGCACAACCACCATGATGAGAGTAAGACTGTGCTGAGGAAACATAATCACCAGTGGCACCACAGACATTCTCATCATTCACATGGTCCCTGTCATTCTGGATCAGATGTGAAAGAAACAGGAATAGCTAATATAGCTTGGATGGTAATCATGGGGGATGGCATCCACAACTTCAGTGATGGGTTAGCCATTGGTAAGTGAACTGGAAGCTTGGTTTATAATTTGTTGTCTTTTAAGACCATTTTCCTCCTTCCACTATTTTAGTACCAATCTTCTGAACTATAATAAGATTAAAGTTTGGATCTTAAATATGCTATTATATAATACTCCTGTTATTTAGTTTTTCCAAAGGCTATATGTTAATGTTTTTGATAAGTATATTTGGGGACAAAAGGTATAATTTTAGTGGGTTTTTCTTTGAACATGTAAACAAATGCCTATAATATACTTCTTTAATAACTTGATTACTTTTTCAAGACATTGTCACCATATTGAAAAAGCTACGATAACATTATATTTTTAAATATATTTGCACATCCCCAAATGAAGACAAATTATTTTTAATATTGGATTTAATAATTTTTTTATATCTTTAAAAGGTAAATAAAATTTTTATATTAAGAAAAATGGTATACCAGCTTCAAATGTATTATATTAGAATCTTACTAATGTAAACTAATATTGCCAGTTTAGAACAATAAATACGATCAATATATAATTTTCTTTGAGATTCAGGCTCTATTAAATAATCACTCAGAAGTAGCCATTGATTTCTTTGAGAAAGGAGAAACCATATTTTTGAATCTACAGTGGCTGTCAGTGTTAAAGAATAAATAATTTTACTAGTCAAATTAGATGCATTTATACCTCTGATCTCAGTCCTCAAAACCATCAAACAAATAATACTTTGTACCATTTATACTCTAGACCCAGAAAAGTTTGGATAAGGATAATTGCCATTTAAATATCTATAAATATTAATATGAGAGAGCAAGTGCAATCATAGACTTAATGTCTTAAAACTGAACATCAGACTACCACTCAGAGGTTAAAACACTGAAAACCATTACTACTCCCAAGTTATTAGTGAGTTAGAAGGCTATACAAATAGAGAATTTAATTCCATAGGTACTACTTCTTTCATTGAGTAGCTCTTTCTTTTCTCTGGTTGTCAACACCTGTTGTACCTTACTATATGTTCAAAAACTAAAGTGTGTAAGATAAGCGAGTCACTCATATATTATGAAATTAATTTAGATACGTAGAAGAAATGGCACCTTCATTAATGAAAATGGAAAAACAGAAGGTCAGTAAATGTAACTTGATTTTTTTTCCACCCCATCTCAGGAGCAGCTTTCAGTGCTGGATTGACAGGAGGAATCAGTACTTCTATAGCCGTCTTCTGTCATGAACTACCACATGAATTAGGTAATATAACCTTTAAAATTTTACCAGATTTCATCAAATCTAAGACTTCTTCAGTTATAATCAATACATCAAGATTTTAGAGAAGTTAAAACATAAAAAGTGGCTGATGGCAGATATGAAGAGTTATCAATCTCTTTATTGTATGGTTTTTGTTATATGCTCCTAAAAATGCATGTTGTTTATATTGTGTGTTTTTAATTTATGTAAGCAATATTATGTTGAATCTTATTCTTTTTCTTACCTTACGTTACTAACCATTGCTTTTAAACTCCATTCGGGTTACCATGAGTTAATTTAATATGTTGCTTCTGCGCAACACTCAGAGGTGTTCATTCACCACATTTTACGTATTCAGCAACCAGTACTGGACACACTGCATGGTCTTTAGCCTCCCATCACCATAGATAATGGTGTGTTGAACATTTGTAGACTAGCTGCTCGTGGACGCTTGTGAGAATATTTTTTGGGGTATATACATACCCAGGAACAGAATTGATGGGTCCTAGGTTATACATGCCTGAGAAGTGCCATATCTCTATCCAAAATGGCCACACTACTATAATCTCTCACCAGCAATACCTGAAAGTTTCTGTGTTTCCACATCCTTGCCAACATTTGACATTAACTGATTTTCTAATTTTTGCCAATTTAATAGGTTTAAAATGATATTTCTTTGTTGTTTTAGTTGGCATTTATTGATCGACCAGTGATTTTTAGTTTTTCTCCAAATGTTTTGGTTTCCTTCTATAAATTGAAAAACAAAAAATGTGAACATGCATTCACATAATAAATCAGTGAAGCAGTGTAGAGTCCTCACATATATGGCAACTTATTTTCAACGAAATACAAAGGAAATTCCATGTAGAGGAAACAGTTTTTTCAATAAATGTTTCTGCAATAAATGGATACCCACTTGCAAACAAACTTGCACCATAGACAAACATTAATTCAAAATTAATCATTGATTTAAATGAAAAATTTTTAAATATAAGACTTCTGGAAGAAAAATCGGTGTTCTTGGGTTAGGCAAATTGTTTTTAGATACTATACCAAAAGAATGATCCATTAAGGAAGAAAATAGTAAAGTGGACTTCATAAAAATGAAAACTACACAAAAGACACTAATGAAAAGACAAGCCACAGACTCAGGGGAAAAAATATTTGAAAAATATATATCTGATATTAGACTGGATATTTAAAGACCTCTCAATAAGAAAACAACTCAACAAAAAAATTGGGCAAAAGACTTGAGCAGGTATTTCACTGAAGTTATACAGATAAACAGATGAGATTTCAGGTGCTAGATTTGTCATGGGTCGGAAAAGGTGTGGAACAACCAGACCTCTCATAAATTGCTTGTGGGAATGCAGTATTCTTATAAGAGGTTAGAAATGACCCAAAAATCCCACTTACAGGTATCTACACAATAGAAATGAAAACAGGTTGACACAAAAACCTATTTATAAATGTGTACAGTGGCTTTATTCACAATTGCCAAAAACTTGAAACAACCTAAATGTCCTTTAGCTGAAGAATGGGGAAAAAAACTATAGTTCAACTATGAAATATTGCTTAGCAGTAAAAAGCAATGATTTTTCTGATATAAACTGGCATGGGTGAATCATACACACACATTATAAGTGAAAAACTGTAGACTCAAATGGCTACATACTATACGATTCCATTTATATGATGTTCTGGAAAAGGCTTACTGTGGGAACAGAAAGCAGATCACTGGTTGTCTATGAGTGAGGGACCTGAGGAAATTTTAGGGGTGAAATAGTTCTAGAGTTTGATAGTGGTTATTGGTTACATGGTATGTATTTTTGTCAAAACTCATAGAACTCTACATCCAAAGTGGGAGGTCAGGGGGGAAGGAATTGAATATGTAACTTATACCTCAATTTTTAAAAGTATTAAAAAAAAATAATTCATGAGTCTTGATTAGTTAATTCATGCTGTTGATTGTTATTTGAGGATGAAATAAATCATCTTGCTATCCAGTAATATCAGGGAAGGCATCAAATTTGGCAGTTTGTGCCTATAGTACTTTTGTTCATTGAGCATTAAATAATGCCCCTTTTAAAACCCTGTTTTGAAACTATAAAAGGAAATGCTATATTTTATAATCTAAAAGACATTTCTGTAGTCTCATTTTGTATTACCTAACCCCTTGCTAAGTGAAATTGTCCCTTTAGCACAGTTGGTAGGTGAATTATTGAAAATTTGGCCGGGAAATTTGTAAAAGAAGAAGTTAGGGAGCTCCTTCCTTAGAAGAAGCTGAGAAGGAAAGGCCAGAGGAAATTAAAACTGTAGGGAGAGAAGAGATAAAAGCTGATATTGAATCCAATGCTCGCTAGGAGAATTAAGTATTTAGGATTAGAGGAGAAAAGATGTAAAGAGATAGTTTCAGGTGGAAACTGGAGAATGGCAATTTAGAAGCTAACGGGAGATAATCTCCCAAATACTGTTGCAGAATGTCGTTTGTAGCAATTTCTTGGAATATGTAAAAATAATGCTTTGCACTAATGTCATTGTTATCAATTAGAACTTTGTAACTTATCGGTTATAAATCAGAACCTTGTAACAATAAGATTTAAAAAAGAACAGATCAAAGTTTTAGTCATGTAGCTCCCTTTTTAAGAGAAAGAAACAGTATTCTACATAGTACCTTGCATATACTAAGTGTTCAATAATTGATTGGATGTTTGTATATTTAGTAACTAAAACAAAAAAGAGTTTGTTAAAATTAGTAAAACTACTTTTGACCTTTTATCTTCAAGACTACTATTTCTAGCAACATTTTGCCCTTCTAGTAACATCTCTCTAAGCAATATGTAATCCTTTTTTTCTTAGTTCTAACTTTAGATGAGTGAAAAAAAATCTCTGTTCTTTTTTTACATATTTAGCATTTCCAGAATTAAGATTTAATGTTTTTCTGGGAAAAAAATAAATGTATACAGCATACAATATTTTCAGTATTTATTACCTCTATTCTTACTTAAGCCATTTTGCCTAAGAACAGAGGTAACAAACTCTTTGAGAAAAGGGCAGAGATCAGAGCATAAAGCTTTAATTGTCAAGAAGAGCACTAACCACGTACTTTTATCTGTTCTATTTTTCTTGATTTTAAAAAATTTTACATTTCATGTTGTATAGTAAATTTTGATGTAGTTTTTAAAAAAATTTTAACATGTAAATAGGTTTGTGTATCCATCACCATCATCAGGATACAGAGCAATTCTATCATCCCAACAAACTCTTTCATGCTCTCTCCCTTTATAGTCATACCCCTTTCCCACCCCTGCTTCCTGGTGACAACTGAATCTTCTCCATCACTATAGTTTTATCATTTTGAGAATATCATATAAATGAGATCATATATAAATAACCTTTCATATTGTCTTTCAGCATCATGGCCTTTGAGATTTTCCAAGTTTTTGCATGTATTAAGGTTTAATTTAATAAGTAAAAAATAAATTTTTATAATAAAATTTCAGTCATTAAAGGTTATTTTATATCATTCTTAATTTTGTTTTTTATTGGTGTTTTCCTAAGTTTGTGTGTATAAACTTATGGTTTCAAAACTCTCACATGTTTTAACTACAGGTGATTTTGCAGTTCTTCTTAAAGCAGGCATGACTGTAAAGCAAGCAATTGTATACAACCTGCTGTCTGCCATGATGGCTTACATAGGCATGCTCATAGGCACGGCTGTTGGTCAGTATGCCAATAACATCACCCTCTGGATCTTTGCCATCACTGCCGGCATGTTCCTCTATGTAGCCTTGGTAGATATGGTAAGATACCTTATTTTACCTCTTCATTATACTGAATCTGTAAATAGAATGCAACTTCCAAAAATAGAAATCTTGGATGTGGTTTGAAAGACTAATTATTTAAAAAAAATATTACCCATTTTAAAGACATGTGATATCCTAAATAATCTATTAGGGCAAGATATTTAAGTAGGAAGATTCATTCCTTAGAAACCAGTTGAGATGCTGAAGATTTTTGACTAAATGATGTTATTATTCAAAGTAATTATCAATAGTATTTAGAGATATAATTATACAATTATTACACTTCTTTGAAGATTTTGTAATATTGGGGTAGATGTGTTTTGCTGTTGTTAACAAAATAATTCTTTGCACTTGCTTATGGTAAACAAGAAAGAAACACTGTATACTTCTTAGGTAGGCCAGTCTTCTGCAATAAATGGTATTCCAAGGAATTTATAATTTCCCTTACTTCTAACTTTAGAGTTGATAAGTCTACTGTGTGGTCTCACTTATATGTGGAGTCTAAAATAATAAAACAAGTGAACAAACAAAACAAAAACAGACTCATAGAAATAGAGACTAAAGGGCTGGTTTCCAGAAAGGAAGGCATGGGGGAATGGGTGAAGAAGGTGAAGGGAAGTATAATCAATAATATTGTGATAAGTTTACATGGTGACAGATTATTACTGGAATTAGTGAGGTGGTCACATTGTAAGGTATAAAAATGTCAAATCACTATATTGTACACTTGAAACTAATATTATGTAACAACTATACTTAAATTTTAAAAAAGTTAAAGTCAGTAAATCTAAACACTAACAATTAGTTTTAATTTTACTTTAATATTCTAAATATGTTAAACAGTGTATTTGCAGAACTAGCAACTTTGTTACTTTTTGTTTTAAACTAGATATTATGTTCACTTTTCTTCCTCGTAGAGTCTATTAGTCTAATTTCAAAAGTGTATTTACTAAAATTTTAATCACAGAATTAATGCCTATTTGTTGTAGAACGTTTAGAAAATAAAGTTCCACTTACTCTTTCTGTTTATCTTTCTGAATCTATGCCCATTTTCCTTTTTTCCTGTTACTATGAAGAAATGTCTATGTTTCTAGCTAAGACCTCCTCCTTTAAACCATTCCCTAGAACTTCTACCCCCTCACGCTTACTCCCTTAAATTCTCCCCTCTTTCATTGTCCTTCATTTTTCCCTCTCTGCTGAGTTATTCCTGTCAGTATATAAACCTAATGTTACTTCTCCCTTCTTAAAAAGTCAGGGGAGATGGACCTTTCTTACTCTAATTTTTGTTTTAGCTATCACCATATTGCTCTTACCTCTTATAGCAAATCACTCCTTGTTTTTTAACTCTCTTCTCTCTTGAGTCTGGCCTCAAGATTTTCTCCCTGACAGCTCTTCCAGATTGTTTTTTTGTCAAATTTACCATTTACCCCTACGTTGCTAAGTCCACCGGTCATTTATCCTGCCCACCTTCATTTTACTTGAAGTTTATCATTCTCTTTTCTTTGAAACATTCTCTTATTAATTGGCTTCTGTACCACCACCATTTCTTGGCTTCTTACCTTTTGGGCCTTTCTTTCTCAGTTGCTTTTACTAGTTCTTCTTTTTCTCCTCTACTTCTAAATGTTGATGAAAACCCTCTAAGTAATCCTATCTAGTCTCATGGTATATTTATTGGCTGATAATTCCTAAGTTTTGGTCTTTAGCCCAGACCTTTTCCTTAACTACAGATTAGTCTCTCCACCTGCTTATGTGAATGTCTAAAAGGCAAATGTAGTTCAGAACCCACCTCTCGATATTTGCCAACCCCACTCCCTGCACTAGCACCTCCTGTAGAATTCTCCATCTCATAAATAACTCCATTCTTCTAGTTGCTCATATCAGAATCCTGAGTATTATTTGCTTTACTCTCTCTGTTCTTCCCACATTTGGTTTGTCATTGAGTCCTGAGGGATCCACTTCCTAACCATGTCTACTCCCATCACTTTCATTCAGTCTGCTATCATCTTTCTCTCTTTAGCTGTTCTCCCTGATTTTGCCCTTTCCCTTGTCCACCACACTCTAGATCAACAGAACAGCTTAGAGTGATCTATTTTAGTGATCCTTTTAAGATTAGGCCATGTTATTTGTGTGCTTCAGACTCTTCACTGGTTTTCCATCTTATTCAGAGTAAAAGTACCAAAATTCATGTTTTGACCTTCAAGTTTTTTCATCTTCCTTAAGCATTTCTACTCCCCCTTCGCTAATATTCCTAACCATACCTCATCTCTACCCTCTCTTCTCAAGGAAGCGCACACTCTGCTTCTTGTTGATCACTCCATGTGGAATATTTTGCCCACAGACTTTCTCCTGGCTAGCTCCCTCACTTCTTGTGAGGCATCCTATCTAAAATTTCAGTCTCTATTCCAACATTTTGCATCCTCTATCCCTACTTTACTTTTTTCTCCTTTGCACTTTTATCTCGATCTATTAATAACACACTAAACATTTTGCTTAGTTATTGAGTTCATTTTGTGCCTCACTAGAATGTCAGTTCTAGGTATGCCGGTATTTCTATCATATTTCACTGCTGGAGATGTAGTTCACAGTTAGTTGAATGGAGAATGTATGAGCTAATTCTTTTACTAGGAAACTAAAGATGTAAAAAAATGTGAGAATCTTTACAGTAAGGGTTTATAGTGTAATGAAGGGGAAAAGTAGCCATTAATTACAGTTCTTTTGATATATATTGTAGAGTAGTGCACCATGTTTGTGGAACTACAGAGAGAGGCTGGCTAAAAAAATTGAGAAATAAAATTAGGAAAGGTTTTCTGGAATAGGAAACCTACACTGAGTTTTAAAGAATGAAGAAGAATATATTAGAAGCAAGAGGAAAGACATATGAGAAAGAGGAATAATAAATAGCATCATTCTTTGTCCAGTGGGTCTATTCTTGGAACTGTATTTTGAGGAAATAACCTTAAATGACTACTGCTAATAAAACAAGCAAGCAAACAAAAAATAAAATGTATTAAAGTATTTTTTGCAGTAGTATTTGTAACATCACAATTATGTTAGAAACACCCTAAATGTACAAGAGAAAGGGGACAAATTATTTCACATATGTTTTAGGATTTAATGACACTGAAATTATGTGTTTTCTAACATTAGTGGAAAAAAACGGATTAAAAAATTATATGCATAGAGTCATCAGGTGGATGTTGGCCAGATCATGACACTCACACAACATGCCATGCTATAAAGATCAGGGTTTATTTTGTAAATTTTGGAGAGCCATTAAAAGATGTAAGCAACAATGACATGCACACATTTTTGTTTTAGAAAGACCATTTTAGCTGTAGAGAGGAAGTTTTGATTGATTTACAGCCATTTAATAAGGTAGCAACAGTAGCAGAAGTTTTAGTTTGAGATACCTTTAGGATATCCAGGTGGAGATATCTGGTTTCAGGGGGCTTTAGATAAAGCTGTTTCTCAATCAGTAAGGAAACGAATATGCCCATACCAGTGTGTATTGGCTGGCTCCTAGTGGTGGTTAAATACGGGCTTTGTCATTCAGGATAGAATTGAATGCAGGGAAAGCATAGTCTCTATTCTAGCTGGTATGTACGCATATTTAGTGGGATATTTCTGT
Source organism: Pteropus alecto (assembly GCF_000325575.1). Taxonomy (NCBI): domain Eukaryota; kingdom Metazoa; phylum Chordata; class Mammalia; order Chiroptera; family Pteropodidae; genus Pteropus; species Pteropus alecto. The sequence continues at coordinate 59,843,026 of NW_006442484.1, forward strand.
GAAACATCCTATATAGGAATAGTCAGAATTAAAAGTTTTTGTAACAATAAAAACTTGGAGTAATTGAGGAGAAAAGATCAAATAAAATAGTCTTCTTACTAGAACCGTAGGTAGGAAGTTGTCAGTTTCGTCTTAATCCAGGGGTTGGTAAACTTTCTGTAAAGGATCAGATAGTAAATATTTAGGTGCTGTGGACAATGTGGTCTCTTTCACAGTTATTCGGTTCTGCTATTTTTAGTGGTTTCTGTCACAACCACTTAACTGCTGGACAAGAACAATAGTCTATATTAGCTGTTATACACTACTGCCATAGACTTAAACAGAAGAGATGACCAGCATGAAGTAGTTCTTAAATAGGACCCTCAGGAGATTGTTAAATATACTGTAGCACTGTCAGAGCATGATAGATTAATTCGAAGATTAATTGTACTCATTATTCAATTATAAATAATGTTTTTTTTCTTCTCAGGCAGGCATTGTGTTCTTAATACTACATTTCTCCTCCCTGAATCCCAAAACGCCAAGCTACTGTTTGGAGTAAAGCTTAATGTCTAAGAAAGTAGCATATCAATGTCCTCTTTCTGTAGATATTCATCGCAAACTTGAAAAACAATAAAACAAAATTAAAAGTGAAAATTAGAAGTAGCAATTCTTTCATAATTTTTATTAGGTTTGGGTAGACATAATTTATGCTTTAATAATGCACAACAAATCTTATTACTTAAAGATTTAAACTTTATACTTTGAACTATGGTTTATTTTTAAATGTAATAGTATATACTTATGCTTTTGAAGTTGAACTATAAACTTTTCAGTGCTCTATGCCTTTAACGATATTGGAAACTTTCAATTATTTAAATTTGTATCACTATTAAGAGAATAGAGTACATTGTGAAAACTGTGTGCATAACTTGGTATTAGTTATGCTGGGTATTGGATAGCTTTGATATACTGTTTTCTGTGTCTGTTATTGAAAGGAAGATAATGGTGCTTAAGGGCATAGAGATGCCAGTTTGGAATTGTCTGTAAATGTCTGTCTTTGCTATTGTGTGCAGTTGGAAATGAGAATTTTAAATGAAAAAGGATAAAGAAATGATAGCGTTTTGAAATGGTTATCCCCAAAAGGAATTTTACTTTCTCAGTGAGTTTAGATAGATCAGTAAGTCTGGGAATAATTTTTTCTGAGAATTTTATTGGCAATAATAAGTTATATCATACATTTAGCATAAAATAAATGTTAGAATTGATAAAGTCAGTAGACAATAAGTAACTAAAAAGTGACTAATGTATATGTGTGTGTGTTAGGGGATAGGAGGGAATAGCTTTAGTATTTATTAATGCATAGCCAGAGCATAAAATTTCTGTTGCAGTACTTGACTAAAGTATGTTATGGTTAGCATTATGTTCAATAAAAAAATTATTGTATTTGTAGTTACGCTTTATTCATTAGTGTTCTTAAGTAGGAAAATGTAAAAAAAAAAAAAAAAAGTTGAGCAGAATATTATACAAAATTGCTTGTAAGTATCTGGGTGGTTTTTTCTTTCCAGCTTCCAGAAATGTTGCATGGTGATGGTGACAATGAAGAACATGGTTTTTGTCCAGTGGGGCAATTCATTCTTCAGAATTTAGGATTGCTGTTTGGATTTGCCGTCATGCTGGTGATTGCCCTCTATGAAGACAAAATTGTGTTTGACCTCCAGTTTTGATCATTCCCAGTAATCACTGTTGATTACGAGAATGTTACCATGCCGCTTTGCATCTGTTTCTTGTACTGTATGCACATTGCTCAAAGAAAAGTCAGTGGCTTGCACTACTTATAAGTTCCATAGATTTGAGCTAAACCCCAAGAATGGTGCTCAGTACTGTTTTCCCTGTGTGAAGGGGTCTTTTAAAATATAGAAAGCTTGTGATAAAGAGGAGAAAATGGGACTCCATGAACTAATGTTGATATAGGTTTGATTAAGACTTTTTAAAAAATAATCATATAAAACACTAAAGTAGTCTCTTTATTAGTAGAAACTTCTGTGGCTATGCAGAAATAGAAATTGAACCAAAAAAATCACTTAACTTTAAGAATATTTTAAATGGACTTTGGGCAGACTTTTCTTTGTGCTAAAAGTGAATTGTGTCCTTTAATTCAGCTACATATATATATATGGTAATAGGGATCAACTGATGACTTTGAAATTGCATAAAGTAGACTATAGGACCTAGAGGAAAGCTCAGGCTGAGTTAGAGAGTGTGAATTTAGCATTGGGAAAAGCCCTTATTCTTGAATCTAGAGTTACTATTTTTGTATATATTTGCATAGTGGTTAAACTTGCAGCCTCAACTACTGAAATTTGTGATTGTATGTTTGTGTGACCAGTTTAATGAAAGATTCATAATGGTTCTTTGTATTAATATTATACTTGGTGTTTGATTTTTTTTTTTTTTTTTTAACTTTTGCGTTACAGTTTTGGGGGGGGGTAGGGGGTGGAGCATGTGATAAAATGTGGGGTATTTTTTTTCTTGTTAAAATTGTAACCCTCTAGAATATATCAGAGAAATGAAGAACCCAAACGTGGTCTAAATATTCAATGTTCCTACTTTAACAGTACTAACTAGTTATTTGGGAAATTTAAGTTCTAAATGTATGCATTGCTTTACCAGTTTGGCATTGCAACCATGTTGTGGCTGGCAGTAAATCCAAATGTACCATGTCCATAATCTGTACATGGAGTGTCAAAATGGTTATGAGGATAACTCCATTTATACTATGGCTATTGTAGTACCAAGTGACTTGGAGATATATTTAAATAACTCAACTGAAATCACTTGATCATTTTGTGCCAAGATATGCTGTTGGTGCCTAATAGGGATTAGTCTCTTTTTTAGGTGCCCTTTTCTCCTACATAATTGTGATTGATTTGTGAGAAGTGCAAGCCATGTTTATTCTGAATTTTGACCTAATAATTTGTAGTGCTAGCCATATGCATGTAGCTTTCTGTTTACACCTTGTGCCACATGGTCTTCATTTATGCCAGGTAAACTGTATTTTAACTATGTGCAGGTAGCTTTCTTTTAATCTGCTTGGCTACCAATGTAGCTGCTTTAAAAATCTTATTGTTCAAATATTTAAGAGCTGAACTCTTTCCATTCCATTAAAATGTTTTCATTTAGTTGTCCTCCTTTCTTCAGTTCCTTTCCTCTTACTTTATAAACAAAAACCACAAAACTTTGAGAGCAGCACATGCATTCAGGTATTAATAAAGTATTACCAGTGTTTCTTCTTTATGCTGTAACCAAGGGATCTTAGGTATTATTTCCTTAATTTATGCCTGAATTTGAAAAATTATTTCTGGCTTTCTCCATGATCTCCTGTAACAAATAGCAGTTTTATATATACATAGATTATTTTCAGCATTGGGCACTGAATTAGGACAGTTTTCATCTCATTGCTTGGCCCTTCAAGCAGCCTCGCTAAAAAGTGCTGATATTTTATTTAGTACTGCCAGCTTCAAGTGATTCAAGTATCTTGCTTTCTGAACCAAGGTATATTTATAATTCATTTTTGGGTTTTTATACCCAAGGAGGATTCTGCATTCCAGCATTATTAAATCTGCTTAATTGAAATACTTTTATGAAAAGCAACAGCTGGAATATACTCCCAGTCTTAAAATAAATGCCTGATTTAAAGCAAATAGGTTATGCTGAAGTATATAACATTTTATATTTCTCAAAAATATGGTATCTTTATTTGCTAGATTTTTTTTTAACATTTTAAGAGGGCTGTAAACAGTTGCTGCTAGTATTTTGTTAGGGTTCCACCAGTATTTAGTTTTCACATCATTCTAATGTATAATTTCAAGTCTTACTAGACAATCTGAATTCCACTACATTTCTGTTTAGCTCCAACATTCCATTTAGCTTGACCAGCCTAATTTAACATGTGTTTGTTGGAGGTTATTAATGTTACTTGTACAATGCTGTCACTGTGTGACATCCATATCAATTTTGGTGTATATCACATTGCGTTCAATCAGCTGTGATTATGCTTAGAAATACTGTAGTAACTAGATGCAGTGTGAATTTTTTCCATTAACAATAAGTCAGTGGCTTAAACGTGATTATGGTCCTGCAAGGTGATACTTGCTAAAATATCTAAACTTTTTTTTGTTGTTGTAACTGAATCATTTTTTTTAAATTTTGAGGATGAAAATGATCAAATGCTGTTATTTTGCATTGTCAACAGTGGTGTGTCATTTTATGTATGTTCCTAATGCTTATGGAACGCTCCCAAAATAAAGTTATTCAAAAAGAGCAAATACATCAGTGTGTTTTCTTCAGTATAATCTTTATTTCAGGACATTTCCTTACACTGTAGTATGATCATTTGAAACATAGGCTGCATTCGCACTTTAATAAATTTATAGTTAAGTATAACTTTAGTCAAATTGATTAAATCAAATAAATTTTAAAAGTGAAATATATTTTCTACTCAGCAATCTAATAAGAAATAGGAACAGGGAAACGGCATCTTCCTAACTAAACTATGAATTAAGTTGACATAGCAATGCTACGCCCCGTCCAATCCAGTGTTCTTGAGGTTGGTCAGAGGGAAGAGTCATGGCAATCACAAAATTCGTAGAATGGCCAGTAGTAGATAATGTTCCTCTTCGCTCACTTGTCTTATACAGTGGAGCAACATAACTTGGTCGTTCTGGTATATCTACCCTCTTACAGGGCTTTAGCCACATCTGGAAGAAAGTGCATAAAACTTTTGTAAGTCAAGGCTCTTGTATTTATTTGAACATATGTATGATATTGTTGAGTAAAGTTACTTATGTCTGCAAATTTCTGTAGTCCAAATAGATTTTCTTTCTGTCAGTACTGCCATTGTTCAAAACATTTTTTCTAGAGCTCTCAAAACTATCTTCAGAACTAGTTTAGAAACTAAATGAGAAAAAAGTCATTTTCACCTCCTCTGTCAAAAAGCATATTACCCATCTATTTATTCATCACCTCTCCACCATACTTAACCTGGGGATGACTTATGGTGCTTACAATAACAAAAGCCAGATAAACTTTCAAAGGAGAGAACTGCTGCCATGGCTACTCAAAATTGTGTTTTATTAAAGGCCAATCCCAAAAATTCTAAAGGATTTTTATCGATGATTATAGGACTAGATCACGTCCCCATTTCAGGTGAATATTTTAAAGGGGCTATTATGTTTGTTGTGCTGTTTAAACAGTTGCATTCCTTTATACCTATACAATGTACCCACATTGATTTTAGAAAGTCATGAGCTAAGTTACTAGAATGTTAAGCATTGTCGAACTGTACCAATCACAAAAATAGGATTTGGGGGCAAGTTGATCTCTGAATGTAAAAGTAAAGAACAAACTGATCATAAAGGTGAAATAATGTTTTGTTTTATAATTTAATTAAATTTCTTTTTCTATTGTAATAGCAGCAATCCATAGGGGGAAATGGCTTGACAGCCCCACTATTCAAAGACTTCTTTTAGGTTTTTCAGGTCAAAACACAGATTGGATGAAGGAGCTGATGAGGATATTAGTCTCTATTTTTCTCTCATATGATTGTGGAATCCAGATGATTATAAGGAGGATTTGTAAAGCAGTTTTTTGGATGTAGTTAAATATGAGAACTTTTAACACTCAAGTTGGATGCATTTCATTTCAACTAAGAGTGGATTTTCTTAATAAGTGATTTCTTTTTGCAGAAGAATCATCCACTTATAAATTTCTTCTGCTCTTCACTACAACTATTTGAGTTTGCTGTGAAAGAAAAAAAACTTGACCCCAATCAACTTCTGAAATTGTACATCTGCCCTTGTAACTTTCAGTTTGGGTCTCATATTTGAAACTCTCTGCCCACGGTATCTTTATCTCAGGTTTCTTGCAATTGGTTGTCCTTTACTGTACCTGTTAGAGCTGCTCTGAAGGATATTTGCCCATCAGAGCTGTTCCCAGTGTCCCACAAACAGAATTTATGTAAATCCACAGCCTATATTTTATCACACCATCCCGGACAAACCATTCAATTGTGTGAAAATCTATCTAGTCATTTTTACATGATGTAATAGATGGAAACTTATTTGTATAGCTTAGTCTGCTCAAGCTGCAGATAGATGCCTAGAAATTTTATGTGGGTGGTTTTCATATAGTCTTTTAATCTGTAAATTTCACATTTTTAGCTCAAGATGTATGTAAGAAATATATAACAAACTATATATATGTGGATACATAAATTCAGTCAATCCTCATTACTTCTGAATTCTGTATTTGCAAGTCTGCCTATCATTAAAATTTATTTATAATCCTAAAATCAGTACTCTGCACATGGTCATTTGCAGGCATGCTCAGAGCAGCAAAATATGTGAATCACCAGACAAGCACATTCCCAGCTGAGGCTGAACCTGTGACATTCTGCCTTTTTGTTTTATCTCTCATAACTAAACAAGTATCCTTTTCATGGTTTATTTAATATCAAGTTTTAAACATTTTTATGGGTTTCTTTTTGTAGTTGTCGATGGCGATTTCACTGTTTAAAATGGCCCCCAAGTGTAATGCTGAGGTGCTGTCTGATATTCCTCAGTGCAAGAAGGCTGTGATGGACCTCATGGAGAAAATACAATAAACTTCCTTCAGGCATGCGTTACACTGCTGCTGTCCATAAGTTCAATGTTACTGAATCAACAGTACATATTAAGTAAGGGGCCTTTAAACAAACAAATGAAACCAGGTTTTGTATTGATCAGTTAATCGAAATGTGACCAGAGGATCATGGAAACTTAACCTTTTTAGTTTCTCCAAGGTGCATTGGTTCAGTTTTCACTATTTAGTGTTGGCTCTGTAAAACATAATTACCCTGAATAACAAGGGGTGTGTGTGTGTGTGTGTGTAAAATAGCACTCCCCCGCCCTCCACGTATATCCTTAGAAAAATACTAACCACAGGCACTGTATCATAAAGAATTTTGGGATGTGATTCTGCAAGTTTCTTTATCTTTCTATTCCAAGAAGCTCCATCCAGAAATAGTCCATGAATTAAAACACCTAAATATAAAAGAAGCAGATTAACACAACACTTTAAATATGCATATTGATTGCATTCTGAATCAGAAATTCCTATGGATGAATACTATGCAGGTTATACTAGGTCAGCAACTTAAGACTTATTCTAAAACAAAAGCAGAGTTCTGAGTGCTTTGTCTTAACATCCATGTTTCAAGAATATTTATACTTTGCCTAGTTAATTACTAGTAAAACTACATGCGGAAGATAAAAGAAGAAAGGGAAGTTAGTTTGTGTGAACACTAGCAGATGTATACTTTTAATTGGCCAATGGTTATAACATCAGAGGCCATGGAATCTGCAAGAAAAGTTCTTAATGTACTTGCAGGGATCCAGTGGCTTCTAGGCAGCATGTGAACAAAATACTCTTTTGCAAATCTGTAATGTTGTGAGAGTTGTTTCTCCTCAATTTTGGAATGTATTCTCACTGCAAAGACACATGGATGAACTCCCTCTAGTATGTAATATCATATACTAACAGCTGGAGAACACAAATTAGGAAATCAGTAAAACCCAATCATTTTCTCTGGCTATCCATTTAGCACAGCGTCATGTATTTGAATATAGGTATCTGTACATGAAAACATTCATTATAATTCTTGCACAGATGTAAAGTGAAGCAATGTGGAACTTTAACCTAAGGTTTAGTTCCTAATTTGCTATGTGACCTTGAGCAATTCATTTAACTTTAAACTTGTTCTGTCACTTGGAGAACAGCTGGGAAACTTGTAAAACAATAATGCTTGCTTTGTCTACCTTTTAGAGTTGTTAGGGTCTAATCAGCTAATACTGGTGAAAGCACTTTGTGAAGTAATATATAAAAATCCACTTTGGCAGTGCTGTTCAACAGGACTTTTTGCAATTATGGAAATGTTTTATATCTGTACTTTCCAATATGGTAGCCACTGACTATTAAATACCTGAAACATGGCTAGTGACCAAAGGGTTTGAATTTTAAATTTTATTTAATTATACAGTCATGTGCCACTGAATTATGGGGTTATGTCCTGAGAAATGCGTTCTTAAGTGATTTCGTTGTTCTGTGAACATCAGAGAGTGCACTTAAACAAACCTAGATAGTAAAGCCTACTACACATCTAGGCTTTATGGTATAGCCTATTGCTCTTAGGCTATAAGCCTGTATAGCATGTTACTGTTCAAAACAACATGAGTTTAAATCAAGCACATGAGAAATGATGTCATCAAGAGACAGGTAAACACTCGATGTATAAGGCTATTGCAGCGTAACAACAATGTTTTACAGCAAACTTTTTTTTATATAAGTAGGAAGAGTACATGCTAAAAATAACAATGAAAAGAATAGTATAGTAAATACATAAGCCAGTAAAATAGCTGTTTATTATCATTATCAAGTAATATGTGTTGTACATAATTACATGTGCTATGCTTTTGTATGACTGGAAGTGCAGTAGGTGTGTTTACACCAGCGTCACCACAAACGTGAGTTTAACGCCTTGCACTAAACTACAACATCACTAGGAGATAAAAATTTTTCAGGTCCACTATAATCTTAAGGGACCACCGTCCTATATGTGGTCTGTCATTGACCTAAACGTTATGTCGTTTATGACTATAGTTAAATGTAAAAAGCTGTATGTGGATAGTTCAATGATAAATGTTGGGAAGAATTACCTTTTCTCTTGGGTTTAACTGATGGAAAGAATAGTTGGAATAAAATGTCAGTTTTATTAATTGGCAAAGCATTTGTCCAATAACTCCCCAGAGTATTACTCTGATAAAGCTGAATTGCAAAATGCATCTTTAGCCTGGGGCAATGTGAGGGTTGACCTGCCTGAGGGAGAAATAGGTCTGCAATCACATCTTCCAAGCTAAACCTCTCTAGTCAGATCTATGACCTGAAAGCCAGTCACAATAACTGATGGGAACAGGGAGAGTAGAGAGGACCCTACAGATAGATCCGAGAGAGCCGTTTAATACCCTGGCCTCACTGGTTTGTAAGCATAGCCCAGTATATCTCTGGCACTAACCAACTGGTTATCTGTTTCTCCCTTGGGAAAGAAAACTAATGTCACAGAGAGTAAATGGGAGAGTTCGTGTCAACACCTAAGAAGAGTGGCAGTAGGGATAAAAGTTTCCTCCAATCCAATAACAATTTTATAGGAAAGGTGATGGGAATATTCAAATACATTTTTATTTCTCATGGTCAATAAGGGCTTTATGGAAAACACAACATATATGAGGACAGGTAGATGTTAACAGGGTCCTAGTTCACAGCCACTCCTACTCTGTGTCACGCCTTTGCCATCTATGAGATATGGTCAGCACAGCAACACCTACAGCTTCTCCAGCCCCTCTCTTGTTCACTGTTTCCTGCCCGCCTTCCTGCCATGTAGTGCTCTCCACTGATGACTGAGTAACCCAGTATTTCAGATATGAGGATCTTAGGCAAATACATCTAGAACAAATGATGCCAAATCTAGGCAGATTTACAGTGGTAATGTGGCCACTTTGCATCACTTTAAAAGTGACCTTTTTATTATGTTTAATTTAATCTTAACGTAAATCAGGATGACTTCTTTATGAGCCCCAGTACCCAGCAACAGGCACACACTAAAGTGTAAACTAAAGAAGACAGACTGTGGAGCAGTAGAGAGGATAGAGACAGAAATGGTGCTGATAGCCCAAGCCGTTCTCAAGGCGGAATCCGTGCTATTCCCATTAGGGTCCTGTGAGAAAGCTGTTTCTTGGGAAAAGGCCATTGCATTGCTCCAAATAAATCTAGGTATCTCATTCTCTTTCTGGTAGTTAGCTAAGTAGGAGGGGGAAACTGGAATGACAAAATGAATAAAATGGATATCTGTATTTATTCGTGAAAATGTATGTGTGTGTATGTGTGTGTTTCTGTGTGTACAAAATAATAGAATTCATGATTTAGTGACTAAGCAATTACAGATCAAACCTGGGCTGATATTTTGGTATTCAGTGAAATGGTTTATTTAATTGATGGCTACTCTTTATTATGCAATCTTGGAACACTGAATCGTCTTTGTTGCTCTTTAAGTAAGTTGTGATTTATATATGCTCCACTATTTTCAAGATAATTTTGGATTTTAATAAATTGAATCTTTAATAAGAGTGGTTGTGGGTTAAACTAGTTAATCATTGTAAAAAGAAACACTAACTGCTCTTCACTCTAAATTCAGTGTATAATGATTGGGAATTCAATAATTTGATCTTAGATATTAGCTAGTTTATAAACCTTAGTCAGTGCTTTTATAAATTCTATCTTTCAGCCAAGTTCAAAAACATATCACTCTCAGGGACATCATCACTACTCTTTAGACTTTAATCCAAATGTCGTCTTCTACTTTTATAATAATGAAATGAGGAAAATTTAGAAAAATAATTCTTGCATCTGAATTAAATGCTTCAGAATCAACCATGGCGCTTTCAAGAGGCTTCCTTAGAAATATGATGATGTTTTCAAACTTCTGCAACATCACTCAACAGGCCATAGAGAAAGCCATTAGTTGAGCATGAGAACCAGAAGGCCTGAGGTTTGAGTCTCAACCCTGCCAATTTGCTAGCTGTGAGACCTTGGGTGAGTTATTTAACCTTTCTGAGCCTAATTTTCCACCTCTGTATAACGGGAATGATAGTAGTATCTGTGAAAATTAAATGTAAAGGGCCAGGCAGTTTCTGGAAGCCAGTAGTGGTGAGAGCAACCCTCTGCCCTACTTTGCTTTGCCCTTACCTAACTTAAACACTCCCTTCCCCACTTTCCAAATACTTAGTTTGAACCAAATTATTTATCCTTCTTGGTATGTTGCTAATTTATCCATATTTTGACTTTTAAGAGAATGGGGGAACTGCTATTTATCGGTGTCTTTTATAGCATGTAATATAGTGAGCTGAAACAGAGAAGGTATTTTTTTTAAAGATCTGTATAATTAAAGAAACAATAAACAATTTAGCAAGAAGTTGTTAAATGCCCTTCGGGTATGCAGCACTGTGCTCATTCTGAGTGTGTTAGAAATAAAAGTATTCTGAACAAGTGGCCAGATTAATGATGGGTTAGGCATCTAGGGATGGGGGAAATGATTAATTTTAAGACATCATTTTTCTCAATGATTTTTTTCCTTTGGATATATTGCTCTTAAATATGTTTCTGCAAAAAACAACGACAACAAAATCTTTTAAGTACTAAAGAAGATTGCAATAAACGGTAACTTAAAAAATTGGATTAGATTCCATAAATTTGTAGTTGATTTCTATAGCAGCTTTTGAGGGCCTATTATGTGCCCGATGCTCTGCTAGGCGCTAAGGAAAAAAGATGAATACAAATTTAGTTGTCTGAATTTTCAATGGAATCTTAGTGGTGACATAATCTGTTTACATTTTTTAAAAATTTCTGTCGCTTTGGTATAAATTAAGGATTACAAGAATGTAGTGATACTAGTAGGGAGACAAGGTAAAATGTAGAGCAGAAAAGTCTATAAAAATGGTGGTGGCAGTAGGATCACGAACAAGCAACTGCATTTGATGTGAGTGTGTGAGGGTGAGGAAGAATGAGGAAGAATTCACGCATTTCTGGCTGGATGGCAGTGCCATTCATTAAAGATCATTATAAATTTTACATATTCAGGAGACACCAAAGTGGAGATGTCAGGTGGGCAGTTGGATATATAGCTCTCTATATCTTTCTTAGGAAAAAGATCTAGGCTGGACATTTAAACTTGGAAGGTATCAGCTAGGAGATAATATTTAAAGACATATAAAAGTATGAGGTCACTTGGGGGAGAGGACACAATAAGAAAAGAGAAATAGTCCCAGGACGGAGTTCTTGAGAACCCAATATTTAGAGGAGGATAAGCTAGCAATGAAGCATGAATTATTTCCAGTGAGAAAAGGAAAATCAGGATAGGGTGATGTCTTGGAAACCAAGGGAGAAGAAAGGATGTCTCTCAAAAGAGGAAGTTGTCAACTGGTAGAAACTGTTAAGAGGTTAAGATGAAGACAGAAGAGAATTCGTAGGCTTTGTCAAAATGGAAGTCATTAGAGATTTTGAAAAGAATAGCATCAGTTGATTGGCGAGGATGAAAGGCAGATAGGATATAGGAAGTTCGAACCTGGAGATGACATGTAAACACGATTCTTTTGAGAATTTTTCTATAAAGGGTGGCAGAGATATGAGACAGTAGCCAAAAGGACGCTAGCGTTTAAACTATTGGAATTCTTTATTGATTTGTTTCAAGATGAGAGATTCTAGAGCATATTGCATACTGATAGGAATTACCCAGTGCCGAGAGCAATGCTGTTGGTTTCACTAAAAGAGGATACAATTCAAGGAGCAAAATTCCTTGAAGGAGGGAAAAAATGGGATCTGGACTACCAGAGGGTGCAGATGTGGACAGATTCACCGATTTGGTGTTGCTAAAAGCTCTATCGGATGTCTTCTTATTTTTTCAATAAAAAATGAGGTGAGCTGTGGGGGCAGAGGAAAGATAACTCTTGTTTCGAGAGTGGGAAAGCAACTTTCCCAGGAGATACTGGGTGGATTTCTTCATAGTGTTACCAACCCCTTGAGATTTGTGACAATCGATATAAAGTAAAACCAGTTGGCACAGTGTTGTGATTATCCCACACTGTTGTGATGACATGTCTACTTGTTCGTATCTCCTAGCAGAGTATAAGTTAGTTGAGGGCCAAGTTCCTGTCTAAGTTGTTCGCTGTTCATATCCCCAGTGTAAGTTGTTCACTGTTCATATCCCCAGAGTGAGCCTGTGAATTCATCATTCAGCTATGAATAAGGAAGCAGAACTGTCTTTGACACATCAGTTATAGCAGGACACATTAATGGTCATTTAGAGATTAATGTCATTTATTTAAAGACAGCCCTATTTTGGTAACATTAGGAATCTGTAGTATTTCAAAAATAATGCTTGTTTCAAATAGTAGCCCTGCCACTGAATTTGGAATAAAACATTAAGGTATCCTCTGATTATTGAAAACACAATCAATTAAAAAAATAAAGATAAATTTCCTCATAATCTTTCAATCACAAAATAAATATTCCTATTAGATATTAGCTTTTTAAAGTTTTGCAGCAATGTATATGACAGGAAAAAATACATGATTTAGGGGTCTGAAAAGGTATCCTCTTTGAAGGACCAGGAAAATCTCCTTTTCAATGTGCCATCTATATGCCCTAAAGTCTCCATAAGATTATGGTCGATTTTCCCATGTATTGTTAATTTCATTATTGCTGTCTTCCTAACTTTTTATTAGAAATAATTTCAAACTTACAAAAATTTGCAAGCATAAAACAGTACAAAGGACATACACTCTTTATTCAGGTTTCTTTTATCCCCATTTGCTTTATCACATTCTCTCTTTTTTTTCTCTTGCTCACTGTCTCTTTATACATTTTTTCTCAGTCATTTGAAGGCAAGTGAATACATGGTGATTAATTTTTTAACAGATGAGCAAAGTAAGTAAGAATGTTAATTTTTTTGTTCAGTGCCTAGGCACATAAGCCAACTCATTCTGTCACTGTACTTACCGTCTTCTGGAGCAGTCTTATATTCTTTGTCTTCCATCACTTCATAGTCAAACCCAAGAAGGTCAATGGGGATGGTGTGTTTTCTGGCATAGTTCTGCTGGGCGCCAGTCAGGAAGGCTTGTGTGAAGAAGAAGCCAGAGAGCCAGAAGACCGGTGGAGGGCCGACCTCGTACCATTGCTATGGTGTCAAAACACAGGTGTCCTAACAATAGAGCCTTTCAACTTTGAATGCAACACTGCTTAAAAAAATTTGCCCCCAAAACACTCCCTCTATTATCTTTTAGGTAAACTAACAACTGAGCTAACACTTTGAGAAATATAAAGCCATATTCTGACAGTTTTAAAAATAAGTAGCATAGTCAGTGTTTTGTTCTGACGTGTTTCATGTCCATCGCATGAATGCAGATGTAAATGTCTGTTTTAGACTTACCCCAGGATTCCTTCAGAAAAGCTCCATGCAATAGTGAATGTCTAATATATATTATTGCATAAGCTGTTACATAGTTGAATAGAAGAGAAGATCTTTAGAAAGTCTGGTCAGATGGTAAAGTTTTTCTTTTTTTACTATTTTTTTCTCTATAGTCATAAGTACCCAGTACAATATTCCTTTGGAAGTTTTCCTTCCTATTTTACCAAAATACAATGAAATCCAACATTTGGAAACACAATATTGTACATGGAACTCCCAGAAGAAACAGGATAATGAGAGCTTAAGATATTTATAAATATCAAGATACCTGGATATTCTGTTCATATATTATAATAAGTTAGTTGAATATTGACTTTAACTAGATAGTAAATTACAGAAGTCAAGCCGAAGAAACAAATTTGAAGAACTTTTCCCTATTAGAGTTCAAGGTGGAACATTCATTTTTCAAGAACAATCTTAATGCTTTTGCATCAACTCTAGGACAGCAGCAGGCCTGTACTATGGAAGGGAAGTTTAGTCATTTTACCCCTGCAGAAATGTTTTTCACAGGTAGTTTTTGATGCATTATATACAATATCTTGGACATTAATTAATACTTCTAATGAATACAGTTGTTAGTAAGAACCAGAGTTAAGCACCCGTATTGCCAGATAATTAGGAGGTAGACTTCTGCCCACCCAACATTTCCAGGACAAGTAGCCATAAGGTTATTACTGTCTTGGGCTAAACCAGCAATCTAGTGATATAATGTCCTGGAAAAATGCTGGACAAGGAGGAAATAATGCTCCTAGCTTGTAACTCGACTGTCTTTCTAAGATGCTCTGCTCTAGGGATCTATTTTGACGCTAAATATTTAATGGAAAAATCAACATAGCCAGTTGTTTTCTCTCTTCAAATGTCATTGACTTGAATGTCTAACTTCACTGAACATGAATGCTGGCTCCCAAAGGAGCTTCCTGATTTTCTACTTCTAATACTAGTATTTTGACAATTCGGTGTAACTGTTACATAAATTATTTGCAATACTGAGTAGTGGTTATTTGTGCCTGGTTTGCACAGAAAAACTAGAGAGTATTATTTTCACATTAGGTATCATGGTGAAGAAAATGAAATCAGAAGAAACTTAAATATGTGCATTTAGAGGAACTCACCTGCAAGAATTTTAGTCTTGCAAGGAAATCGTTCACATAGCTCCCAAGTGGTTTAAGGCTTGGGTATGATTTACGCATCCACATTCCTGGAATTTTCACATTCAGAATGCTGCTAACCACTTCTTCAAGATCTGTAGACATCACTACAAGACCCTGAAACACATTTAACCTTTGGTTAACAGGATAGTATAGATTTTGAACAAGCCCCTCTTAAATACCTTCTTTATAATTATCCTTTGTTTACAATTGTGATTATTTAAGGTCAAGTCATATAGCAAAAAAAAAAAAAAAAAAAACTAAGTCATGGAGTCTTCAAACTATTCCTGAAAAAATATTTAAAAATTCAATCTAATTAAACTTTATGGGAAATTTTTTAATTGAGGTATAATTGACATATAACATAATATTAGTTTCAGGTGTACAACATAATGATTCAATGTTTGTACATACTGTGAAATGATCACCACAATAAGTCTAGTTAACATCCGTCGCTATACAGTTACAAAATTCTTTTTCTTGTGATGAGGACTTTTAAGATCTACTTTCTTAGCAATTCTCAAATATGCAATACAGTATTGTTAACTATCGTGCCATGCTGTACATCACATCCCCAGGACTTACTTAAAGTTGACCATTGAACAACGTAGGGGTTAGGGTGCCCACCACCCTTATAGTCAAATCTGCATGTTACTTAAGTTGGCCATCTGCATCCACGAATTCCCAATCACAATTGAAAGAAATCTAACTATGGATGGTGAACACATAACACAATATACAGGTACTGTTAAACTGTATATCTGAAACTTACTGGATTTTGTTAACCCATGTCACCATAATGAAAATTAATTAAAAGTAAAACAATAAAAAAAAAAAAAGAAAATACAATTGATTTTTGAACAACCCATTTAAAAAATCTGCATTTAAGTAGACCTGTGCAGTTCAAACTCATGTTGTTCAATTCTATTTTATAGCTGGACATTTGTACATTTTGACTCCCTTCACTCATTTTGCCCATCCTAGAAAATCTTCTTAATCAATACTTGGCTACTCACTACTATTAAATCACAGCCTAACTATGCCTTAGTTTATCTATCTATTAATTGGATAACTAATATATTTCTGTCCTGCCTTTTTAAAAGGAGTTTGACGAATACAAGTTTAGAAAAATGATATAAAGTGCTTTGAAAAGTTAAAATATCTTAGATTGCAATTATGAAGTTTAATTGATCTCACCTATTTTGAATCACTAACAGACAGATGTCCAAACTCTGAGGCCCTTGAAAATTCCTGTCTATTTGATCTTGCTATGGGCCAGTTGCTGTCATCATTTCTGTTTTTTCTATCATTGACAATATTATTCCAACTATCATATGGAGAAGTTTTCAAAGTAAATTTCATGGATTCATCACCTACGTTTCATTTGCCTCCTTTCTTAAACCCACTAAAACAATAGTAAATAAATTTATTTTTTAAAAGCTTAAGCCCACAAGTACAGAAAAAATAAGGACTGGTACAATGACAATACAATTTCGGGAGATAGAAAGAATCTGGACAATTGGTAGTTGACTTAGTAGTCAGGAGAAGCCCAATACTAATCTGGTAGAGGGCAAAGCTAAGAACGAACTAGGTATATATTGCAGAATACCCCCAAATACTTGGACTTGATGGCCCTAGGTGAAAGTGAGGAGAGGAGGGCAGCTAAATAAAAAAAGATTGTTGAAACCTGGTTTAAAATGCAAACTCCTAGGTCTTCTCCCACAAAACTGCACATCGCCTACCTTGAATGAGACCTGGGGGGGCGGGTAGGGGGAAGAAGTCCCTGGAGTGAGGTATACCAGGCTCAGTTGGGGTCAGAACTGCCATACTGAAATCTGGAATTAAGTGAATATATATTTGTTGGATGCTGAGATCCCTGAAGCCTTTTTTTCCTTTTAGTCCCCAGAGTGCAGGAGGCCAAGCCTTTATCTTCCAGGAAGGATACAGGAAGAACCAGGTCAAAGAGAAACACATGGTACTGGATGCTTCTTAGCCTAACAGCCCAGACAGATTATACTACAGCCAGCCTAGTAGGCTCCTCTTTCAATGATTCATATGCAGCCATTTTTCTCTCCCTCCAATGCTACTACAAGAAACACACGCAGCCGCACTATTTCAATCATGTGGTTGCTCACTGTCCACACTCGTGCTCCCTTACATCCTTTCTGCAGTGGCCAGAGTAAACTTTTAAAAACACAAAATAGATCATTTCACTTCATTTCTTAAAATCCTCTGATGGCTTCCCTCTATATTTATAAGTTAGAATAAAATTCAAAATCCTAACCACGGCTGACAAGGCCATCATGAAGCCATGGCTTCCTCTCTGTTCTACCATGTCCCTTGGGCTCAGTCCACTCTGGCCACATCTGGACCATGCCAAGCTTGTTCTTCTCTCAGCCTTTGCACTTGCTATACTCTCTGTCCACACATCTCACAGCTTGCCCTTCATACCAGGCCTGTGCTCAAGTTCAGTTCCTCAGAGAAGCCTAACCCAAAATGACTGAAAAATTTTTCACCCATCATTCTCTACCCCTCATCCTGTTTTATTTTTTTTTCCTTAGAACTTATCACTTTCCCTTTACATTATATATTTTTATACATACATATATTATATAATTTACTTGTTTATTTTTTAAATTGCTTGTCTTCCTTACTAAAACAAGCTCTATATGGGCAGAGGCTTTGTCTTTCTTACTCTTTAACACTTTGTGTCTTCTAAGCATGTATCCTATCCAGCAAATTATTGTTATTTAACATATTGTATAGTTATTCACCTGTTTATTGACTGCCACCCCCCAAAATCTATATGCTCTTCAAGGCCAGGGATTTTTTTTTTCTTATCCCCAGAACTAAGAACAATGTTTGCATAGAATCTGTGCCCAATAAATATTTGCTGAGTAAATAAATGTTTAGTATAATGATTTTCCTTTGGTGTATTTCTCCTTACCTTGATTGCTTTTTGAATGTTAATGCATGATTCTCTTATGGTACGCAACAATTTATTGAACCGTCCCATCTCTTGGACAAGCACAGTGTTCATGCTCTGAGTGTAAGTTGTTGGGTATCTCCTCATTGCAGCCTCAATGTCAAAGTTGTTTGGAAGTTTACCCAAGATGTCACCAGTGACCTCATTTACTACTTCATCCGATGATTTTGCACCAGCATCTGCAGAACGAGACTGTAAAGAATCCAAACTGTTAATCAGAAATCTTCATAAAGGTCTAAGAATTGGTGGATAGGAAAATTCTAAGGTAAATTTTAGGAGTACTGTTCTGCTATTTTATCTCTGCTTCTTCTTTACAAGAGGTTTATTGAAGTGATGATAATGGGCATGGGGGTGGGGTTTCAGGAGAAAACAAATGTTAGCAAGGAGGAAGAAGGGCATGTACAGTGTTCAGAGGTGAAAGAGGATCTGAAGGAAGCAAATAAGCTTCACATTGTGCCACCTGGGGATGGGGTGGGGCGAAGTGGATACTACCGATAGAGGGAGAAAAGGCATTTACGTTAGTGGGGTGGCCAAGTGAGGATGGGTATGAAAACTCAAGAGGAGGAAATCTGATCTTGCTTTGAGAAAGCTTGCCACAAAGTATAATAACTCTGGTACCTATTGGTTGCCAAAAGCAGAGATATAGTTTTCTCCTTGAACCAGGAGGGCAAAGAAAATAAGCTCATCTCCTCTAAGCATTTGGAAGAGTTATGGAGAAGAGGCAGACTTTTGTGATTCATGTTGAAAGCAAGGAAGGGGAATTTCATTTCAATTTTTACTTTTATGTTTGTAGTGGCATTGTGTAAATGAATCTATATTTCCTGGAAAAACTCTTTAAATTCTCAGAATAAATGAATGTGTGTGTGTGTGTGTGTGTGTGTGCACGCGTGCCTGTGCACGCGCATGCACATAAGGGTGTCCGTTGAGAGAGAACAAGCACTATTAGAATATAAATAAATACATCTCATATTTTTCCAGTTCTAGGAAATTGTTTAGTCTTATTTCAGATTTTATATTTCCTGGTTTTTATATTGGATCCATTCTAAAAATATTGACTTTTACTAAAGTTTCTGGTGAGATTTTTTAATGCAATTATCACATATCGCCATAAGATCCTATACAGTTGCACAATAAAATATTAAATATAAAATATAATTACATATTAGAAAAAAAAGGACATGCTGTTACAGTAATCCTTTATTATGATCCCAAGTGCTGGGTTTACAACTAAATATATAAAACAAATTAGAGAACAAAGAAGATAATGAATATTTGGCCAAAACTAATGAAATATCTATTTCCATTGCATTTAAAGACTAATATACTGATTTGTATTCTGATGTGCATACAAGATACTATAAACTCATTAAAAACATTCTTACTTTCTAACGAGAACTGCACCTCCAATAAAAAAAAAAAAACAAGGAAAACAAAAATCAAATACCAGGCCTATAGTCCTTAAAAATGTAAGAAAAATATTTTTTTGTATTACAAACATTCCCTTTACCTATTTCTCATAAACCAAAACCACATAATTGAGGTGATATGTTTTGAAAGTAATATCCAACTGATATGGAGAATTAAGAGCAAGAGGGTGTTATTTTATAATTGTTTCACTTAGCTTTTTTCTTTTCATTACCATAAAGTTTGCATACATGTTGTTTGACAGCTTCTAAGGGTTATTTTCTTTTTATTAAACAAATAAAGATAAGTGGGATTCATTTTCAAGGTGACATCACAGAGTTTAACCTTTTCATTTCTAGTTATAATATTTTAAGTTGAAACAATTTTCCTATTCAAAGAGTCAAATCTGGCAGTTAAGGATAAGCAAAGGAGCTCTGCAAAAGTAACATTCTTAACTTCCAATAACTCTCCTTCTAATTTTAAAAGGTGTTTTAGTTAAATACATAATATAAATGTCATCATTAACTTGTTCTTCAAACTCTGCAGTTCTGGTCCATCTCTTTGCCTCTGAATCATGGTAAACCAAATGTGGAATCAGTGAACTATTACTATAATTGTACTTGCCAATCTGAGTGTGAGGATATTGAAAGAGGTTGTTTAATTACATACTGAGAAGATACCCCATGCGTATTTAAACTTATTTGTTTGGTTCTGAGTCATTTTCTGTTGGAATGAGCCCACTGTTTTATGTATTCTGTAATGTGGCACATCCCACCATATTTAAATAAAGCCAAGACACTATTAATGTCCTGTCGTCAGACTTGTATATTACATCTAATGTTCCTAAAGATCTATGCTCAGGCAATAATTGATTTTAGTGCTATTAACATGTAAATGGACATAAAAATAGTCTCTAACCTTTTTGCTTTATGAGAAAATGTTATCTTATAGTAGATTAGAGCTAGCACTTCCATGTACTTTTCCTCAATGATAGCACACCATTTTATCTTCCTAATTTGGTTCTCCTAGCTTCCCCCCACCCCGTACCCCCAGCACCTCCAGTTATCTGTCATCTAGGTCCCATCCCATCTTTAGAATCTAGATAGAGAGTACAGCATAGTGGTTCAGAACACAGATTCTGGAGCCTAGTAAGAGTCAGACTGCTTGGCTTTGAGTTCTTGAAGGCTTGAAATTGCACTAGATGACCTTGGGTAAGCTACTTAATCTTTCTGTGTCACAGTTGTCTAGCTACACAATGAGAATAATTAGCCCCAACTTCATAGGATTCTACTGTTATATATAAGGTACTGAGAACAGTGCTGGCATACAGTAAGCGCAATATAATATTAACTATTGTCATTATTACTCCAAGATTCCATAAAAATAAAAAAGATCGGCTAGAAAGCCGTTAGTGGGATGATTTGCTTGACTGAAGAATCATCCTTACCTGTCAAAATTTCATTCAATCACTAAGGGACCTCTTGCCATTTGGACTAACTAGCTTTCAAGAATGAAAAATAAACCAACAAATGGCCTAGTGCATTTTCTAAAAGGAGAAAAATACAAGAGAAGATCTTAACAGACAAACAAGATTAAATATTATTCACTTAACTGTATGGACTCATGCCCATGGCATGCTGAATTCTGATGCCTTGGAAGTTAACCCTACAGCCCGCCCTCACCCTTATGCTTTCACCAATGGAGCTGCACGTCCATCAAGAGTCAACCATATTTTTCTCTTAAACCTTTTTCTATTCATTCTATACTTACTACTGCAATTGTATTCGTTAAATATTACGTAATCTGGTAAAATACTAATGTGTAAGAAACTATTTCTATGTAAACTAGATTAAACGTCCCGGAACATTTGATAAAGATAAGTCATTTCAAAAGTTGCTCTTAAATTAGGAAGAGACTAGAAAATAAAATAAACAAAATTCCAGATAAATTCTGGCTTCCCAAGAATCTTTGATATTCTTCTTGCATTTAAAAAAAAATTAAAAAGGGACATAATATGTCATGTATTTGGGCATGGTTTATGCAAGAAAGGCAAAATGGAACTACTTTCAGCAAAATACTATCAAAGTATCTTCAGAGATACTCAAAGAATGTTACTCAAAGATCTCCTAGCAGCAGAATGATATTCAAAATTCTTTCCAAGTCAACCGATTAATGAACAAACTCCCATACATATATGTACTTTGTTTAAATCCATATTTAAGGTATGTATATATATTTTTCCTTTCCTTAAAGTGGTTCTCCACCTTAACAGATAGAATTATGTATGTGGGCCTCTACCCTGCTGGCACATGCTGCTTAGGGAGCTTCCTCTCCGGCCTCAGAAGCCAGCCTCTGTACAGATCACAAACCTGTGTCAGAAGAATGTTATCGAATAACAGTTGAGTTTCTGACTGATCTTTAGTGATATCTGCATTGGCATTCATCCCAAAGATTTCTGGCGCTGGGGTCAGTGGCAGAGTCTTTGTGTATTCGATATAGCTTTTGTGCTGCAGAGATGAATAACAGGGAGTCAGGAGGTTAGAAATCAATTATCCTGTAGAACTTTCTCACTGAAAAGAGATGATTTTCAATACTCAAGTTATTGAGTGGATGAGCCTGTGAGACTAGACACTGAATACTTTCATTTTCTTTCAACTTGGGCTAAGGTTAAAAAAAAAAAAGATATGAACACATTTAGAGAGAGAAAAAAAATGTACCATTCAATTGAAATGGATTTTAAAGCAGAGAGAGGAATATACTGGCCTCTTCATTTAGAAATTTCTTCTAGGGAAATCATTCTGTGCTGCATTTTGCTGATGACTGTTCTTAATTTATTGCAATAACAATAAATTTTTTTCTGCTCTACTCTGATTTTTCTTTTTACTCTTATTATGTAAATCCACCGAATTCAGAAAAGTTATCTGAAATTTTATTATCCTGAGATAACTATCATTAACAATGTGTATCTTTTTACGCATATGCACACACGTTTTATATTTTATTTACATGGACTTCTATCAAAATTCCATATCTTTCTTGATGCTCATATAATCATATACAAACATTCAAATGCGTATATGGTGATCGGGGTGGTCTTTGATGGTTTTTCTGTAAAGATCATGTTATGGGTCCTTTGACAATTGATCACTGAAGATCTTGTGATCCATGACTCCGCAAGTTGACTTGCTCCACCCGATCAGTGACCTAGGCTCTGGGACTAGTTTTTCTCTTCATCCCATTGATATATGTCCTCAGCTAGCATTAATCCTAGTGAATGATGGGGTTAGGGTTGGGAGGTTATGCTACTTGTCTCTGTTGAATGTGGCCAGGTGTTTAATTTTCAATATGTGCCCTTTTGACTTCTGGGAATAAAAATGAGAACCAATCTGATTGTTCTGGCAATCCCTGGAAGCCCTATTGTGTGATAATCTGAAGGTCACATCTTCCACTAGACAAGACTGGAAAAAAATAGCAGAAGGGAACTTTGGCCTTGTGAGGCAGGTAGGTCTGTGACTCTCTGCCACTTTCTATCTGTGTGGCTTCAGATGAGTCATTCGATTTTAGTGAACTTGCTTTCTCATTTGTAAAAGGGATAGAATGATGATACCAATGTTAATTTGATGCTCTACGTGACATAATTACACGTAAGTGCTTTGTAAATAATCAAGCATGATATAAATTTCAACTATTATTATTAATATTATTTTTAACCCCTCTCACATATATTTCCATTTTAATTGGAGAAAAAGAGTTTTTACCCAAAGGACTGAATTCATGATAATAGAATATCAGGTCACTGAGGTAGCTATTCTTGGGTTAGGGACATTGCTGATAGGCCCCACATTACAGCCAGTAAAAAAAGCACTAACTCTATTCATGGGATTTGCTCTGATCTTACAAGACTGAAGCAAGCACACACAATGGTTAACAAAAAACAAGGCCTTTGGAAAAAATCACCGTTTTCTGTATCAGAGGAATGTCATATTTTACTGCATTCGTTTTCTAGAAGGGCATACTTACATCACCAGAAGGAGGAGCAAAATAGATGCCACTTGAGTCGAATTTATAGTCTGGATTTTCAACTAATTCTTTGTTGAAGAATTTGTTTAGAATGCTGCGCAGCGTGCGCCGGTCCCAGTCGTCCGTCACCCTGCCTCCATAATTGCATTCGCCGGTCATGTACCGCACAGCCTCGTACGGCAGTTCCTAAAATTGAGAGCTCAAGTTGCTCAATCAGTTAAGTTTTCAGTGGCACCTTACACAAATTTGTGTTTCTTGTGTGCTCAAATGATTAAAGATTTTACAAACGTTCACATTAACGCAATTTCTTTTTATATACTTCCCTGTTAATTGTTGCAACTTTTCCCAGGGTCTTTTTCTTATTTTGTGGTTTGTCGTTTCCATTCAGTCAGTGAAGACAACAGAACTCTTACTAGCTTATAAACTCACTTAGTACTCAAACAACATTAATGGACCACCTACTATGTGCCAGACACAAAATGAAATAGCTGTCCTTGAAAACTTTGCCCTGCTGAGTGACATTTAAAACAAATCTAATATAATTCAGAGATGTTGATATTAATTTCCTTCACTGCTTTTTTATATCCATATATATTTTGACAATTGGAATCACACTGTATATACAATTTTGCATATAAATTTTCATCAAATCTCATGAAATATCTTTTACCATTTCATAAAAAACTCTTTGAAAATACTATTTTAATATCTGCCTTCTAATATAGAATACATCATTTGCCTTTAATTTTCTACTGTTTTAAATTATTTTTCATTAAATATACATTTCTGATGATCCTTTAGTCTAGATTCCTGAAAAGGAAATTACTATGTCAAAGGGAAGGAGCTTATAAAAAGCAATTGTTCGATGTCATCATACTGCTTTTCTGAGAGACTGTAGTTAATTGTAGGAATCAGTTTGAAGATCTTTGCTAATTTGATAGCCCAATAATAATTAATACTGTACTAATTTGCATTTCTATAATACTGGTAAGGTTCATAATTGTTTCATTTATTTAATAACATTTGTTCTTCTGTGAACTAGCCGCTTACTCTTTTTTTTTTTTTTAACCTGTAGAGAATTTTTTAAGAGTTTATTTGAGCCAAACTGATGACATATGCCAGGGAGCAAGATCTCAAGTGCTCCCTCCTACTCGTTTTCTTCAATTAAAGTTTTACTTTATTTGTTTAAGCTGTTTTACAAATTTACCTTTATTTATCAAATTTGTGGAAATATTATTCCTATTAGTTTGATTTTTTATTTCAGTCTATTGTATACAGAATTTGTAAATGTTTATAAATAAAAAAAATTGATATTTTACATTTGTAATTTCTTTTATCCTAAGCATAAACAGACACCCACCAGCAATGTAGAGAATTCTATTTCTTACTGCTCTCAACAAAATTGAGCATTATCATTTAAGGGAAAAAATTGACAATTAAACAATAAAATTATTTTTATTTTTTAAGTTTGTTTTTTCTGATATTGACATTTTTTAAATGTTTACCATATGCATTTCTGGTTCACATATACAATGGAATATTACTCAGCTATAAAAATGAATGAAATCCTACCATTTGCAATGACATAGATGGACCTAGGAGTTATTATGCTGAGTGAAATAAATCAGACAGAGAAAGATAAATACCATATGATTTCACCTATATGCAGAATCTAAGGAACAAAAAGAACAAACTAATCAAAAACAGACTCACAATTATAGAGGTCAATCTGGTGATGGCCAGAGGGGAGGGGGGTTAGGGGGTTGGGAGAAAGGAGTGAACGGTTAAAGAAGTACAAATTAGTAGTTGATAGATGATCACAGGGATGGGGAGCATGGCATAGGGAATGCAGTTAGCATTAATGTAATGGCTAGATGGAGAGCCAGAGGAGAGAAAGAGCAATTAGGGGAATTGTTTTATAAACCATATAAATGTCTAACCAATGTACTGTATACTTGAAACTAATAACAAAATAAAATTTAAAAAATGTTAAAGTATACGAATCCTACATTCCAGTGGCCCCACTTTGAGGAATCTCTTTAATAAAAATAATAGCACTCGGAAAGAGTAGGTAGTAGTGATTAGAGAGGGGAAACTCATTGAATTAGGAGTTGGAAATTATGAAATTTGTTATTTGGTAGAACTGCAACTGTAGGTGGTGAATTTAGAACATGTGTCAATGACTGAGACCTTGTGGAGAAACAAACAACCAGGAAGGAGAATTCCAGCACGATTATGGTCTCCCAACGGCAAATGTGAGAGGAGTTGGATCAGATGCATGAAATACTTGCGCTTGCCTTGTTGACAGGTCCCCACCTCATAAAAATGAAACATAGTAAGAAAACTCATATGCATATCAAATAGCCAGTATATGGGGTAGAGAAACATGTGGAGAAGTTGGCCACTGGAGAGCTTTACGAGGCAGACATAAGATGAGCTCTGGCAGGGGAGAGAGTTTATATGGAAAGGGGATAAACCTGCCAACATGGCCCTGAGAGCTGATGGGTAAATTTTTTTTTTTTTCTCTCAGCAGTCTGATCACAACTAGAACCAATTAAATTAGGGAACGTGTTCCCCCAGAGGCCCAGGTACATTGACTGGGGTCACAGATATAGTAGCAGCTTGCTGCTGGGATTGCTTCCCTGCTGGGTTGTTATAAGAAGGCTGAGACCATGGGCAAGGAGAGAGGTAGATGGAAGCAGAGCTCCATCTACAACTCGTATGTAAAGTTATATACAAAGTTATTCACTTTAATATTTCTTATTAGCAAAAATATAACAAGGAAATAAAATATGAATAGTTAACGAAGGGGAGATACAGAGTAAGCAGTCATTAAATAAAGATCTATATCAATTTTGAAAGTTGTCCACAATATATATAAAGTGAAAAAAGCAAACTGAAAACGAATATGCAAATATACTTCTGTTTTTGATTTTTGAAAAATTTTTGTGTATATTTTGCATAGGTACTTGTGCATAGGAAAACATCTGGACAGATATGCCCTCAGCTATGAAACTGGTTGCCTTGGGATAAAGTTACCGTGAGAGCGAGGGGTGGGCCCCCTTCCCCACCGCTCTCAATCTCTCTTATACACACGCCCACCCCCCACCAAAAGAACAACAACAAAGCAATTGCCCATGTGCCAAGTAGATTATATATATATATCTTATACTTTTTTATTTTACAGTTTCATTTTTCCTATTTACTCTTTTAACTCAATGGGAATTATATAGTATGATGAATCTAAGTTAATTTTTTCCTAATAGCAAATAACCAATTAATTATTCCATCATCATTTATTGAAACGTTTTCCATTTCCTATTCATTTAAAATGCTGCAATTACTTTGCCTAATTTCTACGTATCATTCTGTTGCCACTCTTGTTTTTAAGAGCTTGAAAATCTTCCCACTCATCATGATTTATTCATTAAAAGACACTAACTGAGCCATTTACTATAAATGCTGTTTTAGATACTGGGAATACAAGAGTAAACAAAATCACCATGTATTCTAGTGGCACATGATTTGACAAAATTACTCTCTTTTTGAGCAAAAGTTTATAGTTTGGGTGGGTGGTGGTTCTATTACTTTGATTCAGGCAGAGAATGGAAAACAGGACTCCATTAGATAATCATTCCTCATTCCGCTTCTTTTTCAAATGTTTTCTCTACTCTTTGGTCTCTTATTTTTATAAAGCACATCACTTTATATCAGCTCCATGGACTCCGAGCACCTGACTAGACATCAGGGCTCAATGAGTGTTTTTCAGTCCCAACACTTGTATATCAGGGACCACTTTTGTGAAATCTCTGTTTCTTCAAGTTCCTGTTAGTGTTTGATTCATCTAGAATGCCAGAGGTTTGCTTATAGATATCACTTTCCCAACCGCTTGCTATTCCTCTTTTTATATTCTTGGCTGGGATCGAGGGTACCTACTAAGTCATATTTCCAAGGCATGGAGTTGCTCACAGTAAATTAGACCATATAAATTTGGTTCCATTGCCACAGCTGACCCACTGGACCTATGTAGAAGCTAGAAGAGCATGTTCTGGTACAAGTTAGGAGATCCTGAGATTTTAATCCCTGTTGCAACCAAAAACCCATTCTAATCTCCAAGGGGAAGTTAGCATGCCCCTCTTTCATTTGATTTCCTCATCCTTCTTCTCTTGCTTATTGTGTGCATATGTGAGAGTTTAATTCTGATTGCTTTCTTTGTTAAAACATTAGATCAACAAAAAATGTTCATTTTAGAAGAAGGATTACACTACACTTAATAATATCAAAGGGAATTGTGAATTCACATTTCTCCCAGAACTTTTCTTTCACTCTTGATGAATTATACGTAATAGAGTAGCAGTTTTGTTAAGTTACATAATTACTATGCTGTAGGAATGAGAAGCACACTAAACTGTTATTTAATACAAGAAATCAATTCAGTCAGTCTTGTACATCATTAGAAATTCTCTCTACCGTGTATGACAGGATGGACGACTCCTGATAGTCCCTATTCACTCAGCATGCTCTCTCCTGCTTTTTTCCATGGTGGCTCAGTCTGCAGTTCCCATGCCTTCTGTCCTCTCTCTTCCAATTGATATTGAGTGCTCACCAACAGTCATTCTTTAGTTCTCTTCTTATATTACAAGGCCTCTCTTTAAAATCTCAGATGTTCTCAGGCTTCTCCAAGGACGAACAATTCACAAATCTCCATTTCATGCTCACCCTCTTCTCTTGGCCTTTATAACTATATGCCAAAAGCCTATTAGATATTCTCACCTGGACATCTTTGATGTATAAAATGGAGGAGACTGAAGCAACTTTTCACTCCCCAGCCCCATTTCACTAATGCACCTGTTATACACTATTAATTCCTAGTATTATTTCCTGCTTGGGTTAATGAATGGTACAGCCACCAATCTAGAACAAAAAACTGACATCAACTGAAACTTCCCCCTCTCTTCCTTTACCATTTAATATCTAAGTCTTTTCCGTCCTTTTCGCTGCATATCTTTTGTATTTCTACCATGTTCCCCATCTTAGCTCAAATGCTTTAATTTAAACTCTTATCATCTCTTGCCTGGGTTATCCTGATGGTCTCCTTTATTAGTTTCTAGGGTTGCCGATAGGTGACTTAAAACAACAGAAATGTATTGTTTGATAGTTCTGGAGGCTAGTATTTTGAAACCAAGGTGTTGACAGGACCACACTCCTTCCAAAGCTTGTAGGAGGACCTATCCTTGACCCTACTAGCTTCTAGTATCCCCAGGTGT
The DNA here is from genome assembly GCF_000325575.1 of Pteropus alecto. Classification (NCBI taxonomy): domain Eukaryota; kingdom Metazoa; phylum Chordata; class Mammalia; order Chiroptera; family Pteropodidae; genus Pteropus; species Pteropus alecto. The sequence continues at coordinate 59,871,943 of NW_006442484.1, forward strand.
TCCTCGGCTTATGGCAGTATAACTCCAATCACTGCTTTCCTCTTCACATGGCTGTCTTCTCTGTGTGTGTCAACATTTCTCTCTTCTTAAAAAGACACCGTTGTATTCTCTGACACCCACTCTACTGTAGTATGACTTCCTCTTAGCTTAACTAATTACATCTGAAACAACCTATTCCCAAATGAGGTCATATTCTGAGGTATCATGGACTGGAACTTCAACATATCTTTTGTGGGGGACACAATTCAGCTCATATCATCTAAAACTGGTCTGTCATTTAAGTTCCTCTAATCTACTCTCCCCTGGGTTGCTAGAATGATCTTTCTATAATGTAAATATTCTCCTAAAAACACACCAATAACAATAGAATAACTCCCAAGTCAGTTAGCATGGATACAAGAATGTTCCAAATCACTTACAGACAACCAAACTTTTTCACATATTTGCATTTTTAAAAATTTGAGGTATAATTGTCGTGTAATAGTATTTTAGTTTCAGGTGTACATTATAATCATTCAGTATTTGTATACATTATTTGCACTTTTTAAAAACCTTTTTACTGTTGCTTCTCCAGCTATCTACTTGAAAACCTATTTATTCTTTAACTCTCAAGCATCTCCTCCTCTGTGGAACAATGACATTTTTCTTAAAAAAAAAAAAAAAAACCCTCATGTTCCAGAACAGAAGGAAAGCAGTCTGTTGGTTTGTTTTGTTTTCATTTTGGAGCCTGGTTAATTTATGATCTCAAATCTCAAATCTTTTTTTAAATAAGTACAATAGATCACTTTTCAGAATCCATAGGTGTTTATGTGTCAAAATAAATGATGAAATATAGGTTCCTAATAGACAAACTGACATCCTAATTACCTATGATAGCAGTTATAATATCCTGTTATAATAAAGTGCTACTTAATAAGCTGTTGGGAACTATTCTGCTATTCATTTTATAAGAGTAGGAATCAGAAGTCCCTGCTTACTGTACAAACGCTTACAACTGATAACGAGCAAAATAGGTAATGTTCTTGCTGTGATTTTTATGATACCTCATACTGGTTCAGGAACATGTGGAGTTGCTGTACACTGATTCTCAGGTCAGTCTCATTAAACTCATAAGGAATATTCCACCCCAGGGGTCCAAATTTCCGTCTCTCTTGTACCAAAGCATGAAAGAAACAGAGGCCATAAAGTAATTTCCTGAATTCCTCCTATAATGAGAAGAAATGGTACCACATCATTATTTTCCCTCTAACATTGCATTACATTGACTATATTTTGAAATTAAAGTAATTAATTACTTTTGCTTATAAAAATATCCATCCTAAAGTTTAACTAAAACAGAATTAACTATGTTTCTACAGTCTATTTAGGCAAAAATATGCCCGTTGTACACCTGTTCAGTTGGCATGCATAGCTATGTACACTGGGTTTTTAGGAAGTATAGTACGCTTATCTAACTTCATGTTACCTTACAGGGTTTTAGAGGTTCCAGCTGAAGCATCATGAGGCGAGAAATATGGATTCCAATATGTGGTTCCAGATCACCATGGAGAAGTTTCAAAGGAGATAGTTCAAACCAATTACGCAGAAGAACTTTTCTACAAGAAGGACTTTTGGACTGATACTTTGGGCAGCACCCCTTCCCCCCCCCCCAAAAAAAAAGATAGTGACTTTTTTGGTTGTTCTCAGGTAATAAAAAGTCCTACAGTCACTCTTAGTTGCAAAGGCAGCCTTGATTCAGAAATCAGAAAGTATGATGCAATATATGAATCATCTGTAGCCTCTACAAGGTAAATGCAAAATGATCATCATAGAGCTTGAGAGAGGATTTGTGAACAGTTTACTTTGGAGAGAGAGCTGCTATGCTGGGAGAACCGCTGCCCCCACCCTCAAGGGAGAAGGGAGTACGAGGTCTATCTCCTTAGTCCACGCTAGTGAGAAGGAATTAATAATGCCACTCAAAGAGCTGATGCACGCTCCCTGCAGCTGGGGTGGCGTGGGAAAGTGCAAAATTCAAGAGGAGGGCAGTCTAAGGGCACAAGATAGTGAACTGTGAGAGAGAAATCCTCACCCCGCCTCTGATGCTGGGCCACCCCAGTGCGAGTCCAAGGAGCCGATGGGGAGGGGGACTAGGAACGTCAGCTAGGTTTTAAAGGGGTCATTTTAAAGGTTTCCTGGTCAAGAGACTTGTGTCATGGGATGAGGAAACCTCAACAGGAGGGGCCTGTATGAAATAATGCTGGAGAACCAAAATCTGAGGGGAAAAATGCTCAGGAGCAGCCAGCTAAAGGAAAAGCACTGCCAAGGACGATAGGGTTACAGCCAGAGGAGACCAGCAGGGCAGCCAAAGGAGAACCCATGGGAGAATTCACAAGAAAAAGAGTCAGCTTTAAACCCAAGTGCAAGTGCCAAGTTCAGAGAGCTCCAATCAGTAAGGAGCCCAGAGCAGGAACTTCTGCTCTCCCTGCCTTGCCCCTGCACACACTCCGAAATGAGCTGTTAGTATCAGCAGCTATCACCCACAAGAGAAACAAAAAGAAAGATGACAGTTCCATCATCTTCCCCCAACAGCGCGAAGCCCATTGACTCTAGGTCTGAGGTGAGACACTGCTGAGTTGACACCTACATTTTGATAAAAGTTGACGTGTTGATTAATATATTGTATCGTACTTTCTGATTTCTGAATCAAGGTTGGCTTTGCAAGTTAAAATGACTATAGGTCTCTTTATTACCTTATAATAACCAGAAAAACCATGAAACTATCTAAGGTTTTATCCAAAGGCAGGAGGAAGTCTCCCCTGTGCAGTAAAATTGAAAGAAGAGTGGAAGATAAAAGTAAAGTAGCATAAATTTAACCAGAGAAGTGAGAGAAAATTAAGCATGCTATGCTAATTCTGGGACTATTTCAGACATATTATCAAGCAAATCAGTAAGTGTGTTGTTGTGGAAGCCAGGTTTCTCACTGTAGAAGAAGGGACATGCAAATACAGATGGAGTGAAATTGGAGGTATTGATATGATGAACTCATTACTTCTAAAATATGTATATGAGTATATATGTGCTCACATACTTGTTTGTATGCATGTATATGTGTGTATATATATTTGTATATATGCACATGTATGTGTAAGTGTGTGTGTGTATATATATATATACACATATATATATATGTATATATATATATATATTTCTAAGCTCTCTCCACCGAAAGGGTCAAGAACCAAAGACAATGCAGTAGCAATTATATACATTTCTAAGCTCTCTCCACTGAAAGGGTCAAGAACCAAAGACAATGCAGTAGCAATGAGTTCATCTAGCACCTAGATCTTGGTCTCTACACCACTCCCTACTAAAAAGGAAACAGGAGTCTTCAGAAAAATGTCTGGTTGCAGGACTGGGGTACAGATGAGCCTGGAGCATCTTATGCTAGAAAGTACAAGGGACAATAATTAAAATTTGTTATTATTATAATTTTTTTAAATGATGGCACCTATAACAAGTACAGAGGAGCCATCTTGAAGGAATTCCCACTAATCAAATCTGGAACAATGTGAGCAAAAGACTTAATAATAATAATTTGTAAACTACTGGGGAATAAAGAAACCTTAGAAATTTATTAGTTGATACCAATAATAGATAAATAAATGGGGAAGAAGGGAGGGCTTTTGTTGACAGTAGAGTGCCAAGTGTCAAATATGGAGGGAGTTCTAGAGTCAGAATTAATGTTAGAAATGAGTGGATCAGGTAAGAATTAGCAATGGCTACTAGGCTGGGTCAAGGGTAGATTTCAATGAGAAACAGGATATTTCCATGGTCCTAACATATGTTCCCACAGACCAAGTTTTAGTTGCAAGGGGCAAAACAGTTATCATACAGTGAAGAAATAAGACAACATTTCATCCAGATGATCAAAACTAGTATCATCGATGAGAGATAAATGGGGATCATGTGCTTCCCGATGAAATACTCTGAAGCACAAGATCACCTGCATAGTATTCTGGCCAAGAATGTATAACCTGAATCTAATTATGAGGAAATATCGAGCAAATCCAAAATGATAAATGTTCTTTAAAAAAAAGGGGGGGGGATGAATTTTTCAGAAATGTCAATGTCATAAAAAATAAAGAAGGACTGAGGAAATGTTCCAGATAAAAGGAGGCAAAGTGACATGGCAGCTAAGTACAAGTTAGCCCTAGTTCAGCCCTGTAGTGGACGGGACAGTGCTATAATGAACCTTACTGAGTCAACGGACAGGTTGGGAACGTAAGTGGCAATGAAATACAATAGTGTATCCTTGTTAGATTTACTAAACTAACAACTGTACCAGGATAAGATAGTACCTCTATTCTTAAGAAACATATATTGGAGTATTAATTTAGGAATTAAGGGCCATGATATTTCTAACTATATAGTAACAGAAAGTGACTATAGGCACGGGGTATGGGGTGTTCTTCATGCACCTTTTATGCCTGCAACTTTTCTGTAAGTTTAAAATTATTTCCAAATAAAAAATTAAAACAGAAAAATTATGATGTGCTGCTTTGGTATTTGAGGAAATTTGGGTTTTGGTTTGGACTGTGGTTCATAAAAGCCTAGATTTCCAACATGTGTGACTACCCCTGGAGAGACCTTTGGATCTAGAAGAAAGGGAGTAAAATTTTGCAAAAAGGCTTCTGCCTGGCTATTATGTGCAGAAATGCCCTCACCACTGTCCTGGTAGTAATCAATACAAAAACTAGACATACAGCAAGTCTTAGAAGCTTAAGATAAGCTTTGACTTAGTTTTAAATATAGATGCTTTTTATTTTTCAGTACCTAAGACTTTTGTTTAATGAAAGTACTTCTTTATTTTTAATGTTTTCTTTTGATGTGTACTTAAAACATATTCCGACATCAAGAGTGTGAGCTTTTTAATGGCAAAAACTTACCAAGGTTCATAACCCCTCTTAAAAAGAAACGCTTCCATTTTTAATTATGGGAAAACGCTGTGAAACAATTTTAGGTCACAGACATTCACACACAGAATTCTAATCATGAAAGCAGTGGGTGGTTTCCCTGCCTGCCTGGTGATGCTAAAAGAGACCCTTATGAGTCCCATCAATCAAGGAGTAAAATCATTTTGGCTCTCATTATAGTTATATGGAGGAAATATTTTTATATTTTAATTTAAAGATATGGCTCCAAATAGCAAAGGGCTCAGTTAATATCTTGAAACAAGATTCTCCAACCTTGCAGATTTGTACTGGGAATGGCTTACAGCTGACTTTCTAAATAGAAAGCTACATTATTAATGATATCCCACAA
>NW_006442484.1:59877262-59901092 GCF_000325575.1 Pteropus alecto
GAATGAGGCTTAGTAAAATTAAAATAAAATATTAATAAAATTGACTTCAGCACAGTCAATAATCAGTAATCAAAACCAAATGCACTGCAGTGCAGGAGGCCTATTTAATTTGTAGTTTTACTCAGCACACACATCCATGATCACCAGGGGCCTCTTGAATTGCTTCAGAGGGCTGAGGTAACAAGACTTAGCCATTACTAACAGGCTTCTTGCAGCTGCCAAAGAACTCAGGGTCAGAGATCGGATCCATGAGGTATGATCGAATGATATTAGCCCGTAAACCCTTCGGTGCTTCATTGGTCATTTTCACTCCATTCTGCAGTACAGACACAGGGAAATTTGGAGAAGGATAACTTGTCAGCCAAATTCGGAAATCTGGGTGTGTTGATTCTGGGCTTAACTCCTGCAGGAAAAGAAATCGGATACAAAAGGATACATAAAATCAATGCGAAATCTTCAGATTACATGTGCCTGGGATAGGCTGGAAGTGGAAGGAAGCATTTTTACAAAATAGAGTTTATAGCTGCAATTTAAGGCAAAAAGCCTTAAAATTTGATTCTGCCCTGGAAACAACATACTTCATTGAGAAGTCCCAGAGTATTGTTATTCTCTTTGATACAATTAAATCATATGACTATAAAGTTTACAAAGATGTTACATAATTCAGAGTTAGCCACAATAAGACAATAAAAAAAAGATTGTATCTTCTTCGATGTCGCTGAAATACAGAAATATTTATCTGCCCTAGAGCAAGATTAAGAATAATCCCTTCTTTTTGCTATAGCCATGTTGCGAGAATAAGCAACACACTCAGATATGTTAATATTAAACCAAACATGGCTGATAAAAAAAAAAAAAGAAGAGCACTTTGAAAGTTGAGAGGAACTGGTATATACTGAAGCATGAAAACATATCACCAGTGGCTATATTTGTTTAAGGGGATAGTCAAGCCTGCACTATCAAAGATGGTGGAACACTCAGCACTGTCCTGAAGGCTGCATAGATGAGCAATAATTAAGGGCCCTTAACATGCTTGCTATTCAGTCTCACTCCCTACTGTTACCTCCCCCAATTGTCCATGTCAGTGGTTGCTGTGTTTTTAAAACTTCAAATCTCTATCAGTAAAAAAGTTTCTGAGCATTCATGTGGTAAAGGGGTGGAGGTGAATTAGGAAGAATGCATAGGTGCCTATGTTCTTTAGTACATGGTGAGGGCACCATTTTTTCTCCTACCAGCTGCCCAGTGACTTAAGCAACATGACTCACTGGACTTTGAGTCAAGTTCACCAGTTTTTCTCTCTTAGATGACTTTCTGATGAGTATATATGATACTATTCAACAGGTCATGAGCATGGCCAAGAGACAGAGGAACCATGAGGAAACAGGCACAAATATAAAACCTCTAGTATAAGGCCTAAAGGATGAGTAGAGGTTGGTCAGGTAAATAATAGGAAAATTATGTTTTAGATAAAAATAACACCTATTATCATGACCTATATACTTGAGAAACTATGTTATACCATGAAAACGAAAGTTCGAATGGTTAGAGCATAGACATCAAGATGGAAAGTGGCCAAAGATGAAATCTGAGAGGTAGACAAATGTCAAATGAAGAGGAGTGTTACAGGCCATGATTGAGCTTTGTCTTGCGTTCAATGAGAAGCTACTGAAAGATTTTAAACAGTGAAGCAATATTCACTCACTAGTTCAGTAAATATTTATTGTCTTTTATGGGTCAGGCACTATTCAAGGTGCTGGAGATAAAGCAGAGAACAAAACAGGCAAAGTCATTGTCCTTATGGTGCTTACACTCTATTGGGAGATACAGACAACCTAGCGGCAAGTGGCATAAAGAAAAATACAACCTCCTCCCTCAAGTTTCAGTCGAATGTCTCGATAGTGAGAGTTACATCATTAATTTGGTTATTTAGTAGCCTGAGAGACTCTCAGTTATGAGAGGGCTAGAGACGCAGGTAATTACAGAGGACACACTTTCTCTATATTTGTTGAAATCAAGCACCAAGTTTTTCTGTTTACTCAGGTGAGCTAAATGGGCTTTCTTCCTGGAATTTCCGCCTACAAAAATAGGTAAGTAACATGACCTAGCGCAAAGAGGGTGGGTGGAGTACCTTTTTGGTTTCAAGTTGGTCCTCTGGGGCAGGATCACTGGCTAAGTGAGTGAGAAGTGAATTAAAGAAAAATTACATCCTGAAGCCTTTTGGTTTAGACTGGCCACATGAACTTCACCCTGAAACGCATCCTTCATTGTTTTTGGCCCACTGTTGTAAAAAGTTTTTCTATCTACTCTGTGGTTTGCACTCATCTTTGGGGCTGCTCCTCTGGATTATGGATATTTCAACTCTCTGAATGAGCCCTTGACCCTATTCAGAGGGATCTGGCAATGTCTGACTGTGTGCTCTTCTCTAGCCCTTTAGTTCCCCATGCCAGACCATCCCTCTTATAATCGAGACATGTTACTCACCTGCAGCCCTGCAAATTAGAGGATGGGAATGAGTTATTTACATGGTATGCATATTACTAATTATATTCAGTGAATACAATAATAAAATTATATTTTTACCTCACAAACTTTCTCGAGGGTTGGCATCCAAGAGGTGGCAAGGTGACAGTTCTGAAGAACAACCCATGTTCCTTCTTTGACAGCTTTTTCGATCATCCTCATAGCTATGGGCCCTTGGCCCTGACCAAGAGATAGAGAGCTAAGTTTTGATCCCCCATATCCCTGTGTACAAGAATAGTAAAGATGTGAAAAAAGAATCAATATTATTATTGAAAGAAATATTAACATTAGATATATTAAAATTTAATTATGTAATATCCTTCGAATGTCTGACTATATGCAGCCCTAAAAGACTCTTACTGATTAAGAATCCTACAAACACTCAGAAAAAAAGCAAATCAATTTATGTAGGAAACAATCATGGAAAATTCTGTAATGTCTTTGATTGTCAAGCTAAGGGATAGAAAAAGAGATTAACAAGACGTTTAACGTGAGTAGGAGAGGAAAGGGTACAATTGTTAAGCAGCAACTCCTCAAATCCAAAGCCGAAAAGAGAACTGAATAGACAGAGGAGCTTGTTCTATGTCTTCCAGATCTTTGAAAAATTATATTTTAACTAATTTGGCTACTGCATAAAATTCAGAGGGAAAATAAATATTCACCCTAATTCCCATTTTAAAAGTTTCTTTAAAGAATTCTGTGGGAATGTTTGCCTGGAATTCATTTCTACTAAATCCTGATTCATCTGCATAGGGTCTGACAACCTGAGTTCTTTCTTTCCAGGGCAGCCACCACCTGAATGTCTCTTTGGAAAAGTATCATCTTGAGCCCTGTCTGAATGTCCATGGCTTGTGAACACTATCAGGTAGAAATAGCAGAAAACAAAAGAGAGCTAGATATTACTGTTCCTTCCTTCCTTCCTTCCTTTCTCTTTCTTTCTTTTTAATTTTTTAATGTCACCACATATTTGACCCCTTTTACCCCATCTACCTCTTCTCCCCACCCCCCACACCCTACTCTCTGGTTCTATGCTGTATGATATATAAAAATTTACAGTAAATTCATTTGAATAACTTTTAAAGCCTAGAAATATAAATATTAGAATATAACCTGGTAAAGTGACTGTAATATGTAATGTTCTGGAAAGTCAAAGAAGGTACTCCTTTAGAGACTGGTAGAAGAAGCAAGGTCAGAGACACACAAGCTCATTGTCCAGAACTGAATCTATTAAATCGACCCAAGCTCATACACTGTTGCAAATTATGTCACAGAGTCCCCTTTCCAACAAAATAAAAGAAAAGCAAATGTGCCCCCGAAGCCCAAATTCTGGCTTTATGATTTGGATAAGGAATTATTTTTAATATCATTTATTTTTAATATCAGTTGATATCATTTAAGTATCAATTTCTTGGGACTCTGTTAACTTCTGGACCCCCAAGTCTTTCAAGGGCCGAGTGATAAATTTTTACCTTTTCCTCACCCCTTCGTATTTTAGGTATAAGCAATTGTTGATACACACACACACACACACACACACACACACACACACACACACACACACCTTGATCAATTTTAAGGTACCTGGTCATCAGCAAATTTTAGAAGGGCGGCCATGGGATCTGCTCCAGGAGAGAGCACAAAAATAAGTGGTGCACAGCAGTTACTGTCTGCGAATGCCTTGGATAAATCAAAGGGGGGTGGTTCAATGAATATACGCCCCAATTTGTTGATTATAAATTCTTGCAGCATTGGAATAATCTAAAAAAGAACAGGATAGATTTGAAAGAATGTTGAAAATCTTCCTAAAACCTTAAAAAGGTCAGAATCAAAGATGTTTTTAAAACAAAGAACTCTAGTTAGATTTGCTTAGGTATTCATTAATGGAGAGTCAAAGGCATCACTTTATATAAATGCCTTTTTGATAGAAAAAATTATAAATATTTAAATAATAAAAGGTGGATAGTTAGTGACAGCAGAATTCAAAAATTTTTTTCTTCCTTTTAATGAGTACTCAACACATAGTGAATGAAGAACATGAGAAAACTTAACTCTTTGCTTAAGTTTTAAAACACTATGTTCCAAAATTACAAAACTCAAAAGCAAAAATTTTAGTGTGATTTATACAATACTATACCATCAAGAAAGAACAGATATAGTTGAAAAAAAACTTTTTTTTTTTTAAAGGGACATCATTGTGAAGAAGAAACAAGCCATCCATACGCCTGAGAAATGGGCAAAACTATATTGCATAAAGTTTCTGATAAAATATCTGCACATTTTTTGAAAGTGTGTTTGACAAAACACAGAACTCCATGGCTTGAGACTTCCTATCAGGCACTGCTGTAGGAATGGAACTGTATTAATCTGTACGACTGATGTACACATTCAGATACAGCATTCCTTTCTGATGTAAGGTCTACAATTTGTCATTTCTAGGCAATGGCCTCAGCTAGTCATGACTCAGGTGTGACCCAAACAAGCGATAAAAGTAGATTTAATAAATGAGCATCCCTATGTCTAGCTTAACAAATTATGTAAACATAACCCCCGAAGAGGAGTAATGGAGTGACAAGAACAGAAAAAAATATTTGAAGGCACCAGAACCACCCTTACTAGATACTTGTTCATATCCAAGGATGGATGTGAACTCCAAATTAGGTTGGCAATTCTATCAGCCTGCAGGAGAGCAATCTGCAGATGACAAATATGTCAACAGGATGGTCTACTCTGGAAAAAGTTACTAGTGTTTCCAAACTTTAATTGCATATTCTCTGGAACATCTACTCACACAAGGTTTGTAAGTAGAAATCATTGACGTGTCACAATATCTTAAAACAGTGTCAGTCCCGGTGTGGATGTATGTGCGTGACTGAGGGTATGAGGGTGGGGAGCTGATGGTGAAAGACTACCTGGGCTTCGGTTAGATTTTTTAATTCCTTCTCATTATTTCTCTAGATTCATTCAAATATGGAAGAGGCATGGAAGTGAAACAACAAATTTATAAGCACTGCGATATCAAGAATCTAATCTAACAAGATAACACATATATTGTTTGTGAACAATAAATATCTATTGAATGAATGAATGAATGGATAAATAATTCAGGGTGCCTGTTTTTTTGTGAGGGTGGAATTCTAATAAACAGAAAGCCTCAACAAAAATCACAGAATAAATTCACTTATATGTAAAATTTTGTTTCATGTAAGCTATTTCATATTTCAGATATTTGAATGGGCACGGATGTCACACATATTGCAAGAAACTAAAAATATCTAAACTGTCTGGTCCAGGACTTGTCCTTGCCCTTCTCATTCTTCTTTTCCTATAGCTGGTCTTTCCTCACTAGGTTAAAAATGACAACTAACAAAAGAAAAACCTCCTTCCTCCCAAGGCTGACTTCTTCACTAAATTATGGTTTTACAAACAAAAAGGAAAACACCTGGCTTTTAAGTGTGTGGTTTTACTTTTAGTAAGTTTGCATTATAAGTAGACTCTCTTTTGTAAGTGGTCCAGGCTTGAATCCACCACTGCATAGGTACAAACATGGTTGGTGTGAAGTTATTCTTCTGTTAGCACTGGAGGGCCAAGTTAGGGGTGCTCACATGAGGGTGAACAGTGGCAAATTTCAGTGTTCTGTTTTTAATGTTAGAACTGAACAATACTTGCTTGTTCCCAAGACCAAACACTAACTCCTGAGGTAAATGAGGCTGCATTAGCTATTTAGCTTGCAGGGTCATAGATCGGGTTTGCTTTTGCGATCTGATCATGCCAGCATTAGGTGTGTAAAATAAAGTCTGTCAGTAACAAAAATTACAGATTAATCTAGGCAATTATCTTCCAAAAGGCAGGAAAAAAGTTTGTGGTCTGCTATTTATGTTTTGCTATATATTGCAAGTTCCTGTAGGACTTACCTGAGGTCAGAGAAACATATTAGTTTACATTTGACAAGGTTCTTATTGAAAGCTGATTAATTTGCTTTTTTTAAAAAAAGTTCAGAAGACAAGAATTGTAGCCAAAAGCTCTTCATTTGTAAACGGACTCAAAACATTCCATACCTCAGTCTTTATCCATTTGATATATTTCTTTCCTAAATAAAACACTGTAAACTATTAAATCCTAAAAGAATGTTCATCTCATTTTTCTATTGGTGATTTAGCGAGCGTCTTTCAAATTTTTCTAAAGATAGTAGCAAACGATTTCCAGATCTCAGTGGCTTAACACAACAAAAGCTCATTTTTTTGCCTCTGCAAAGTCATCTGGGTGTGCAGGCAACTAACTCTCTCTGAGTTGGCTCAGCAAACCAGCCTATTTATGGCATTTAAATTCAACACGATTCTACAGCTTTGATAGCAGAAGAGTGCCCTGGAAAAGCTCACAACTGGCAGTTAAATGCTCACATTTTATTGGCCAGAGCAAGATGTATGGCCACAATCCCCCCACCGCGTGTGCACAGAAGTAGAGGAGAACCAAAAATATTCGTGAGAGGCATTAATGTCTACACACCTATCCAAGGAAAACTCTAAAGAAGATATGAAAACATATAAGAAAAATTACAAGACAGGGTACTAAAGCATTGGACAGAGTAGCCAAGGGAAGTATAAAACCATAAGTTTAACCCTAATTGATTTAAAAATGAACAAAAATATACAAACAAACAAAACCCTCTCAGCTTGAATATTTAACTCTCCACCTCCCTCGAAAACACTTTAAAAAGAGAAGGAATATGAAAAAAAGTAATATTTGATCTATCTGGTAGATCAATGAATTATGTCAAATTTTTTAAAACATAAAACTGAGGAAAAGATATTTATAGATGAAACTTCACAATAAGGAAATGGCTCATTAATCTCTTAAAATTAAATGTAATATAAAACATGAACAGAAGCTTCTTTGTTTTTCAAATATTGAGGTGAGGTCAATGGTACATGCAGAGTCATTTTAGTATAACAGTCTTTATCTAGCTTAGAAAACAAAGTAATAACCTTTGAAAATTTTAATAAAAAATTTTAAAGAAGACAGCCATATTAGGCAACAGTTTGAAGCATTTAATATTCTTCCATATTTAATACTTGAACTGAAAACTTCTGAGGCTTAACCCTAAAGTTCCAGTGGAGATTCATTTTTAAAAAGGGCTACCAAGGGGATATTTCATCTTCCATCATCAGTTTAATAATGATTCTTAAAAAACTGTAATTACTTCCAGAACCTAAGAGCAGGGCAGCATTATCATATTAATGAAACTTAGGCACCTAGGGGTCCCTTTATTCATAAAAAAAAAAATCTAAAAATTATATTTTATAATTATTTTGGCATAATTACAAATATAAAACAGGCTGGATTATATTTCCTGATCTTAAAAGAAATTAAGACAACTTCATGAGCTCCTAAAAATATCATGGGCCCTAGGCCCTGTGCCTAATACATACTTCTGCCTTGGCTGAGAACTTACTGCCAAGTCAAGCAAGAATTAAGTGTGTGCATTGAACAGACTATGGCTTACAAAGGAAGGAATGCCTCCATCCCATATTATCAGTGATGTGTATAAAAACATTTAAAAAAATATATTGCTTTCACCATTTAAGTTCTGCTTTTTTGTTGTTGTGAGCAAGTTGTTATATTCCTCAGCAACTTAAGTTGTAAATACAGTACGTTTTGAAATAATTATGTATTACTTTTACGTGAGTAGTAACAATATACAATTAGAATATTTTCTCAACTTTTTCCCCAACATACCTAATGTCTACATTTTTTCAGAGTACGTGGGTATCTCTGTGGATGCAGGTCATTATATCTAAGTGAATAGCTTTTTTAATAGAGTATAATAATACAAACAAGGATATCAATGAGTACTGAAATTTGTTGACATGTCAGCTAATATATTATATAATTTATTATTTAAAGAAATTAAAACTAAAAGTATTGATATTTACCTACTTAGTAATTATGAATATTTTAAAATAATATTTCATTAATTTTCCAAAGGCCAACTAAGAACTATATATAAGGAAAGCATTTGAAGAACCAGAAGTTCTAGTATATCAATGATGCTAACTAATATCATTGACTAATTTTACTGAAATAATAACAATAAAAATGAGATTATAGCATGTAAAGAAAGTAGATTGTGAGGAATTAAAGAAGCATACTTTAAAAGGAAGAATCATAAAATAAATAAAACTATAAAATATAGTCTGAATTTAGTGTGATTACAATAAATATACAAACTTTTTGAAAAATATGGCTCTGTTAGAAAAAAGTGAAGGTTATTTCTCCCAGGCTCCTCCACCTCCCCTATGACAAAGGAAATACAAGTTTGGCTGCTATGGCTAGAGGAAAGACTGGAATCACTGAGCTGCTTTCAAAGCCCACATTTACCTTGTCTGGCCTCAAGCAACGAATAATAAGCATCCTTTGAAACGCATTTACTTTATCTTCCCAAATATCAGGAAATTCCTCATGATGTGGTTCCTGAAATTACAGTGGATATAATTCAATGTTATTTTAGAGATTATTTCTGAAAAGAAAACAGTATTTTAACTTATGAATCAATTTTTAAAGAAAACATATAATGACTAAATGAAATCAAGAATGCTAATGCAAATTTCATTAGGTTGGGTCAAAGTTATGAAATAAGGAATGAAAAAATTTAAAATACTACAAAAGAATCAAAACTAGAACAAAATTATCTCTATTATGAAAAAAAGTACATATGGAATTTTATTCCCATTGATTGTCCAAAGGCATGTAAAAGAACCTACCAACTAGTCATCATCTATTTATAAAAATAAACATTTATTACAAAAGAAGAACAGCATTGTACTAAAATGCACTGTGTAATTTCTTGTTTTGAACAATTTTGGTGTCCTTTTTAAAAGAGATATTTGAGGATGTGTACAATAATGAAGAAGACAAAAGAGCTATTAAAACTATATGAGAGGCGTCAAGATCCCAGGAAGAGTGGTAACCTTGAAAAAAAAAAAAAGAAGACAGTTGTACCTTTGAAACTTCAGGGAAGGCTAAGCAGTATCTCAGATCAGAAATCTCCATGCTTCAGTATAGTGAATAAACTTCTATTTCAAATTAGAATGAAGTACTCACAAAAACATATTTGTCTCTAGGAAATATATTTTTAGTACTAACAAGGAGAGATCCAAAAGAGATCCTGTCCAAAATATTTGAATTTTTATGTAGACACAATCTTACTATCATGTATAAAACAACTATTAGGTAACCAAATAAAAAAATGTTCTCACATATCTGGCCCTTCCTTCCCTTCCCCCTTCTCCCCCAAATTGAGCTCTTGCATAGTAAACCCAAGGAATGCAGAATGTCAAGAGAGTAAAAAGAAAGGAATAGAAAAAAATTAAGTGGGAATTTGCACAATATCCGCCCTTGTGCTAAAAAGTTAGGGAAGGCAACAATTTCTGTGTATTTCCAGAAGGAAAACTGTATCATGGTATGTGTCTCCAAGTAGCAAGATAAGGTCTCGTGAAATATATTTGAGGACTACTAGCTTTTTCCTTTCTTCAAATGTCAAAAATATCTATTAGCTCCTATCATGCATTAAAAAAAACAAATAATCATTTTGTAAAATTTTAATGCATCTGCTATTATAGTTGTTAAAGTCTAAGTTGATGATAAATGAAAACCTGGCATAGAAATTCAAAAAGAATATCTATTAAGGACCATGCAGCTTTTTTTGCATCTCCACACATTTCAAGGAATTTGAAAAGAAATTCAGACAGAACCACTGATTTAGAAGGTGGGGATAATATAAATCTAAACTTTGATTTTAGCTTCTGACCAGCTGTTTAAAGTTTACTTGAATCTTGTTTTTATTCAAAGATAAGAATATATAATTTAACATTATTTTCTCCATTTATAAACTTTGGAATAAGCAAGAGGATTAAAAACATACCAAACTGTCATATACTTTTTTCCATCCATCCTTTAAGTGAATAAACTCTTTACGAATGGATTTGAAGGAAGGCAAATCATCTAGTCGACATATTTCATCCCAGGATTTTTGAGGGAGCCATGTACAAGGGTTGGCATGAGGATTATCCAGTCCAATGCCACCGGTTAGCAGAAATCTCCATTCAGCTTTATTAATCTTTTGAAAACAAGGTAGCATGAAGAGTCAGAAATGATTTCATCATATAGATAGTAAATTTACAACCATTTTTTAAAAATTGACTATTAATTTTAAAATATCATGTATGTTTCCTATGAAATTCTGATGTAGCTCAGATTTGTTAATAAGAAACTGAAGTATCCATTATAATACATTTTCCAAAATAGTTCTATTTTTAGAAAGTTACTTTTTGGTAATATTTCTCCAGATTTACTAACCTAAACATGAAAATCTGAATATATTCTATTTGAATATATGTTTTCCAAATGACTGCTTAGAATCCTGTTGGCTCTAAAAATTGTGGGAAGATAAATAGCCATCAATCTGCTATGTTTCATCATTTTCCATAAAATATAATCAGGTACTTCTATGTAACTTTTACAAAAATGCAAGAATAAAGCATTTACTCTTTTAAAATTCAACTAATACATCATCATATGAAATCAATAAACCTTAAACACACAAGTGTATAAAATAGTAAATTTATACACTGCTCTTGCATTTGTAAAGTGTTTCTTATATTTTAAATGAATAGATTTAAAACATAGCAAAAATTTATGAAAGATATTGTTCAATACAAGTGGTTAGATTTGACTAACTTGCACAAGTTCTGAAAAACATTACCATTTATACTATTACTGGTGTAAATATATCAATCTATTTGGTAAGTTTATATGCATACTTATATGAGATTCTAATAAAAACTGTTTTAAATTAAAACAAACAAAAGTTTAAGTAATAGTTACATAATGAATTCTGGGCTTAATTTATTTTCACCTTTATGAAATTCAGGCTAGTTGTAATGTCTTGCCATAATTATAATAATTACCATTATTTACAACTCTTTATATATTCTCATACAAATTAGTAAGTTAATGAATCAACGTTAATATTATGTTTCTTTTCCCCTGTAAATTAAAACAGTACTGACCGCACGCTCATGTATCAGCAGATTCACAGTTAGACAAAAAGAAAAGAGTAGCTTGTCCTTTTCAAAGAGTGATCGGCAGACATTAACATAGAGGGAATAAGTAAAGTGATCCTTGAGAATCTGAAGCCTATGGTCAACAAAAAGAAAAATAAATTAAAAAAAAAAATTCATTATACTTTTTAAAAAAAGTTCTTAAGGAAACCTATTATAAACCATTTAGATGTATGTTAGTCTAATAAGCTTTCTGGTCAATTACTCCCCAAACAATCAAAGATCCTCATTTACCGGATGCAGCAATTTGAGAGCTACATAATGTAGAAACACCAGTAGAATTGCATTTTATTGTCAACTGATTTTTTAAATAAAAAAATTTAATCTTATTTTTGGTATAAAGTCAATGTATTCCATAATAATTATGTTTAAAGATCCATGGACTATTTTTAATTTTAAAACATTTCTTGGGGTATAATTTGACTTCTTTATTCTGTAAATACTTCCAAATATTATATATTAAATGGATAGAACAAAAGTACAATCTTTTTATTAAATTAACATTAAGTTTAGTACTGTGCTACTCTGCTCATAAATCATTAAAAGCTAGAGAAATCGCAAAAGTGATAAACTACATTTTTATTTAGCACCCAGACAAAATATGCAAATCACGATATTTGCAACTAATAACTTTCTAGTAAGTGCTAAAGTGCAATTTGTATTCATATTAGTTTTTAACATGAATATAACACTTTAAGCATTTTCATTTAATTACCTCATAAGGAAATAAACTATCATTGAAATGAAAATTTAAAATATTTTTATTACATAGGTTATAATAGTTATAATAGAAATAAAATTGAAAATATTTGTAGAGAGCTAATGACTGACATGAATTAATGGCTCAAGCCATTAATTTATCTGAAGGAAAAATTAGAATAATTTGAGTATAATTAAGCAAATCATATCAGTGTTTCATAATGTGTCTAGAAAAAAATTTACCAGTACAATCATATCTTAGCTGTTTCCAGACTGATATCCTAAGCTACTGATCACCCCAGATCTACTTTTTTTCTTACTTGCCTATTTCTTTAACTGTTTTATCCCTGCCAGCATTCCCATAAAGAAAATTAAAACAAATTGATGTATTTATTTCTAGTTGAAAACTCTGAAAGGGGCTTGGTAGAGATGGCCTTGAAACTAACTGCTGTAATATCGTTGAATTCTTTTGAAGATTTAAAATAATCATACTATTCCTGTCCCTATTTTTATGCTAATAGGTGGTCTTTTCACACGAGACATTTAATTTGTCTCATCTATAACAGTACAATTAACACAGGGTGATTTAGGTTTGGTCTTTATAAAATAAAATAAAAATTTCTGCACTTTAAGACAAATTTCCTCTTGTAGATAGAAAGATTGAAAGGAAAATTATAAGGGTCAATTATATTAAAAATCCAAGTTCAGTCTCATTACTGCTAATGTAGGTTAAAATATGATAGTTTAATAATCTGTTACAGTGAAAAAGAAGATAAAATGATCATGCTCAATGGTGATGCATGACACATGATATAAGGTCATTCCTGTTCCTTGGATGGAGCTGTTCATTTGAATAACCTTCCAAGAAAGGAATTTATATCAGGAGTCTGAAAGAAGTGAACTCCTTCATCCTAATTTTGGGATTCTAGCCTAGGGAAATAATCACATGGACATTTATTGCAGCATTATTTATAATACAGAAGCTGAAGACTATTTACAAGTCCTACAATAAAAAAATCATAGCAGATTCATAAAATGGGGTATATTGTACTGTTACTAAAAATTATGTTTCAGAAGAGTGTTTAATAACATGGGATAAATGATCTCATAGAAGTGGAAGAAAAAGAAACGTGTGTGTGTGTAGGTACATGGATTCCCTAGAAAGAAAGAGGAGAGAGAGAGAAAGAGAGAGAGAAGATATTTCAGTTTGGTCCCTGTAACAAAGCTATAGCTTAGTTAAGTTTTTGTTTCTATATTTATGATTTTTTTTGCTACAGTTATTTATTTTTATGAATTAAAATTTTATAAAGAACAGATGATCTAAATTATTGTAGTTATTTCACAGTACATACCACAGTAGTCATAATAATATATGGCTGCACAGTTAAATAATAATTATTATGAATAATAACTATCAGAAGACAAATGAAAATAAAATACATTTTTACCTCTTAATAAAAGGAATTGAGAGATAATTTTAGACTAATATTAAGATTCTAAATCAATTTGGTAGTCTAATGTTAATAGTCACATGCTTTCTTATGTCCTTGGTATAGCTGTAGTCCAATAGGTAACTAAAGTCTGCATCTTATCTGAGGTTTATCAATAATTGACAGATAAACAAATGATTCCTATGAGAACTCATTCCATTTTTAATTTCTGAATGGGAGCTAGCTTCCTAATGGAAAACCTTTATTTTACTAAAAAAATAAGAACAAGATTAACTAAGACTGGCTAAAAATTCTCTCTTAATGGACCACTTTGGAACTCTGGCAGGATTTACTAAAATGGAACATATGCATACCCTGCGATCATCGATTTCATTCTTTGGTATATACCTACCAGAAATGTGTTCATACAAAAGCCATGTACAAGAATGCTGAAGGCAGCAAAAGTTTATAATAGTCTCAAACTGAAATCTACCCAAATATGCTTGATAATAAATGAGTAAATAATTCGTCGTATTATATAAGGATGAATAAAAATTAAAAATAAGAGTTTTTAATTCTCCCTATTGAAAATAAGGAAAGAGATTTCTCTCCCCTCCTTTTTCTTAGAGCATTTACTTTTGAAAACTTAAAATTATAAGTACTTTCTCCTCTCTTTGAAATGCATATAAATTCTTTTGAAAACAGACCTTTCATGATCCAGGAATGTCCTTCTCAAAGATCTGAGAACCATTTCCCTGAAATGTAAACGTCAGGGGAGATAGTGCCCCTATCTTCCAGTTTCTGTGGGAGGGTAGGAGCTCAACTTTTTAGTAGGTGCCTAGCTCCAAGTTGAAAAACTACCTCTTGTCATAAAGATACCAGATGTTTGTTTTTCCTCAGGTTAAAGCTAACAACAATGGTCATCTCATCTTTATTAGCAGGCAAAGTTAGGATGAGATTTCTATCTTTGCAATCTCTTAGTGGTTTGCCTATAATGTACATCACATTCTAGTTTAATGCTTATTCAATAATGAAACTATTTCTTTCTTTACTACTTTGTAGAGAAAATCTACTTTAGGAGAAAATTTTGTTTTTATACTTCCCCAACAATATACTCACACAATGGAATATTATTTGAAAATGAGAGTGAGTAAACCACTTGCACTATACAAAACAATATAAATCTCACAAACACAAAGTTGGGTGTAAGATGCCAGACCAAAAAGAACACAGACTGCATGATTCCAGGTACACAATGTTGTAAAACAGACCAAACTAATCTATGGCGTTAGAAGTCAGGATAGTAATTACCTTGGGGGTAGGGGGTAGGGACTATAAAGAAACACAAAGTGGGATTTCTGGGCTGTTGCTAATGTTCTATGTCTTGATCTGGGTGCTAATTACATAGGTGTACTCACTTATGAAGTTCATTGGGCAAATGCTTCTGATTTCTGCATGTTTCTGTATCTATATTAATAACGTCAATAAGTGTTTTCAAGCACATTTTTTTCTATTTACTCCTTGGTTCCAGATTATACTTTTAAGATAACTAGTCATAAATATGATTTCTGTTGTTTCTAAATTAAAAGATTTTAGCTACAAAGAAAAAAGTCCTTGCCTCAGGGAACTCAAATTTTAGTGCGAACACCAGACATGCTTGTTCAATTAATTAATATAATGTAAATGGCTGAGAACTTCTCTAAGAAAGGTCACTTAAAATTTTATTTTCTATATTGCAGTAATCCTTGCTAATCTTGAAAATTTCAGATACTGGAAGAAATAAAGAAATAAACATTTTTCAAATATCATAATATAGAAAGAAAGTGTAAACTACCATCATGCATTTCTTCCCTAAAGATACCCACTACTCCCTCCCTTTCTTCTCTTTCTCGTGGGCAGATATCTGAAAAATTGTTTGCTAAGCCAAGTGTTTATTATTTTCATATTAAGCTTATAAAATCATGAATGATACTAACAAAACATTGCTCAGTCTAAGAATATCCAACATTTAGCAAAATTCTACTATGATAAATGAAAAGAATTCAATTCAGATTTCAAGGGATTAGTACTGTGGATGTCTAAAAAATAATTCTTAACTTTAAGTGATAAGTATTAATTCCTTTGGGTATGAATAGTCAAGAAACTGAAGTACTTAGCTACATACCGATCAATAAAGTTATAAAGGGCAGGTTGCAATAAATTATTTTCTTTATTCAAGAAGTAATTTCATGTTATACTATTAAAAACATGTTTTAATACCAAACTAAAATTTATCTCACTGATAACAAAATGAATTTTATTCTCTCATAGATGTACTATTAAGTAAGGTCTTAATTCCACTACTGATTATAATAGCCAACAATAAAATAAAGTATCTTATGTAAATGAGAATAACATAAATAATCATAACAGGGAATTTTTTAAAACACTGTTACTTGACAAATTTTATTTATGTGTATATCAAAATATAAATTAGTACCTTTTGGAATGCAAGCTTATAGAAGGTAAGAGTAATATCTTTTAGATGTATTAACTACTTTTTCCATACCTTCTATCACAAATACATTTGCAAATGACAAAACGAGGTAAATGTTTCCTCTTTTTAGAATTACATTATAATCCTATATCTCTGTAAACAATTTCCCAGCAGACTGAATTTGGTCATATCTGTTTGATTTCTAACTCTCATCATTTATTTCTGGTACAATGATTAATCAAGTTCATTTTAGCTATGTGGCTGTAATGCTCACACCATTCTTAAACAACAATGAAAGCCATCAATTACCATTTAATTTTCATACATTAATTAGTATTAGTATTCATTAATATTTCTTTTATATACCTTTTTGTCAAAATTTCTGATTTCTCTGAATTTTCAATAGACAGGATGAAAAGATTAATAAACCAGATCAGTGAGTATTGATACATAGGTTCAATATTAGCTAAATCAGCAATAGAAAAAAACAGGATGGTAGAATGAATGGCAATAGGACGATAGCCCATGCGGGTGGAATCAATCTTTTTCTCTGTCTCTTCGGCTACTTCCTGCTTTTGAGAAATCTCATTAGCCAAAGCCTTGGAGGAAGATAATATCTTAATAGCAGTTTCATCTTCTAATATATTGCCTTCTGAAGATGAAAGAACTTCTAAAATCTTGTCTTCTATTTCTTTTAACTGCCTGGAATAAAACACAATTTTCTCAGAAGAGAAAGAAATCATTTAAAATCACTTCACGTATACATTCTTTTATAAGAAATAAAGAACTTGTAACCTAAAGAAATGCATCACTTTGTGACAAATATCTGTAACGGTGCTGTTGTATAATTTCTTATCCTGCAAAATGTCAAAAAGACAGGCTTTTCTGCCCCACTTCTCTTTCTAATGATCATTTATGTGGTAACTACAGAGAGATATGGTAAGCCAATCTACTCTGCTATCAAGTATCTCAGCCCCAAGAGAACAGAAAGTATCACTCCATTTATTTTCTGAAATTTTCATGACTTATCAAGCTTTACCCTTTCTGCCTATGATATAGGTATTATGAGCAGAAAGTGAGATGTAACATATTCATTCAGATTGTGCTCCAGTGAAAACAGGTTACCTCAGTTACACAATAAATACTAAAACTTTTCTGTTAAAACTTTGTCGAACAGTTGAAAACACATTGCTTTTCAGTTCTTCTAATGCCTAAGAATGTGTATGTAGAAATATATTCTGTAATGCGATTTTCTAAATTAACATAGGAGCACTGTAATATCTTATATTCTCCTCTTAAATCTTCCCATTCAATGCATCTATTAAATCTAACAAAACAAATCTTTAAAATGTGCTTTATTATAAGTGATCTTGAAACAAGTAAAAATAATTCTGTGTTTTATAATGTTTAAAACCTTTTGTTTTCAGCTCCTTGTAATATCAAGGCTTGTTTTTCTTCTTCAAGGTCCGGCCTTTCTCGTGCCACCACAATTCCCAAAAGCTGATCTTGCATTCCCTCAGAAGTTATCATGAAGTTTAATAATGTTACCTATAAATAAGAGAATATACAAAAATTGCATCATTATTTCTATTGAGAAATAGAAATATGCTTCAAATTCTGACGTTGTAATATACTCTACTTACTATAGTAGCATGTGTGAAAAGTGGAATTTGTAAAGACTATAATCAAAGATACAGGCAAGCTTGATTGTTGGCTCAAAAACACACTAAAGTTTCTCATAGTCATAATGTAATACTTTAAAGAGTTTTTTTTGGTGATCACTTTATTTTTATTTCACATTGGTTCAATTTCTGACAAGCCTTTAAACCAAAAATCAATTAGAATCAGATTGGAATCTATTTCTCATATTAGCTAGACTAGCTGATTTATATTTTAAGGATCCTAGAGGTGTGAAGAGGTAAAGGAAATTTTACAAAGTGAGATAAGAGGAAAAATAACACTGTGATTACTTGTGATGAGTAAAATATGTATTTATAATTATCAGATTGTAAATACATATATTTATATAAAATATATAAATATATTGTAAATATATATTTTTAAGAAGAGAGACCTGTAATATATATATTACATATTATGATATAATATAATCATATTATGATACGATATTTACAATATGATATTCAACCACCATTGTGAACTAAGGAATGTACATCTCAATGGTGTCCATCAAGGTGCAGTCTACTAACACTTGCTTCATACCTAATGGCTTATAGGTAGGTCTCTCTCTGTTGCCTACATCTTAAAATTTCCCCTCTACTGGTTCTTTCTCACAAGTGGGAAAGTAACCATGCTCAGGTCTCTCTTTTTAAAAAAGCAAATAACAGCACTATGTTGAATATCAGTGGTGAGAGTGGGCATCCTTGTCTTGTTCCTGGTCTTAGAGGAAAAGCATTCAGTTCTTCACCATTGATATTAGATGAGGGTTTGTCATACATAGCCTTTATTATATTGAGGTATTTTCCTTCTACACCCATTTTATTGAGTGTTTTAATCAAAAGTAGATGTTGTATCTTGTCAAATGCTTTTTCTGTACATATTGATATGATCCTATGATTTTTATCCTTTTTTTTTGTTAATGTGGCATATCACATTGATTCATTTGAGTATGTTGAACCATCATTGGACCCCTGGAATGAACTCCATTTGATCTTGATATATTATCTTTTTAATGTGTTATCTTTTTGATGTATTGTTATATTCAATTTGCTAGTATTTTGTTTAGGATTTTTGTACTGTATTCATAGAAGATATTGATCTGCAGTTTTCTTCTTTTGTGTTGTTCTTGCCAGGTTTTGGTATCAGGATAATGCTGGCCTCATAAAAAGAGTTAGGAAGTATTGCTTCTTCTTCAAATTTTTGGAAGAATTTGAGAAGAACAGCTATTAAATCTTTGAATGTTTGGTAGGGTTCACTAGTGAAGCCATTTGGTCCTGGACTTTTACTTTTGGGGAAGTTTTTGATGATTATTTCAATTTCCTTACTGTTGATCAGTCTATTTAGATTTTCCAGTTCTTTGTGATTCAGTCTAGGAAGGTTGTATATTTCTGAGAACTTGCCCATTTCTTCTAGGTTATTTAATTTGGTGGCATAAAATTTTTTGTAGTATTCTTGTATGATCCTTTGTATTTCTGTGGTATCTGCTATAAGTTTTCCTCTTTCATTCCTGATTTTGTTTATTTGTATATTTTCTCTTTTTTTCCGTAGTGAGTCCAGCTGGGGGTTTGTCAGTTTTATTGACCTTTTCAAAGTACCAGCTCTTTATTGTATTAATTTTTTCTATTGTCTTTTTGTTCTCAATTTCATTTAATTCTGCTCTAATTTTTATTCTTTCTTTCTGCTGACTTTGGGCTTCATTTTTTCTTTTTCTAGTTCTTTAAGATATAATGTTAGGTTGTTTATTTGGGATTTTTTATTGTTTCTTGAGATAGACCTGTAATGATATAAACTTCTCTCTTTTTACTTTTGTTTTGATATGTCATATTGTCATTCTCATTTGTCTCTATGTATCTTTAGATCTCTCCTTTTATTTTTTCGTTGACCCAGCTGTTCCTTAATGAAAGGCATCCAAATTGGATATAAAAAAGTCAAATTGTCACTTTTTGCATAAGACATGATTCTTTATATAGAAAACCCTAAAAGATCCAACCAAAAAACTAGTAGAAATGATAAACAAATATAGTAAAGTTGCAGGTTAAACAATCAATGTACAAAAATGCTGTGTGTTCTTATATAACAATAAATTCAGAAAAATTTTAAAAAATTCCTTTTGCAATTGCAACAATAAAAACAAAATAAAATACCTAGAAATAAACTTTAAAAACGATATGCAGGACCTATACACAGAAAACTATAAGGTATTATTAAAAGAAATTGAAGAAGACACAAAGAAATGAAAAGATACTCCATGTTCTTGGATTGGAAGAATCAACATAGTTAAAATGTCTATATATACAGATTTAATGCAATTGTATTAAAATCCCAATAGCATTTCTTAAAGACATAGAACAAAAAAAAAATCATCAGATTTGTATGAAACCACAAATGACCCCAAATAGCTAAAGCAATCATGAGAAAAAAGAACATAGCCAGAGGTATCACAGTCCCTAATTTCAAATTATACTGCAAAGTGACAATAATCAAAACTGCATGGTATTGGCAGAAACACAGACACACAGAGCAATAAAACAGAATTGAGTGCCCAGAAATGTACCCACATGTATATGGACAAATAATTTTTGAAGCAGGAGCTAAAAATACATAATAGAGAAAAGAAAGCCTCTTCAATAAATTATGCTGGGAAAATTGGAAAGCCAAATGCAAAAGAATGAAATTAGACTGCTATCTGTCCCCATACACCAAAATTCACTCAAAATGGACCAAAGACCTAAATATAAGACCAGAAACAATAAAATGCATAAGAGAAAACTTAGGAACTAAACTTACAGACCTTGGTCTTAGAGAGGATTTTATGAATTTGACCTCAAAAGCAAAGGAGGTAAAAGCAAAAATAAATGAATGGGACTGTATCAAACTGAAAAGCTCCTGCACAGCAAAGAAACCATCAACAAAACAAAGAGGCAACCAACTGAATGGGAGAAGATATTTGCAAACAACACCTTTGATAAGGGGCTAAAATCCAAAATATATAAAGAATTCATACAACTCAAAAACAAACATACAAATAATACAATTAAAAAATGAGCAGAGTACCTGAACAGGTAATTCTCCCAAGAAGACGTATGAATGGCCAACAGATATTTGAAAAGATGCTCAACTTCACTAGCTATTAGGGAAATGCAAATCAAAACCACAATGAGATATTTGAAAAGATGCTCAACTTCACTAGCTATTAGGGAAATGCAAATCAAAACCACCTCACACCTGTTAGAATGACTATTATCAACAAGACAAGTAATAACAAGTGTTGGAGAGGTTGTGGGGAAAAAGGAACTCTCATAAACTGTTGGTGGAAATGTAAACTGGTACAACTACTACGGAAAACAGTATGGAGGTTCCTCAAAAAATTAAGAATATAGTTACAACACTGACCCAGCAATCCTTCTTCTGGATATCTACCTGAAAAATTTTAAAACCTTTATTTGTAAAGACATATGTACTCCTGTATTTATTGTATCATTATTCATGGTGGCCAAGACATGGAAACGACCAAAGCATCCTTCTATAGATGATTGGATAAAGAATATATGATACATATATACAATAAAATATTACTCAGTTGTAAGAAAAAATGAAGTACTGCCATTTGCGACATGGATGGTTTTTAATAATATCGTGCTAAGCAAAATAAGTCAGATAGAAAAAATTGAGAACCATAAGGTTTCACTCATATGTGGAATATAAAACTGAAAGCCACAAATAAATAAACAGGACAAATAAACAAACAAAAACTCTTAGACACAGACAATAGCATGGTGGTTACAAGGAAAGGGGTGTGAGGAGTAGGTAGAAAAAGATAGAGGGTCAAATATATAGTGACAGGAGATTTAACTTTGGGTGGTGAACGCACAGTGCAATATACAGATGATGTATTATGGTACTGTACACTTGAAACCTATATAATTTTATTAACAAATGCCACCCCAATAAACTCAATGCAATTTAAAAAGAAAAAGAAACAGAAACAGAAACAAGCAAATAAATCATTCTTTCCAGCTAAGGAACCATCTCTTTTTGTGCCTTCATAACTATACTGATTGAGATGTTATTTATATATGCTTCTGTCTCCACTTCATTTCATTCTTCAGCCCTCTATAATCTGCTCTCATCTCTACCTCCACACACCTATCAATACATACAGCAATAAACTATAGAAACTTTTTGGCTCTGGTCACCAATAAACCCATAAACCAACACACACTTGACCTTGGCTTAATGTGAATCGCCCCTACACCTTTTAACATCTATTTTGTTTTCTGCCTGTCCTCATGTCTTCAGTTAAGGTCTCCACCTATGTCTTCAGCATCACCCCCGACTCCTCCCTTTCATGAGCCTTTCATTTTAGCTTTGCTGAACTGACTGTGGAATCCCATACACACCAACTATGGAATGTCTGCATGTGCTTCAGCTCTGGCTGCTGAATGGAAGACTTTGTGTTGCCCCACCTTTCCTAGTAATAGAATATTTCTTCTTCAGAAACAGAGTAATTCTGTATTTGTAGGAAAATGTCCTACCTGTGATCAGGATTTATAAAAGAGCTTCTTGCAGTACCCCTAGGAAGGTGATTCCCTCCTCCACCCAGACCCAGACACTTTCTCCAAGGTGGTATCCTCTGGGTTAATCTTCTCAACTTTTCCCCGTCACTTGCCCATGACAGCTTTGGATGCCTCTAAGTATAGATTAGATGGGCATAATCATAAATTGAGATGGAATAATAAGCAATTCTTAAAATTGAGCAATTCAAAAAGCTCATTAAATGTTGTTATATAATGCTCTACTTTGGCATCCATTCGTGGAAAAATTATAATTAAAGCTTTCAAGAGATTTTTCCCTGTTGGCAGGAGAAATCAATTGCAGAGGTTACATTTGCTTTAATCCCCAAACCATAGTCACAGTGTTTAGTGAAATGCATGTTTTACAACTTTTACCTCATTGCATTCAGATACAAGGAGGTATTCAGTCATAGTCCATTAATGTTGGATCTTTCAAAATCAAGATGTTGCAGATCTATCTGTTTGCTCACAAATAAGCAGTTAAAATCACACAAATATGGCTTCATAATATTATTTTCATTTAGGTTCGAAAGGATTATAGTGGCATGATATCATCCCCTGGGTACTTTTGCAAGTAAAAGGTACATAAAAGACCCTAAAAATAGGACGAAGAGGAAGTACTTTAATTTGTAAATGAAAGCAAGTAACTGCTTCACTATGTTTTCTAATCCCCGTTTAATCAATTCCAGCAATTAAAAATAATGAAGCAATAAGACACTCTAGGGATCTTAAGGATCTCGATAGTGAATCATAGATCAGTTTTTCTTCCCCATGGGGGTTTAAGACTTCTATTATAACTACTTACTAGTGAACTAAGAATTGTTAATGTCATTTGTGATATTTTCATAGTTTATATTGAAAAGTAAAAAAGGTTTTTCCATTTATTTAAAAAAAATTTTTGGACCACAGCTTTGGGATTTTATTATTTTCTTTTATGCTTCATTCTTTCTTACTTACAATTAAAAGTTAACAATGCTAATAACTAATACTCATATAACACTATGTGCTAGGCTTTATTCTAAGTATGTCACATAGGTTAATTTGTTTAGTCTTCATTCAGACTATGAGATAGACATTTATTACTCCCTTTGTATAGACAAGGGAATTGAGTCACAGAGGTTAAATATCACACAACTGGCAAGTGACAGAGCTGAGATCTGAACCAAGGTAGTCTAGCTCCAGAAGTCATGCTCTTAACTACTGCTGAGTATCGCCTCTTCTGATAAGTAAGCTAATAGCACACAATTTTAGATAACACTTTTATTTTAATTAATTAAAAACAGTGGTCAAGAATTTCTGTATTTTAAAACTGTGGTTTTAAAACTAAGCTCAAGG
>NW_006442484.1:59901155-59910684 GCF_000325575.1 Pteropus alecto
ATAAATTGCAGCAACTTTATTCTGTTAAAGAAGAATGATAAAGTTCTGTTCTTGAATTCCAATTCCCAGAATTAGCATATTATCATTTTTTGCAGAGAAAAAAATGTGCATATATGTCACCTATTTTTAACAATGAAAATCTAAGAATAATATCAATTGTAAAAATTAGATTCTTTTTTCACTGCATACTGAAGGCTCCTTTATTATTACATGCACATACAAAAGCAACATTTGGAAATTATTATAGCAACTTCAGGAAATGCCAAACAAGGACAAAAGCCATTTTTTCTTAGGAAGATCTGTTCTTCTTATGGCTCAGAAAGAAAATAAAGTCATTAATTGTAAGATTTGACTACGAAATTTTTATTTTAGATACTGGCCTTTACTGACGTTTCAGGAAGATAATGAGGATTTCTTAGCTTGGTAGTAATATAGAAGCGGAAGTCTGGTGCATATTCAATGGTAGAGTCCCCAAGTCGGATACATGTACTACCACCCTGCTTAAAGGTCTGTTTTAGTAGCAGTGGTTCCAGGATGGGATCTAGCTCTTCTCCAACATTTTCTAGCAACACTGGAGTAAAATCAGAAAAAGATTCCATGTTATCTTAAATATTGACTGTAAATCTGCAACCTTCCAAATTCTTTCAGCCTTCCAAATTGCTGCAATTCTTAGTTACTTCTAAAATTATTTTTGTCTTTTAAGTATTAGGAAATGATGTATAATGATGTCTGTGGGAAGAGCTTAACTGGTGGATCTATCTGGTCATCCTGCCTACTTCCGTACTGCTCAGCCACTGTTCTACTTTGGGCTCCTCGCCTTTTCTGAGATTCACTGTATGTCCAAGTATGATGGCACTGAGGTATATCCATTTGAGACATCAGAGAAAAAGCATTTTCAGTTGTTGTTATTTCAATGGTTATTATATTTTTTAATTATAAAAGCAACTATGCTTATTGTAGAACATGTGGAAAATATAGGAAAGAAGAAAGAAATGTTAAATTAATTAAACAAGGAGGCCATTAGACTGAGATGCCTTCTCATACCATGGTGTCCCACATAAACCAAAACTGAACCCTGGAGATGTCTCAAAGTTACAAAATCAGAACACGAAGGAAAACCAATTACAGTCAACTAGGCTTTAAGCTGCAGTCAATTAAATAGTTTCCTGTTTTTGCTTCTACACTTTCTTTATATAATATTGCCTTTTACCCAGCTCCTTTTAATGGAGTGCTCCGAACCACTTCCAGTTTGGTGCTGCCTGATTCTAATCGATTTTTGTTCAAATAAACTCTTAAAATTTTTAATATGCCTCACTTTATCTTATAACAGAAGAAATTGGAAAACTCTCTGTAGTTAGATATTCTTAACCTTTCTCCCTCCCCCTCATCTAAAATATTTTACATAATTGACTCATATGGTATAGAAGTTGACGGAAAAATGACAAAACTATATCTGTATAATTATTTGTTGAATAAATTATATTTTTCTCTTCAGTATTTTTATTCGTTTTTTTCTATACATCGATACTAAACAATATATCTAATTTTGCATCTTAATTATTTTGTTTGATAGTATAGCATAAATATTTCCTCATGTTAATAAAAATTAATAAACATGCTTTTAATTACTTCATAAGTCAATCATATTAATAATCTCATTTTTTAAACCAATGCACTATTATTAGATATTTGGATTGTTTCCTATTCTCAGTATTATAAATAGCACTGTATACAAAAAGTTTGCATTTCAGATTATTTCCTT
This sequence comes from Pteropus alecto, assembly GCF_000325575.1. Taxonomy (NCBI): domain Eukaryota; kingdom Metazoa; phylum Chordata; class Mammalia; order Chiroptera; family Pteropodidae; genus Pteropus; species Pteropus alecto. The sequence goes on from NW_006442484.1 coordinate 59,902,918, forward strand.
ATGACAGCATTCTAGAAGGGGAATCTTTGATGTAAGATCAGAGCCATAGTTAAGGTTCTCAATAGATTTGCCAAATGAAAGTTTTACAATTGGTGTTTGTGGCACTATCACAGCCAAACTTGAATTATGGTGTTTTGCAAGAGTCCCTCAAGAAACTGGATGTACAATCTTGATGGGAAAGAAGCAGCTTAGGGCATTGGAATGACAGGTGTCTGAATCTCTATTGCAGTAAAAGTACTGCTCCTTCCAACAGGTTACTCCTAGCTAAATGAATTCCTAAAATTGTCTTCTTGTCAACTTCTTGTACTGCTGAGATCTTATTTAACCAAAGCAGGCAGATGATTTTTAAACTCATTTTCATTTTCTGCTTGAATAAAATGATTATTTTTTTATAGTTAAATAACATGAGTGCATCATAATGTAGTAAATATGTTAGTCTTCTATTATTTAGATTGCTTCTATTTTTTCCACTGTTAATAATGCTACAGTGAATGTTTTTTTGAATACACCTTTGTGTTCATCACTGATTACTTAATCATGCTGGAGTCCTAGAAGTGGAAGTAATGGTCAACAGTTAAGAGCATCTTAAGGGCTATTTATATTGCCAAATTACTTTCCTAAATAGTTATAGAGATTTCAGGGTTGCAATGAGTACTCACTTTTTTTTGTTTGTTTTTAAACCTGTTTTTATATATCATCAACGTACTTACATTGCTAGGCATCATGCTAGCATTGTATTTTCTAATCAACTTCACAACTTTAAAAAGCATGGACTACTATTATCCCAGTTTTATGGATGGGAAAACTGAGGCAAGGCAATAGAAGTAAAATTTTCAGTTAAATCATCTAGTAAATGACAAAGAAGAAACTTGAACTAAGCAGTCAGGCTCCTTACATGGCTCTCTTAACCACTATGTGATACTGTCAACATTAGGTACTATATTAACGATTTTTACAATTTGATATGTGAAGAAATACTGTTATTTTAGGACTGATGTTTTAGGTGCTCTTTGGCTAATTACATTTTTACTTCTTGAAAATGTACCTTAATATATTTGCCCATTTTCCTATTGTGGGGTATGTTATTTACAATTAGGTTCAGCTGCAAACGATAAAAAAATAAGAGTGACATAAACAGGAAGGGATTTATATCTCATGTAAAGGAGAGCCCGAGGTCATCAGTGCAGGACTGGACAGACAGTGTGGCTAAACTGTTAGACATCAAGTTCCTGCCATCTTGCCTCTTCACTATTTTTGAAATATGGGTTGGATCTCTTTGGTCAAAATGGCTGTCAAACTACATCCACATTCCAGCCATCAGAAAGAAAGAGAAAACAGAAAAGGAAGAAACGTCTTTTAATAATATTTCTTGGCAATTACAAATGGCACTTTCATTTACATCTTAATGACCAAAACAAGTCACATGATGACATACAACTACAACAGGTGTTAGGAAATGTATGCAATGCACCCAGGTAAACACAGAGGATGCAAATAGTAAGGAAAAAGGTAGGAATAGACATCAGGAAACAAAGAGCACTAATTGTCTCAACGTACTAGGTTTTAAAACCTTATCTGTATATTTTAATGTTGTAGCAAATACCCGCCCCCCGATTTTCTGGTTGTTTTTAAATTTCTTTATATTTCTTTTTATAATTTAACTTTTTGTTGTAGAAATTTTAAGCCTTTTTCAAAAGTAAAAAAGAATAGTATACTCTTGTAAATTCAGCCAATCTTGTTTCATCTATTTCTTATCTCACCCTGGATTACTTACAAACAAATCCCAGACATCATGAAACTTTATCTGCAAATATTTGAGTAGGTGTCTCTGAAAAGCAGAGACTCTTTAAAAGTTGACACACCTTAAAAATTATTAATTTGTAAATTCATCAAATATCAAGGCAGAAACATGTTTCCCCATTGTCTTAAAATGCTTTAATTACAATTCGACTATTTAAATTGAGATACAAATAAATTCCATAAACTGTAATCATTTAATATACTCTTAAGTTTCTTCTATATAATATAGAAACTTCTATATAAATTTCTTGGCTTAAATTGTAAACTATTAATCTATTTAAAATTTTTCCATTGTGTATTTTCTTAGAAAGATAATTTACTTACTCCCCTATGTTTTCTTTTAGCATTTATGTCTTTTCTTTTTTTCTTTCATATTTAATTCTTTAAGTCATGTGGAGCAAATGAGGTGCGAGGTGAGACTCTGACTTGATATATTTTTCCACAAAACCAATTTTCCCGACAGCATTTGCTGAATGACTTGTCATTTTTCCATTGATTTACAATGCATACTTTCTAATGCATTAAAAGCTTACTTATATTAGAGTTTATTCCAGAACTTATCCCAGTTAATTCCAAATTCACTCTTCTTCTGAATTTTTTTTTACCTCTTTAACTGTGTTTCTTCTAGGTTAACTTCAGTATTATTTCTAAAAAATTTATTTCTGAAAGACTTGACATCTTTACAATACTGGTTTTCCTATCAGTGAAAAAATTATGTCTTACTCAAATCTTTTGTTTTTCTGTAAAGTTTTGTCATTTCTGTGCTATACACTGTGAACATCATTTTAAGTTTTTGTTTTGTTTTGTTTCATATTCTCTGGTTGATGAGACTCACTACCCAATTGTTTTATTCTCAGTTCTTATCAATTTTTAAAAATATTCTTTTTGGAATATATTTACTCCATTAAACTCTTTTATTATAGTAGCTTTTCAGTTAATTCTCTTAGGTTTTCTAGATGAAATATACTGTCTATGAATATGACAATGTTTTCTCTTTCCAAATGTTATAGCATCTTCATTGTTTTATTTTATTGCACTGAAAAAACTCTCTTAATAATGTTAAACAATAACAGAAATAATAGTATCAATTTCTCATTTTTATTTTTACATGATCAGGTTTTTAAAATCTTTTAATTTGTTAGTTAGGAACTCAAATTTTGTTTATGAAATATTATAACATTTTTGTCTAATTGCCTCAACTTTAGTAATTTTTGCATAAAATCTTTTTCACTAAGAAATACTATCACACAATTTCATCGCCCTGTTATTTCAAGTTAAAAATGGAATTAAAAGTATCTATATTAATATGTATATCTTTTTCAAAGCTAAAATATAATTATACAAATTTAAATATTACAGGCTTGATTATTTTCCCCAAAAGTGAACATTTATTTTCTCACCAGTAGAATCAAATTGTAAGCCTGTTAAGAAAGATTTCTGCAGCATCCTGATTTCAAAGAAATATGGCCTCAACATTGAATATTTACTATATTATAAGCCTCACTGGAAAATCAAAGTATTCTAAATTTAAAAAACAGAAAAAAGGAGCAAAAATCCATATGTACATGAATTACCCAGAACACTATCCTTAATTTAACTATTTTATTTTGACTCTAACTTTGGACTCCTTTAATTTTAATTAAATCAAAATATGTTTCATGTTAAAATATAGGCTCAAATTCATGAGACAGACAGGCTTCTTTTCATATTTCTATCATCAAAATTAACAATATGCTGATTTACGTAAAAACCCCCTTCCTCATTCCCAAGTTCCAGTCCATCACAGCATTTGCAAAGCTTGTGGGAAATCAAGGCTGGCAATCCAAACACATGGCTGCTACTATCTTTGAATAAAGCAGATCATCTCACTCAAAACAGTTATCCTTAGCAACAGAAATTTAAAGAGAACCAAGTATTTTTTTCATATTTCTTTTGTATTTAGGACATTAACTGGTACTAGTTTTTTTTTTTCTTTTTTTCTTTTTTTACGAATTACCTGCATTATCCTATGTGAGACTTTAAATTAATAGGAAAAAAATCTTCGGCATATTGTGTTAAATTATAGAGCATATTGTACTCAAAATAAATTCAATAATAACTGAATACAGTAATTACCCTCAAAGAGCTTGGAGGTGAGAAACAAGTAGCTAAGTACATAATAATAAGGGCAATAACTGAAATCTGTATTGGCACTTCGATGGAGAGGTCAAGAGAGATGTCACAGAAAAAGAAGTGTTTGAGCTGTACCTTAAAGGATGACATTTGAAGAAATTCACCAAATGGATGGAAAAACACAGAAGAAAGCTAAGAGATGAGGAACACCACCATGTTGTTATGTACTGCCTGCTCTCAAATACCCCAAACTTTCATCTTCTAAGCCTCATCACACGTGCCATATCTGTCTCCCTCTTTAAAAGCAATAATCTTCAAGAAAATAGAGACCAAGTCTGTCTTGTTCATGCTGTGTATTCAGCAGCATGTGGTATTTGCAAAATAAATATGATAGGTGAACGAATGAAGAAACGAATGAGCAAATGAAAGAAATATGAAACCAGAGTAGTTTTACATCCTTCATACGTTATACACAAGGGGGAAAGAAAGTGCTAGGAGATAAAAGTAAGGAAGGCTCAGATATGATAGATTTTGCTCTTAATGCAAATTTTTTTTCCCATAAAGCTAATGGAAAGCCATTAAAAGATACATACAAGTTAATGTCTTTTTAAAATTTAAAAATTTTAATCTTATTTTTTTTAGCTTTATTGAGGTATGGACAAATTGCTGTATCACTAATATTTACATGCTAATATTGTACTTACTTTATCCATTGGTGTAGTTAACACAGATATACTTTTATTTTCCAGAACCCTGACTTTAAAAAAATTTTTTAAGGAGCAGGATACTATTTAATCAGAGAATTTTATCTTAAAATTCAATATAAACAAATAAAAGGGAGGTCTGCTGTAGTTGGAGCAGATGGGTGAAGAAGGGGAAAGAAAACCTCTGTCTTCTCAATCCAGGCTGCCTGTGAGGGATGACAGATCAAAGCCACTATCCTTGAATAGACCAGTATCTAAAGATAGCTTCTTAAATGGAGGAGTCTTTAACCGCTTCTATTTTTTTCTTTTTCTTTTTCTTTTCTTTCTCTCTCTCTCTCTTTTTTTTTTTTTTTTACAGCAGAAAAGGATTGCTTTATTAGAAAGGAAAGGAAAGCAATAGTACACTTCCAGACGAGGAAGTGGCTCGAACAAGAGAAGGGCAGCTCAAAAGGCTCAAGGCCCCCGATTCTATTTTAAAACTGTAACAGTAATTGATTCTTTTACTTGAAGGTTAAATATAAAAACAGTTATAAAATCTGCCATCTGTTTCTTTTTCTATAATAGATTTAAATTTTTTCACTTCTTTCTGATGACTAACGTTAGAAGGCATTGTAAGTAATTATTATCCATTTTTAAAATTCATTCCAAAAATTAGGTTAAAGCAACTGTGAGTGACAGAGCATTAGAAAAAGACAGAAGACCTAGGGATTAGTTCAGCACTCCCTTTAACTAGGGGCACAATCTTGCTTAAGCCATGTGACTAACATTCTCTAGCATCTCACCTTGCTAATAAAATGAAGTGGCTGGGATTACTATTGGATTTCAAATTTGGCCACGACTCCAAGTAAAAAATACATTTTAAATCTTACTCCAGTACACATATATGCATCTAAAACTATGAAAATTTCGTGAAATAATGCTTAATTTTACTCTATGCTATGCAGTCTAATATGTTCTATTCTTTTCTATTGCATTTCATTTAAAAATGCTGGTCGAGACTCAGTAAGTTGGTTTGCTCTCTCACAGCTCTAACCCAAAGTTTGAAAAATTCTAAGCATATTGTCTCTCTGGCCTTTTCCTTTCTAAAATAATACAATACCATCATCATATATATAACTGAGATCACAGAAATCTCCAGAATGTCAAGCACGTGGTAGATGCTCAATTATTATTTAATTGTTTTTTTACTATGTCAGGAAATCATTTGAATATTTAAGTTAAATTAGAAAAAAAATATTTAAGGTGCCAATTCTTTCAAGAAATCTTTAATTCCTCCAAATTCTCATAGTTCATCAACTGTACCTTTCTTATATTAATTACATTAATATAATTGTACTTACAGACACTGCTGTAAGTACCCAAAGTACAATAACTCATGTTTTTTTCTCCCTTTATGGTCAAAGTACAGATGGGGAAATGGAGTCTCAGAAAGGTCACTGAACCCACACTGAGTAAAAGAGGCAGGTACTCTGATTTCATAGCCAGTGTACCTACCCATAACAGCACAGTAGTCCTAATAGTCCTAATAGGGTTAGTGACCTATGTCCACTTTCTATTTATATTACAGTTAGTTACATATATTGTCTGATCCTTTCCATTAAACAAGCAAGATATTTGATAGTAGAGATAATAATCCCCCTTTTTTGTAACTCTCATAACACTGTACTACTATACTCTAAGAACACCCGTTAGATGAATAAAACACTATTTGTGTGTGTGTCTGTCACACAGATTTTCTAGGTAACCTTACACTTTTTTCATTTCATGCTTAACCTAACAGAACCTAAAATTGTAATTAATAGTTTAACTGATTCATTATTAATATACAAAAATACAATGCCTATAAGACCATTTGTTATAAATATCATGATTCTTCCATGTAGTACCAGCTTTAATAATATCTGAGATTTGTTGAAATTGTCCTGAGTCTAAATATGTTGTAGTTTTATAATGTTCCTATTTATTTGGTTAAGTGAATTGTCAAGTTTGATAGGTAACATGGATTTAAATGTGACTAACAACCCCAATTTACTCCAATCATCAGTATTTTCTTTTTGGTTTTGACAAATGTGACGTGTGCATAGAGCTTTATTGAAAAATTCTTGTCATGTTTCTAATCTCTTCATTGTCAATGGCAGATAATAATCAGCTATGTAAAATGTATATGTAGTACTATGTCACTTTTGTAGGGTAAGTCAAGAGAAGGATAAATAGATAACTGGACTAATGTTGTGTTAAAATACTTTTGGCATATTAGGTGGCCCTTTTAATTGCAGAAGCGGAGTTATAATGAGAACTAAAGAATAGCGAAGAACAGAAAAAAAATTAAAACAGGTCGATTAGAGAATGCATCTCAAATGAATCAAGATGAAGACAACATCCTAACCTTCTGGAAGTATAATCTCTAAAGTTCTCACTTGATTAATTATCAATAAATAATGAACAACATTAACAAAGTCATTATTTAAGATGAGTCTGACACAAATATTTTTTTTAAAAAAGAAACAACTTACATCATTTTGAGTTAATTGTGCCCTTTCCAGGGCACAATTTCTGTAATGTATGCTTGTTATTCAGCTACGTACCAGGAGTACCAAACTGGATGCAATTTTCCAGAGTTCTGACATAGTCAGGATCACTTAATTTAATTAGATGAAGACTATTAGCTTTTTCCATGTTCTTGATCCATTTATTAGCTTGACCTTGAGGATCTATCATCAGAGGCCACCTTCTTGCATTCCTGAAAGAGAGAAGAAAGATGATGCTAATCAAGCTATGATTTATCTCTATGCAGTTGAATCATGCACACATCATTTTCTTACAGCTCGTGCTTTATAGTAACATTTTACTTTTTAACTTATTCTGAGAAACTATGTTCTTGAAGCAGAGACATTTAAATTGAGCAAGCTATGAAAATGGCAACTATAAAAGCCATCCTGAAAACTTAACACAAGTTCTTTTACTAACTTTTAGAAAATTACAGTTCTCTAAATGTTAAATTACATTTTGAAAATACTTGCTGCTCTTTCTAGTTAAGTCCCAATGACGACCATTAAGGGTAATGGAAATCAGGAAACTCTAGTTCTTCCCTAGGCCTTGCCATTAATTACTCATGTGACCTTGGGCAAATCACTTCACTTCCTGAGCTGCT
>NW_006442484.1:59910708-59911692 GCF_000325575.1 Pteropus alecto
AAAGGATGGACATTATATTTCTTTTTGAACTCTAGACTATTAAAGATATAATGGTCTAAAAAAGGTGAAAAGCATAATTTTACATCATCTAAACTTCATAATAGCCACGGACCTTTAAGTGTTAACACAATTGTTGACTAATAGTTGTTTCAAATACTTGTATATCTAATATCACACATGTAGTTCATTACACATTTGCCTAGTGATTGTGAGCTTCTTATGGACAGAAATCTATTCTCTGAAAGTCAGGGTGTTTTCATTGTGGGAGAGCTCATACTAATTGCTTTATTTTCATTCACATCTCTCCCTTTATGATAAGAACAAGAACAGTGAACCATGATGCACTCAGTTTGTTTTCCAGGGTATTGAGGGATCACAAAGGGTTAACCAGTACCTGCCATCACCAGATGGTACCAACCATATAGCTTTCTGCCTTGTGTAAAATGTAATCAGCATTAAGATTGCTGTCCTTTTTCTTTCTCTTCAAAGTTTCAGTAAAAACAAGCCAGAATAGTGGCCACTCTCCTAAAGATACTGTCAAATTCTTCAAAAGTGAACACAGAAAATTCACACAGAACATCAGAAGAGCAGGGAGAGAAAAATAAGTGGTGACTGGGACAAAAAAAGAAAAAAAATGGTGATGGAACAAAATAACATATTAAATTCAATTTTATTTTAACTTGAAATTAGAATTTCATCAGATGATTTATCCCCCTAAATGGAAGTAATATGTGGGGGCGTATAAGTTATAGCCTGATACAGTATATGTAGCTAATATGGTAAAGATAGTCTTGTCCTCTAATACTGGCATTATATAATATATTAGTCAGCTCAGGCTGCCATAACAAAATACCACAGTCTGGGTTGCTTAAATTACATAAGTTTATTCTCTCACAGTTCTGGAGGCTGGAAGTCTGAAATCAAAGTGTCAGCTGCGTTGGATCCTTGTTGAGCAGTCAAAGGGAGCATCGGTTCCATGCCTCT
>NW_006442484.1:59911753-59918659 GCF_000325575.1 Pteropus alecto
TCCTGAGCTGCTTTCTGCTACCATCTGGACCATAGGCTAAGAGAAAGGATGGAGACATTATATTTCTTTTTGAACTCTAGACTATTAAAGATATAATGGTCTAAAAAAGGTGAAAAGCATAATTTTACATCATCTAAACTTCATAATAGCCACGGACCCTTAAGTGTTAACACAATTGTTGACTAATAGTTGTTTCAAATACTTGTATATCTAATATCACACATGTAGTTCATTACACATTTGCCTAGTGATTGTGAGCTTCTTATGGACAGAAATCTATTCTCTGAAAGTCAAGGTGTTTTCATTGTGGGAGAGCTCATACTAATTGCTTTATTTTCATTCATATCTCTCCCTTTATGATAAGAACAAGAACAGTGAACCATGATGCACTCAGTTTGTTTTCCAGGGTATTGAGGGATCACAAAGGGTTAACCAGTACCTGCCATCACCAGATGGTACCAACCATATAGCTTTCTGCCTTGTGTAAAATGTAATCAGCATTAAGATTGCTGTCCTTTTTCTTTCTCTTCAAAGTTTCAGTAAAAACAAGCCAGAATAGTGGCCACTCTCCTAAAGATACTGTCAAATTCTTCAAAAGTGAACACAGAAAATTCACACAGAACATCAGAAGAGCAGGGAGAGAAAAATAAGTGGTGACTGGGACAAAAAAAGAAAAAAAATGGTGATGGAACAAAATAACATATTAAATTCAATTTTATTTTAACTTGAAATTAGAATTTCATCAGATGATTTATCCCCCTAAATGGAAGTAATATGTGGGGGCGTATAAGTTATAGCCTGATACAGTATATGTAGCTAATATGGTAAAGATAGTCTTGTCCTCTAATACTGGCATTATATAATATATTAGTCAGCTCAGGCTGCCATAACAAAATACCACAGTCTGGGTTGCTTAAATTACATAAGTTTATTCTCTCACAGTTCTGGAGGCTGGAAGTCTAAGGTCAAGGTGCTGGCAGGTTTGGTTACTTCAGAGGCCTCTCTCTTTGGCTTGCAGACAACACAGCCCTCTTGCTGTGTCCTCAAGTGATCTTTCCTCTAAGCATGCATCCCTGGTGTCTCTTCCTCTTAGAAGAACACCAGTTCTATTGAATTATAGCTCTACCCTTATGACCTCAATGAATCTAATTACCTCCTTAAAGTCCCCATCTCCAAAATGCCTTGGGAAGGGAGGATAAAGAGGAAGAACAATTCAGGCCGTTGTATTTAGGAAGAAATGAGACACAAAGAGAAATGTCATATCTTAGATGCAATCAATTAATAAAAAGAGAATTATATCTGTAGAAAACTAAAGGGAGTGAGAAGATAAATTAGAAAGAAATAAAACTTATAAATATGTAAAACTTTCATTCTGTCACATTTCAGAAATATTTTTAAGTTTGGAGGATTATGTGTGAGTGTTAGACTGCATTTATGCTTTCCTGAAGAAATCGAATGATTCACTCTTCCTTCTGCTGCTTCCAATTTTTTACCCACAACACCCATGCTCATGCTGTTTTTTTGTCCAAAATGCACTTCCTACCCTTCCTTTCATGTTCAACTCCTACTCATGTTTCGAGGTCAGCTCACATGCTATGCAGTCCACAAAGCCTCTCTTGATCTCTTTTCTCTCTAAATTTTAGCAATTCATCCATAATACATTGATGGTGTTTTCAAATAATGATAATATTCTATTATGGTAATTCTATAACTTCTTAACTACATCATCCAACTAAATAGTATATTCCTAGATCAAATAAAGTTTGAATATGATAATCTAGTGAAATGGAAATAGTAAAAAGCATCTGACAAACACCACACAGGTTAACTCATTCTAAAAATTGACATTTTCTAAAAGAATACTGGTCCTCAGAGCAATTTCTCAAAATCAGAGGAAAGGACTTCTGGTTCTGACAAGCTGGGGTAAGTACCTTATAGCCTAGCTCTTCCACTGATTATAACGAATAATTCTGGCTAAAATACAAAAAGCAACTACTTCAAAAAGTAAATAACACATAAATGGGAAGAATGTTAAAACTACGGATTGACCAATAAACAGGTGGTGAGTTTTGTGGGGCGGGGGAGTATGTGGGTGTGTGGTTTGTTGTGATTGTTGTCGTTTTCTTGTTGTCTTCTGGCTTTGATCTGAAATGCGTAGCAGGCACAGATAGCAAAAACTCTCACTAGAGGACTAAGAAAATGATCACGTGTGAGTCAGACAGTGTTGGGGAAAATCCTTGTGTTTTTTTTTTCTCTTTGTTCTCCTCTATCCCTGCCCCCACGTCAACTCCACAGCCATAAAACCATATTACCATGCTAGAAACAGTGATAGTGTAATTACCTAAAACACTGAGAGAAAACCCATCACTGTGGACAGTAGAACTGGGAAAAGGGGCCTGTTGTACATAGGGTGCAAGGGTGCCTTAGTCCGTTCAGGCCATTATAACAAATGATCATAGGCTGGGCAACTTAAATAACTAACACTTATTTTTCACAGTTCTGGAGACTGGGAAGCCTAAGATCAAGGTGTTAGCAGATACAGTGTCTTGTGAGGGCCCCACTGGTTTGCAGATGGCCGTCTTCTCTTTGTATCTTCACATGGTGAAGAGCAGAGAACAATCATTTCTGTGTCTCTTCTTAGAAGGGCCCTAATCCTATTCAGGAGGACTCCGCTCTCATGACCTAACTGCGTCTCAAAGCCCCACCTCCAAATGCCATCACAGTGGGGATTTAGGCGTAACATATGAATTTGAGAGAAAAACATTTAGTCTAAAGCAAGAGAAATTCCAGTATTTTTCTCTCTTTCCTCTTGCCACCTTCCCCTAAGTATGTACATGAGATCGTGTTAACAGTGTGGCAAGTTAAACTCTGAGAGAACTCCACTATTTTGGTCAGAAAAATACAGGAAAGGAGGTCCCGGAAGTATGGAAAGTGTGGGGGAAATCCTGGAGGGGATAGCTCTGAAGAAAGGACTTCCTAATTTTGTGAATAAACAGACACAAACACCGACCTCATTACCTAGCTTTGCATGGAACAACACATCCAAAGAAGCATGCCAAAGTTTAAACTATGATATAAATCCAAGTCCCAGATTAACGCCTGAGTAATGTATGTTGAGGAGCAAATCTGAACAGCACAGCAAAAACATTCAAATTTGACCTAAAATTGGACACATCATCCACAGAAGGAAGACAGAAATTGTGGTCTGAACCTAACCAAATTGTATGACTGTTGAAACAAAAATCAATCTTATCCAGAGGATTTTAACGGGACCCAGAGTCTCATATTCAAAATATGACTTAGGACTCAGTGCAAGATTACTTGATACAAAGAACTAGAATGTGACCAATTCTCAAAGAAAAAGCAAGATCTTGAAATTACCAGAAAAAAACTTTAAAGCAATTATTATAACCATCCTGCATGAGGTAAAGGTGAACATTTTAAAAATAAATAAAAAGAGCAGAAAAATTGAGTGTATAAAACAACCAAATGAAAAGTATAGAAATGAAAAATATAGCACAGAAATCAAAGATCTAAATAAATAGAGATATACTGTGTTGATGGATTAGAAGGCTTATTGTCAGTTCTTCTCAAATTGATCTATACATTCAATGCAGTCCCAATCAAAATCTCAGCAGGATCTTTTGTAGATATTTAAAAACTGATTCTAAAATTTATATTAAAAGGTAAGAGCAATTTTGAAGAACAAAGTTGAAAGACATATCATCTGATTTCAAGACAATATAAAGCTACATTAATCAAGGCAATCTGGTATTTGCAAGACAAATAGTTCAATGAAACAGAATAGACAATCCAGAAATAGACACATGCACTGATTTTCAGCAAAGATGCAAAGGCAATTCAATGAAAAAAGGACATTGTTTTCAAATAAATTGTGCTGAAACTGAATATCTATATATTCATTCTCTCTCTCTACACACACACACACACACACACATGCGTGCGCGCGTGCACGCGCACGCACAGAGATACTGTTCTATATTCAGTTAACAACTGTATCAAACTTATTTTCCCCAAGCAACACCTACAATATAACATCTTTTTGATTCAAAAACAGGAAAACATTATGACTTTGGTTTACAATATTTGCTTTTAGAGTTTCCTAGAATAACGCATCACGTTAATAAAATTTCAAAGGAGATATTCTTCAGTGTAGGTTGAAAGAATGTACTATTTTTTAAAAATACATGAAACAAAAATTATCGTGGAGGGCTATATTGCAACACACATTCGTTTAAATAGCTTCACTGGATGAATATAAGTCCTGAACTTGAAATGAGCAAGCACTGTTTACTGTTTACTTCTTCTCCACCATTATTTTGCATTATTTTTTGACAAGACAATGTTTTTCTCCACACAATCTTCACTCTTCCTCCACTAAACATTCCTGAATCCAGAAATGCTTTAAATCCAGTAGTTCACAAATAGAAATTGAATTTTTATAGCACTCAACATTTCAGGTTTCCATAGTGTTTGTTCTTCTGCTATTGTCGAGAGACAATTGTTATTTGGTACTCTTTGGGTTTTTGAAAAATACAGACTTCCAACAGTGATAATACATGTATGTTCACAGTAGTTTGCATAAAAGGACACAGAATTTGAACATATAACAGTGGTGCATTTCAAAGAGTTATGCTATTTTTCTCTTTAAACACACACACAAAAATAGATGAAAACAGACAAGAAATGGTGGGTGCTCTTCTCAGTTATTATTGCTGCTGAAATAAACCTAACTTATCTGCTCTCACAGCAACGAAAAAGACATTTTTAAAAAGCAGAGTTATATTAGATATAAGACTGATCTACTTAAGTTGTTAAACAATTCTAACACTTTCCCAGTGAAATGTTTAGATACAATCTAATTCCATTTAATGTTATCACTAGCCCTTGAAATTCTGATTAGCCAAGGACCTTCAGGAGTCAATAGCTCCAAAAGTTAATTATATTCTAAGTTATCCAAATGCTATAGATTTTTCCAGTTTTCCTAAATAATAGACTCTTCACTCAGTACGTGAAAAGCACTAAGCAGAAGATTAGGTCCTTAGTAAGTGCTCAATATTAGGTATCATTATCAAGCAAGTATCTCTGGGTAATGGAAAAATGCACTATGCAATTAAATAAGATACTTATCTGATACTTCAAAATAATCACCTTAAACCTATTTACCGAAACCCCCCAGTATAAGATTACCAGAATGCACTGACAAAATAACTAAAAATGAAAAATGTTAATGTTTCTTTCTCAGTATAATTGCTCCCATAACTTTTTGCTAATATTTCAACATTTTTACAAATAGCAAAAATATAGGCATTACGGCACTTTAACACCATTTCCTACCTCTGTTTCTCGGAGATGTGAGTCTGTTGTCTTATAGAATAATCACTGAAAGTTTTGGAATCTTAAAAACAGAAATATTCATCAACGGTTCTATAATTATTAAAATATAACTGGACCCAAAAGAAAGTGTACATTTATTTGCTAGAAAATAAGGGGCAGTTTGGCTTTTAATGGATATAATGGTTACGGATGCTCTGCTAAGTGGAACAAAGGTATATAAATTGCAAATCAAAACAATAAAGACTGAACTACTGCTATGTACAACTATATTTTCAAGTACATAGAAAGAGTAAAGTATTTTTTTCTGAGAAAAGAATAATAGCAAAACAATAACAAAAACAGCAAAATGTGACTATTTTTAGGCTGAAGTTAATTAGTCCAATTGGGCAAAAGTAAAAAGTAAAAGGCGGACTTCTACACTTTCAGAAACATCCTACATATGTCAATGTCTAGTGTGTGTTCTCACATCCAACATCAGCACAAATGGTCTGTATGCTACCTCCTTTTAAATGGTTAAAAAACAAACTAGCTGCCACCCAGTACTTGTTAAAATGCACTTAAAAATATGTTTTAGCAGCAAACTAATGCGCGTATTGATCATTTATCCAGATTCTACAGTTTCTCTTCTGGATTAATTTAGATTATCAGAGCAGAGTGCCTAGTACTTAATTTTAGGCATCCAAGGAAAAGCTTTGTAATCTTTTCTCTGAATCAACAAAACAATTAAATTTTAGTTCCTGAACGAGCTTCTCTCTCTGAGTGCAATTTACTTGGTTTAAAAATGAGAAGTATGTGACCTAGGTTTTCTTTTTTGCCTTAGTTACCGAAAAGCTTTAAACTTAATTCAGGGCCCAACTGTAAAATTAGCTCGTCTCAATTACCTAGTAGTAACTACTTCTTTAACTTGTTTTGTATTATTTTCAAATTGCACATGCCTCAAATCCCTGTAGAACAATTCAGCAAATAAATGCTAAATAAATCCATAAGTCAGGATCATTTGCTGAGCAGTAAAAAAATGTGTTCACCAGAGCTTTAATTGGTGGAGTAATTTTCATAAATACTACATATAAAAAATTTAAGAATAAATAGTATTCACATGTGGTGGTTAATTCTATTTTTAAAATTCACATGCATCAACCATTTTTACTTTAAATCGAGTACTATCATATCAATTACTTTTTCAATAGTAAATTAATAACTAATTAAAGTAGTCATGTAACACAGAACTAAATATTTCCTACTGTTGCTTTATCTGCACTATTCCTAACATGCTAACACCTCCAAGAATGCTGGTCCAGTAATAAAGGCCCGTGGTAATGTGAACTTCAAAATGACACTATTGATGACCATCCTTAGCTTCTGGAAGGTAAGACCTGGAGAAAAGGTAAGGCTGAATGAGCCTCCAGTATTCTCCCAGCCCAGTCTCCATAGGATTTATCTACTAACAAGGAGATTCTAGGAATAGCAGGCACTGTCATAAAAACTCCAATCTTCCCAGGACTCAGAAGAATGTCCATATCATTTAAACCAGTCCCACACTCAGCAGGA
>NW_006442484.1:59918675-59919981 GCF_000325575.1 Pteropus alecto
ACACAAACCTATCACCACCAACAACCTACTGCTATACCTTTCATTAACTCGCAATAACAAAACTGTGTATTTTATGGGGGAAAAAATTAGACTTCACTTACTTATGGTAGAGTTTGCTCTATTTGCTAAAAATTGATTAAAATTTAAGCAAAATCATCTGAGTTTTTTTTCTACAGCCTTCAAATTTCAATTGTTTTAATATTAATAGAAAAAAGTGATTATTCATATTTAATTTAGCCAGTTATTTAAGCAAAGTTTTTCTTCAGTACTATCAAAGTTTACCAACTGTTGTTGTTAAAAAGGTGCACAGATAAATAAGTCTACTGATCAATAGAGATCATTTATGAGACAAATATTTTCCTTACATTATGATGATCCCGTTATCAATAGAAAATGAGTCAGAAGGTAACCCAGCAATATTCCAGGCTCGAATCGTCACTGCTTCTCCTAGGATACCCATTAGGGAATAATCATCGGAGCAGGGGATATCTCTTCTTTTGCACAAATTTGTCCACTCTTTGGTTTGGTTCTTTAAGATATGCAGAGAAATAGGTAAAAATGAGGCTCGGGGTTACCAAATGAATACTTTGTAAACTCCCCAATTACACTTCATTCATTGAGTCAACAAACCATTTTTGAAATTCTACCTAAAAAAAAATTTGTGTTAATTGTTGATCAGGGTTTTTTCCAAATAAAATTATAATTTAGGAGGTCCATTATATATTCAAATGAAAATTAATTATATCAAATGTTAAGATAAGATTTAGATAGATAACTTAATAGTGAAGTGAGAATTTTGTATCTGGAAAAAACAATTGCCAGTTCTTATTATAAAGCTTCACTTGACAAAGTATTTGGAGACCACCATGTTTTTCTACATATTTTCTTTAAATTACAAACAGCAAACTTAATAAAATATTATGATGTACAAGTAAATCGGACTTGAACTGGTAGGGGACACAGAAAACATTTGTTTTTGGTTCACATTCCTTGGAGGAGGAACGATGGCCTGGCTACGAAGCACCAACAAGGATCAGGACACATATCGGAGTTTGGGACCCAACCTGGGGCATAGTTCGCTAGGATGCTCAGGAATCAGAAGAGTACTTCAAGTCAGAAGTCAAGGTCCAATTTGAGGTTACGAAGAGTTTAGAAATAGTAAAAGACATGACCAGAGAGAAAATAGGTTAGAAAGAGGCATGGGGAAGGTGGATATATGTGTTGTTGGTACCAGCCCAGGGGTAGATGAGAGTGCCGTGTATACGAAGTGGTGCTGGCTGAGAGGGCATAGTGGGCACTACCACTT
>NW_006442484.1:59920016-59935642 GCF_000325575.1 Pteropus alecto
TAGATTTGCACAAGAAAGGCCATGATGATTTTGGGGAGAGGTGATAAATTTCATGACCTTGATTAGCCCATTATTTTGGAGAATGCCACACAATTGAGTCTGTATGATATTTCCTCATGATTCAATTCAGGTTATGCACCTTTGGCAGGAATATCATGAAAATAATGCTGTATTCTTCTCATTGAATTCTATCAATGGTACATGATTTCAAATTGTTCATTTATTGATAATGTTAATTTCTGTCATTTGATTAAAGTGCTGTCTGCCAGGTTTCTGTCTCATAATTATATGATCTTAGGTATACCGCTAGAAGGTAAACCCTGGAGGCAAAATATTACCTCTCATGAGCAGCACTTAGTAACTATCACCTGGACTTTTTGTTTGGGTTTGGTTTGGTTTGGTTTGGTTTGGTTTGGTTTGGTTGTTGATACCAGGAACAAGTGGTCTGGCTATATAGGGAGGATGGGCTCATAGCATTTCCAATTTGGATTCTGTCTCCCGGTACACAGTTCCTACTGGAATGTTTTGATATCTTTGATGTCATGCTATAGGTTGGCCTGCAAACTTTTGGGGGAGGACTGCAGGTTTTCTCAGATATAGTTTGATGCTAGAGTGGGCATGACAGCCAATGATATGGGGAAGAAGTAGAGAAAATCGAAGCAATAGTTGTTGTGGAATTCTATTTATAGTTGACAGATATAGTATGTTGTCACAGATGAATCTGGCTTAAAATTTTTTAATTGCCCCTTATATGTCTGTAAGGGTGTAGCAGAGAATAACTGAAACAAATATGAGGGACTCTGAATAAGCATCTCAAAATATAAGCTAAGGGTCTTGGCTGGTAATCAGGTGGTAAGATAGGTGGTAGAAATGGAAAAAAGGAAAAATATTCATTACCACCAAAACAATTTTGACTGATTATCGGCAGGGAAAAGATTGCTTAGAAAATTCAAATTAATTGAACTCCAGAGCTTGTAAGTCCTTATACAGCACGGTAGGATTCTGCTTTGGAGTTGGCATAGGTATTTCAGTTAAAGAACTGTGGGCCCAGTTATCTTAGGAGAACTAGAGCTTTCTATGCTTTATCTATGAAGAGTACCAGAAACTCTACAAAGGGGTTGATGAATAATTGACAACTACTCAGATTCAAGGTTGGAGGGAGAGGATCTAGCTATTTATTGAGGGGTCTTGATATCCTGAGACTTTGATATTAGAAAAGAACCAAGATCGTTGTAAGGTTTTTTTGTCTTTGTTAAGTTTCCCAGAAGCAGACTCTGAGATGAAGATTTATGTGAAGTGATTTATTAACGAGGGATGCTAGGGGAAGCATGACAAGGGCAGGGAAGAAGCCAATTAAAGGTGAGGGGTCAGCCAGTTCTGCAGCTGGTGGCTTCAGCTTCATCCTTCAGGGAGTGAAAGTTATTCTTTAGAGTTGTCCCAACCAGATGGAAGGGAGACAGGCTCTCATGCTTCCACATTTGACAGTCATTCATTAAGTCCTGAGCCAGAGGGCAGTAAATTCCCAGGCAATGCTAGCTCTCTAAGCACTGGGAAACGTGGGTTCTAAGAACCCAAGGGAAGTCTGCCCCAAAAGAGACAGAGTTGCTGGTTTTTGGACGTAAAAGCACAGGAAGTCAGGAGGGGATCTGGGCAGAACACTAAGTTGCCATTGTCACCCTTATGCTTGGGATTGAATAGGAAACTCTTGATGGGGTATAAACTGCCAGCTGTCCTGACCCAAAAGAAATATAAGAGAGACAATTTTGGAGTGGGACTCAGAGAATAAATTCACAAGAAGGAACAGATGATATTAGAGATGCATTAAGAAAAGTTAAAGCCTACGCTGCTACAGTGAAGCAAGGAAAGGATAAAACTGCCTTAAAGCTTTCATGTTGATAAGATGAGATGAGATGATGTGGCTACATGACTCAGAGGTGGGGGTCAGTGGATACAAGTTCGCGGAAGGAGCTATGAGCTTTGGTGGTATCTTGAGTGTTGCTTTGCTTCTGTCAGTAAAATTCCAAGGTCTCAATTCTGAACCTTGACGCTCCCTTGAAGCATTTGTTTGGTGGTCTGACTGGCAGTCCCATTCTGGCAGTGACTTGGGATGAGTCCGTCCTAGAGGGGTAGGTTGGGAGGAATGGGACTGGCCGGTAGACTCTCAGCATGGCACTGGAACGCCAAACAGTAGCCAGTGCAAACACCCAGAGCTCTCCTGGGAACCAACAGAGAAGGGCAAAGGTGGCTGCAGTTACTCCTTCCATTGTTCTAAGTTGATATAGGAGAGGAAAAAGAGCATTAAGTTAAAAATGTGGGTGATGAGAAGTCTCATTATTGCTCTGTCATTAGCCAGCCATGTGGCTTGGAGCAATTCTCTTAATCTTTATAAGCCTCAGTCTCTGAAAATGTTGAGCAAACAAATCTATCATTCGATAAATAGTGTTAAGTTAAATTTTAACTATTTAAACTAGAAGATGTTAATGCTATAACCATAGCCATTCAAAGATACAAACGAACAGACAAAGCTAAGAAGAACATAAAGGTTGTACACCAGGACGAGGGCTACCAGAGCCCAAAAGATTAAACAAAGAACCACCACCTATGTGAGGATTTTAAACCAGTTTGGTTAAAAATAATTAAATAAACCAATACAGTGGCCACCGAGAATTAACCCCACTTAGGAGAAAGCCCTGACATTAAGTGAGGCTCAGCTGAGGTCCCATGCAAGCCGAGGTCCCATGCAAGCAAATGCCTTATAAAATGATAAATGTGCTATCGTTTACTCTATCTCTTCTTGCTTGACACCAGAAGACTGTTGAAGAAATTTAAAACCAAATGTTTTAAATTTCTCCCTTCTCTTTATTCTCATCACCCTCCTTTTCTTTTTCTTTTAGTTCTTTTAAATTTTCTAAATCTCTCCTCCTTCTTATAGGACCATATTCTGGGTTGGATTCCAGTTCAATTTTCCTAAAGAGAGATGAAAAATATGCTGAGTTTTTTCATGAAGGAACTGAGAAGTGGAAGATAAAAGAGGGGAGAAGAAATAGGGTTAGGAGTTGAAATAGGTTTAGTCAAGGAGAAAACTGAGGCAGAATCCAACAAAGGGGTTAAAGTTCAAAGCAGGGAACTCAACATTTGTTTTCTGAGGAGAAAAGCTACCAATCAATTGGATTTTAGGCAAACTCACTTTTTCCTCCCCCGAAATTTCAGTCTCTGAAGCGACTTAGAAATGGTTTTACTACTAAAACTCATAGGGATTAGTTGATAAAACACACACACACACATACACACACACACACACACACACACAATCCTGATACTTTTATACTTGTTTAAACCATTCACTAATTTCTGATCTTCAGAAACTGTATAATAAAATAATTTTGGTCTTATTTTGTTTTGTTTGAAGCTGCCAAGTTTTGGAATAATTTATTATATAGCAACAAATATCTAATACAACAATCCAAGTGTTTATTGATATCTTACCAGGTCTACTTTGTATAAAAACCTGTCAGAGGCAATAATGAAACATATTTCTGATCTCAAATATTTTGTTCCTCGTACTTACCAAAACAAACAAACAAACAAACAAACAAACAAACAAAAATCCCTAAAATTAATGTTGGCTGTCATGGGAGATTCAGGAAGAGACCTTAGAAATTCACTAGTATCCCTTACCTGTCGATAGTTGGATGTAAAGGCTCCCAGGTAAGCAACAACTCCTGAGGAAATGAGGATATCACCTGTCAAGTTAATGTACAACAGCCCCAGCTCCAGAGCTGTTTGGCCCCATCGTGTTTTCTCACCCCCAAGGCCTCCAATCAACTGCTCAGCACGTTCTAGCTTTTTGCTGCACAGGTCGACCTCAAAAATAAAAGTACATTTTTATCAACCTGTGCAAGTAGAGTAAATTTTAAAATTCTACAACATTTTACCCTCAGAAATCAGTTATTTTTTTAATTACATATGTCTGCTTAGAATTTTTTAACTGTCTAATTATGAATACTGGAAAGTTCATGACATTTTAGAACTTTTACATAATAAAGTATATACTTTAATACAATTTATGAAATTCATAAGGGACATTTACCTTACAATGTAAAGAATAGCACCATTTAAGAAAATGACCTACAGTATGAGACACTGAAAGTAAGTAATAGTGAATATTTTCTTGAAAATATAAACGTTTCCCTCCGTTCTAATAATCTAAATGCATTTTATTTTAAATATTCTATGAATGTTTTCTGCTCATTCAACTTACAGTTGATTTAGTGATAATTTTAAAGGTTAACTGTTTAAAAGTTTTACTAATTTGTGCTTACTTACAAAGCATGATTTTCAAGTCATTAAATTGTGTCAACCTACTCAGACACTTGCAATTAACCTCAAATTAGGACATCGATCAATAGCTGAGAGCCCACTTTGTGCATGAGACTGTCAACCAAATTTGATTACATGTAATTAAGCAATATGATTAAAAAATAAAGAGTAATTATGAAGGTGGCAAACTAGGGGAAAAGCCATTTCAATCCATGCCATAGCAATATTTCAGTAGGACACCTGAATTATTTTGATTTAATTTTAAGTGATTTAACATCATTATTCTTGGAAAAAGACAAGATTAAGTAAAGGTTATCTTAAGGCTCAAAATGAAATAATTTATATGAAAAAAAGTAAATAATTGATAAAAATAGAGCTATTGATTTGTAATTAGAATTTGACATATTTTTTCTTTATATTATTAGTATTTATATTGAATAAATGCTTTTAAATTAAAAGATACAATGCTATATCAGTTTATCTAAAGATAGATCTTAAAAAAGCAAAAGTCATCTAATTGGTAATTTTTTTATTTTATTAAATTTATTGGGGTGACATTGGTTAATGAAATTATGTAGGTTTCAAGTGTACAATTCTATAACACATCATCTGAATATGGCATTGTGTGTTCACCACCCAAGGTAATATTTTTGGTACTTCCTAAATTTAAGCCTTTTCTCTTAAATTTTCCCCTCTTAATATCTTCTGTTTTCCTAGTTTCTATCTTTACCCATTATTCATTCAATGATATTGAAGTGTTGAATCAGATCTTGGGTTATAATAAAATTGTCATCAGAAACTACTAAGTAAAAATATTTTAGCTAAAACTGGTCCTCCGAATGCAGATTTTTAGTACACATATATATGCATATCTCAATTTTACATTACTATAACTTTCCAACATTTGTTTATGAAAATAAATACAAATTTCAAACATACAGCAGAGTCGAAACATGTTTACAGTGAGCAAGCACATATTGTTAGTTACATTATTTAAACTAAAACTGATCATTTGGAACTCATGCCCAGTAATAGGTCACTTTTCTGAAGATTAGCACAATATCACACATTTGTACAAGTATAGAATTTGTGCACATATCCTACAGAAATAAGCAGTCTGGTACTGTGGAAAAGAGCATAGCTATTAGAGTCAGATTGCCTGTGTTCAGCTCTTAGCCTTAATGCTCAGAAGCTGGGTTGACCATGGACAAATTGCTCAACTTTTCTGTGCTTTAGTTTCTATAAAATGGTACAAAAAGATCACCTCACTCAAAAGGCTGTTGTGAGAATAAATGAGATAGTACATACTGCTCTCAGAAAAACAGTGCCTTGCACGTAATAAGCACCCAATAAATAGTGACTGTTATAAAATATTTCAACTTTTTTTCTGTAACATAACCAGACTTTAGCAGTTAACTTTTGCAAACAATATTACTATATAAGTTAGAGCAACGTTTTTAGGCTTAAAGACATTTCCAGTGGACACAGTATGGTTCTGGGTACTGAATTCTAATCTCAGCTTTGCCATTAACTCTTATACAACCTAAGTCAATTAACATTTTGGTTCTCCATTTCCTTAGCTATAACATGAAGAATGATTTAAATAATCTAGCTCAATATAATAGTAATATAAGGCAGAGATGATTAGCAATTTTTTTTTCTTTTGGTGGGGGGAAGGGCCAGAAGATAAATATTTTAGGTTCTGTGGGCCAAGAGGTAAAACCAAGGATGTTATGTGGATATTTATATACCTATTTAATATGTAATCATTTAAAACTCTCAAAACCATTACTAGCTTGCAGGCCATAATAATGGGCAATGGTGGATTTGGCCTGTGGGCCACTGTTTCCCAATCCCTGACCAAGAAGTAAAGAGAACTGCTGTGTTGTGTGCTAGTGCAAACATCATTCTTATTTATGATAATTGAGGATTTGCCCATATTTGTCTGTATTATTCCATACCTGGTTTTCCAAGTCAGCTTTCTTTTGCTTATTTAGTTCAAGTGTGTTCTGAAGCTTGGCCAGCTTGTCCTGAACTTCATGCAGGGCTGCCTGCTTTTTTCTAAGACCATCCATGGCAATTTTAAGCTCTCCTTCAGCTGCAGCCAGTTTTATCTTTTTGGGAGCTACTATTTTTGCCACTCTACAAAAAGTAAAATTGGAAAATTAAATACACATTTAATATTCTAGTGCACTTTCTATCACCGAAGTTGCTTCTTCTAATGTCCTTAGTATGACTCAAAATACACCTTTAGGTGCAACCTATACTGATTTCTATATTCTCTGCTTCATCTAAGAATCAGTCAAACCTGATCCCAGCACATAAGAAATGACTACTAAAATAGATACAAAATATGTTTACAAATAAGTAATTGTTTTTCATCCAAAATAAAATATTTGATTGTTGCCAGTGTGAATTTTGGTGATTTTACAAAAAAATATTTTACATATTCATGTACACTATTATGATGTTTGTGGAAATTAGCCTAATTTGTTGAGGCTTAATTCTGATGAGAAGGTGAGATGTTTTATCTATGTCCTTTTACTCCCGTTTCTAAATTTCAGAATATATCCTAACTAAAACCCAGTTATTCTATATATGTATGTTGCTAATAAAAGGAACTATGTAGGAAAAGGAATAGATCTAAGTTATTTTCTCTCTATCTGGAAAATGGAGTCAGTCATGTTATCTTTCTAAATAAAGAAAACATTTAATTAAAACTTGTCTTTAACATATATCATGGTCCAAAACATATAGAGAATGTAATATATATATAACATGATTCAAATTGTGTATGAATTTGAAAGACACCCTGTAATAGTTGCTTTTTGAAGAAATAACCAATAATTTTGACTCCGTGTACATGCTATAAAAGTTTACATAAAATTATCAAAAAGGCTCCTTGTCTCATAAAGAATATTATCCCAGTGGTTTTCCACATGTGGTCCAAGTCATGTCCCTCCCCTTCAGGAGCTCATGTGGTCTTCCCTTGCCCACCTAAACATCTTTGTGAGGCTGTATTTTCTTCACATGCTTCAATCAAAACAACTGATTACCAACAGATTGAATGAAGAAGCAGATTTGAGAATTCAGCTACCTTCTATTAAAGAACATATGAAAGAGATTTAATTTGCTAAAATATAAAACACAATCACTATTTTCATAAATTTTTTTTGAAAATGTGGATTAAAAAATGTTATTTATGTTAACATGTAATGTTTTCATTGCTATTTTAAAATGATTTGATAAATATATATTTTTAATTTCTCAGTTTTAATTTCAAATATGGTAAATAAACAAAGTATTGGGGGTCTGCAATCATTGTTGAGAGTATAAAGGGTTCCTGAGTCCCACTATATTATATTATTTAATTGATATGACTTTGTCTTCAGTAAGTATGTAAACACATAGCAGGTACTAGACATGATTGTCTGAGGTGACTCTCACCCATGTAGCTATAGTTTTATATTGTCTAACTGACCAAACTTGAAAATAAACACATCAGTTCATCTTCTTTTTGTCAATACTTACTTATCATATGAATCCATCGCTATGACCCATTTGCATAGACCTTCAGCTGCTGTGGAAGCATTTCTAATCTTTTCTGGAACAAAATCTGGATTTGGAATATAATTTTTTCTTATGATGTTCATATAAGCTGGAGGAATGTTGTCTTTGTCGTATTCATGAAGTGACTGTAGAAATCGAATATCACCAAGAAGTCTCTTAGCTGGACCCCAAAAATCCTCTATTTTTTTCCCTGAACCTGTTGGGTCAGGGATTTTGTCAGCTTTGATGCCTTTCAAGATGCATATGGCTTCCATAACAAGCTTGACACCAGCAGGAGGACTCTTCATGGATTTTACCACTGTAATGTCCTTGAAATAACAACATGCTAATTATTTAAAAAGTTGTTTATTTACATATTACTTGTAATTGGTTCCTATTTTCAAACTAAGCCATAGGATATAAAAACTCATTGTTTATTGGGTAGAAATGTTGACTGACAGAGTTGTGTCAAGAAGCAATGAGAAGTTTGTCCCCCCAGAATGTCAAGAGCAAAAAACAATAATGAGAAGATACCCTATGTAAAATTACTTATGACATGAAGTCTACTTCAAAAACACATAAAAGAGAGATTTGGCTGTCACCAAGTAAGAGTTTTATAGCTTCTTAAAAACTATAAAAGAGGCGAACATTAGAAAAACAAAAAATTATACATATGAAGGTCTCCTATAATCCTATTAGTTATAGTTAACTACTGTAAACATTTTTGTTTGCATTCTTCTATGTCTTTTTCCATGTCGGTGTATATGCTACAAACCAGTGTATATGCAATATGTTAACCAATGGAATCACAGTACACATGACATACAGGCTGTTTTAAAATCTGTTCTATTTTAATAACAATATATAGTAAACATCCTTTCATGCCAGTGAACATTTACATTATCATTTTTAATGACTGCACAGCCTTTTGTGATATAGGTATGAACTATA
The DNA here is from genome assembly GCF_000325575.1 of Pteropus alecto. NCBI lineage: Eukaryota > Metazoa > Chordata > Mammalia > Chiroptera > Pteropodidae > Pteropus > Pteropus alecto. The sequence goes on from NW_006442484.1 coordinate 59,928,837, forward strand.
ATTTTAATACCCTATGCTTTTTTCTGTTTTTTAATCTTACAGTGCCATGTCAAATTAAAGACTCTATGTCTTTTATTTTTAAAGCTTTTGACATGTATTGACACATATTGACAAAGTTTAAGGGTGACTATTTTACTACATATACCCATAGCAACTCTGGTAGGCTTTCTGATAGGCAAAAAAAATCTTATTTTAATCTATTTCTTTAAATATAAGTGAGGTAGAATACATTTTCATATGTTTATTGACTATTTGTACCTCCTCTTTTGTGAATTACTTCTTTAAATCCTTTACTATCTTATCTTAGAGCTACTTTTTTTCTTATTGATTTGGAAAAAACTTTTTACATAGACACATATTAATTTTTTGTTTGCCATGTAATTTGAATACTTTTCCCCAGTGTTTCTAAACTTCTATCCACAGTGTTTATATCAAACAAAATGTGTTAGTTTTTAGGTACTAAAGTTTATAACTTTTAGAAAAACTTTACAAATTATGGAAAAAAAAGAGTATCCAGATCATATATATTACAAACAATATTGCATAGCTTTTTTCTGATTTCTCTCATACCTAAGAAATACTAGACTCTGGTCTATTCCAAGATTAGAAACATGACCTACATTTTCTACTGTTTTATAGTAATATAACTATTTATATTTAAATTTTGTTCAATCTGAAATCTATTTCGGAGTAAAATATAAAGAAAAGATCTAATACTCTTTTCCCTACCCCATCCAAAAGTTTAGTCAAGATTTCTCACACTATTTATTTTTTAAATTATCTTTGTCTCTCTTAATCAAAATGTCCCCCTTTCACACCTTAATTGTTAATATCACATTTCCTCAAATCTAAAACATATTATAAAATATAACATTATATTATTATTTTACATATCATCAAAAAAAAAAAAACCCCTAAAACCACACACTGACAAACACTGACAGAATGTAGTCAGCCCTCCATATCCATGGGTTCCACATCTACAGATTTTCAACCAACTGCAGACTGAAAATATTTGGGAAAAAAATGTTATATTGTTGCTAATGTGTACTTTGTAGTTAGGCCTACATTGGTTACCACTATACTGAACACATACAGACTTGTTTCTGGTCGTTATTTCCTAAACAATACAGTATTAACAATTTACATAGCATTTACATTATACTAGGTATTATAAGTAATCTAGAGATGATTTAAAGCATACAGGCAGATGTATGTAGTTTGTATGCAAATACTATGCCATTTTGTATAAGAGAATTGAGCATCATAGATTTTGGTATCCACTTGAGGTGCTGGAACCAATCCCCCACAGTTACCAGGGCAAAACTGTACTTCATTACATCTACTTTAAAGAGTAACCCAAATGCAAAAGTGCCTAAATATAAAAAAGGCGCACCTTAGTATTAAACTATATACTGATTCTAACACCTCTGTTGATTATTGTAGTGCAAAGTTGTTATGCAAAGTTCTTGAAATAACAGTCATTTTATGGTGGGTTATAACATTTGAGACTTTCTTCTTTTTCAAAATTATCTTAGTCATGCATATGTATTTCCTTTTTTCAGGTGAATTAGGGAATCCTTTCACCAGACTGAAAATTATTTTAATTGCATTAAATGTAAAGACTAATCTGGAGAGACAGAATAGATTGTAGCACACAATGGTAAGTACTTTCTTGAGCTCTGATGACATGACATGTTCCCAGTAGGTGTGTGGCTGTGCTCTTACCTGTGCAGTGAGAGTATCAAGGGCAGAGAGTGCTGACTCTAATATTGGCAAGGCCCCTGCCAGGTCAGCATCACATTCGTCTTTGATGGCTTTAGAAGCCATAGCTTGTTCATTTGCTACTATCTCATCAGCTTTTACTATTTTTTCAGTTTTGGCAACTTCTATAGATTCCCTTTCAATGATTAACATCATTTCATCAACCTCTTTGCTAGCAACTTTTAATTGAGGATGGAGAGCCTCCAATTCAGATTGCATTGTGGCTACTTGAGATGCAGCAGAATCCAGTTTATCCAAACCCACTTCGTACCTCTTTTTCATTTTCATTACTTCACTGAAAGCAAATAGATAAAACAAGGTTAGTCATTAGGCTCTGTATCCTACTTCAAGGAAAAATCTTGAGCTTTGCGGGCTTTTTCAATGCATAACTGAAGGAGTGATCTGAAAGATTTCCACAACTTGTTTAAAAATATAAACTCCAGAAAACTAGTCTGTGTGCAATTAAGAGCAGTTAGTGTGTCTTGTTCATTGTTATATCTCTAGTACCTAGCACAATATTTAGGCACATAACAGAAATTCAAAAAATGAATATACTATGTATAAGGCAAGGGGTTTCTCACATCAAAATTAATGATGCGCTTCTAAAATTAGTCACCCTGTAACGTTTATTCCAACCACACTATTGTTTCTTAAAAATTTATTATAACTGCTTCTTTCAAATAGATTTCAGTGTCCAAAATATATTATTATGAATGTTGCTAAAGGTGGCAAATCATTTTAAGATGTATTTAATATCTTGAAATAGGAATTTTTTATTAAAGCAAAAGTGACAAATAGGATAAATAATACAGCTCAACAGTTTCTTTTGGGTGTCAAAAAAACACATTTAAAAGTGAGAGCACAGCACATTTTTGTCACATGTTGATTCTCTCTGAGTTAACAAAATATTTGACAATAATCAGAACTGAGGATATTGGATATATATGATACTATATTATCAAGTTCAGTTTCAGCTGAAACCTTGTGGAGCAAGCACAGGAAAGGTCTCACTTTCTGCCAGCATGAAGCAGTTTCAGCATTTTGGTTAATCCCATGTGACGCTTTGCTAGCTAAATGACTGATTTCCTGGCAGATGACCTAACTCGCTTCTGGGTTACAATATAATCTAGCTATAAAGAGAACAGAAGTCTTTAGCTATTTAGGTAAGAGTAACGACAGGGTAGAAGTAAAGAAAAATTAAAAACAAAGAGGAAAACCTGAAAGTTAATTAAGAATATGTATAAAAAGGCTAGAAAAGTATTTCTTTCAACCTTCCTATAAATTTGTATCTCATTTTTATAATCTTTCTTCCAGTTGGGATGACCTTAAAAGTGTGAGCATACTATAAACAGAGCCACAAGTGACATCCAAAATTTAATCAGAACCTCAAAGAGTTCTGACCCTTCTGGATGGAAAAATATAAAGAAAAAAAGAGCAAGATTTCCTTAAGTTAAAGATCATAAGATCTACATGGAAAGACAGTTATCTTGAGAGCTAACGAAATAATAAAGTTCAGCCAAGTCATGTAGCAGCAGCTTTGGGTGGGAATTGCAAATTTCACCAGATAGGTGAAGAAAAAATACTACTGGTATAATTCAAACATGAGAATGTGAACCACTGTAAATAGGAAAGTTATGCTACCTCAGCTGTGGATGGCATTGCAATAGTCACCATCAATACAGATGAAAAGTGTCCTACTGGAATCCAGGTAGCATCCTGGCCAATAGAGAAAAGGGGCTTCAAAATGCTTAAGATCGTGAGTTAGCCACAGAAAGATTTAGAATTAAGTAGAAACACATGCAAAAATCAATTTCATAGCATTAATATTTTTGTGTTGAGGAATCTGTGCAATTTGGTGTTTAAATATTTTTTAATATTTAAAAGAATTTGGCCTGTTAGCTTAACAGATCAGCCTTGTAGTTCCAATATAAATCATTGAATGGAATATTATTCATCCATGAGAAAGGATATCCTGCCATTTGTGACGACATGGATGGATCTTGAGCACATTATGCTAAGTGAAATAAGTCGGACAGAGAAAGACAAGTACTGTGTGATATCATCTAAAAATGTGACGTTTCAAAAAGTCAAACCTATAAAAAAAAACAACAGAGAGTCTAAATGTTGTTACCAGGGGACTGGGTGGAAGGGATAAGAGTGATGGTATTTAAGGACAAAAATTGTAATGAGCAGTAAATAAGCCATAGAGATCTAAGGCACAGTATAATGAATATAAACAATAATATTGTACTATAATTTTGTGATGTGATAAATAGCACTACAATGGCAATCATATTACAATATATAAATATATCAAAGTAACAAGCTATATACCTTAAACTTACACAATGTTACATGTATAAAAGGTATCCCAATATAAATTGTGTAACTTAGCAAAAAGTTAGATATGTATTTTTAAGTAAAAATCTCTTTATGGATAATATTCAAACATTTAAAAGAAATTAAGGCTCCCACGTATATAAGTTGAACTTACTAGATTTATAAATTATTTAAAAATTATTTAAGTACTTGGGAAAGGTTATAAATTATTTATAAATTTTTTAAGTACTTGGGAAAGTTTGACTTATTAAATCAGATCTTAAAAAGGAAATAAAAATGTATTAAAAGTAATAAACGCAATATAAAAAATCTGTTTAAATAAGTTTTTGAATGTGACCAAAAGTTAGTTGAAAACCCCCTTCAAGGTGATCATTAAAATTTCAAAATTTCTAACTTTCTAGCCTAATTTAAGGTTTTTACATTTTTAATATACATATTGAGGATTAATTTCCTGAACCAAAAAAACTTTTGAAAAAACTGCTACATGTAAAAGTGATCTTCAATGCCATAAAAAAGTCCAAACTGACACATTCTGTGGTACATAAGTTAATTGTTGTTTATATTGATATTTTGAAGTGAGAGTTTATTTGAAGAAGGAAAGTTGAGTAGGTATATCGAGTGGCTGTCTCTGTTTTTCAGCTGTTTCGTACCTAAAGATAAGGTTTATCCATTATCTAATTACTTATCAAAGAATAATTACTCTAGTGGTGTTTACTGAATATCATTGTCAAAGTATCTTGTGGCCTTACCAGAGCTCTGAGTGGCACACCTTTATTACTTCAACAAATATTATTGTGTATTTATGATGTGTTAGGCAAAGCATCTGTACATCTATATATATGAAATAAATCTCTATTACATCATATCATTTTTGTACATACAAATATTTTTAAACAGCTGTAGCTTACTTAAAAATATAAAATTTCATTTTTACCTTCTTTTCTTTTCCAACAACAGTTTGAAGGTAGAGATTAATTCAAGGTAAGAGGTAGGAGTCACATAATTGTATCTTTGAAGTTCAACATAGAAGGATGTGGATAAATCTATAGTAGAAGTGTGGAAGCTTTTACACATTTCAATACAGCCTTCTCGTGTTTCCTCTGACATTTCAATTTCTTCCAAAAAGCGTGAGGCAACTGCCTGTAGAGCATCTTCAGGCCATGACTAAATTTAATATAAATGCTTTAGCACTTGATCGAAGTTCCTATTACAAGTCTGTTAATACTGCAGTCCCCTTAAGTACTTGCATGCTTAGGGCAGGGAGCCAGTAGCTAGTGCATGTAACATGAATGCTATGATTTGTTCAAGGGTCGGAAAAATTGTTCATGAGTATTGCAGGAGTGAGGAAGAGGAAAAGAACTAAACCTTTGGGATATCTCTTTCTGTATGCATTCTACTGTAATTATCTCATTTAATTCTCCCAATAATTCTCTGAGGTAAATGTTATTATCGTTTCCCCTAAACTCCAGAATCACATGATAAACTAACTCATTGATTTCTCTTATAGGCATCTCAAATACAATGAGTCCAAAACATGGCTCCTATCTCCCCCTAAAGTAGTTGCAGTCTTTCCCATCTTCATAAATACGCCCATCCACCCAGTTGCTCAATCCAAAATACAGGAATCATCTTTGATCCCTCTCCTCTTTCTCAACCCTACATCTATCCTACAAGCGAGTTCTATAGGCACCATCCCTAACATAGCTTCCAAATCCTTTCCCTTCTTTCTAGATCAACAGCAAACATCCCAGTTCAACTCTCTGTTGTCATCTGCCTGGAACATTCCAATAATGTCTAACGGGTCTTCCTGCCTGTGTGCTCTACACAGCTGTGAGTGTGATCTTTTCAAAATATAAATCAGCTCATGTCACATTCCCCAACTTTCAACCTTTTGAAAACTTCCCAGCATACTTAAAACAAAATCCAAAACCAATTTGTAAATCTCTACCTGTTCTGGCCCTCCCTACCTTTCTGAGCTCAACTCTACTACCTCCTCTCAGGTAGTTACTCTGCTCTCGACACCCTGATTTTCTCTCACCCTCTCAGTCCTTCTATATAGCCTCTTGCCTTCACTGTTTTACTCTTTCTGCCCAGATTCTCTAAGTACTGGCACTTTTTGTCTTTTGTGATTCTTTTTAAAGGTCATCTATTTAGAAAACCTTTTACTCCCATACAGGCTACCCTGTATGATAGAATTATTTTTTTGCTAATTTGTTTGTCTGTAGAAAGTAAGCTCAAGTAGAGCAGAAGCCTTGCCTATTTTATTTCCCTCTTTATCTCCAGCTTTTCCAAAGACTCCCTACAAAGCAAGGGTTCAATACATATGTTTTAATCTGTTCCTCTATTTCCTGCATTAATCTTAGCAGGAAATAGAGGAACAGAGGGGCTATGTAAATTCCCCAAGGTCAAAAATGCTTATGTGTTAGACCTCACTCACAGGATATCTGCTACAGCCCACAAATTTCCTACCCCTCACCCTTGTCTGTTATGCGCTTCCTGATACTGAAGTTTACTTTTAAAAGCGTCACTCTGGCTTTTTTCCTTTGGACTTTCTGTTGGGTTTGGCTCATGGAAAGAGATTGAAGGGTGGAAGAGAGAGAGGTAAAGGTATTGATACCCTCTCTTTCTTGCTAATGGAAGCTGAGTTCTAGGTTTTGGGTTCCTGCTCCTGTCAGGCAGTCCTACTTCCATAGCACCAAGCT
>NW_006442484.1:59935692-59946877 GCF_000325575.1 Pteropus alecto
TACTCCACCATTGCTTAATTGCACCAACAACCCTTCTCAGCTCTTCTAACCCTGCCCACACCTCCATAAATATTCATTTCATTCAGCTTTCTTTAGCAAAGCCTTCTAGCGTGCTCTCCCTTTTCTGTCAGGAACTGACTGATATATAAATTTACCTGAAAACTTTCAATATATTGAGGTTAATGACTATGTACACTGGTAATAAAATGTTTTCCTATTACAATGATTTCTAGAACTATAAGTTCATGAAATACATTATTATTGGTCAGAAAATTCTGCTAAAATTACATTTTTTTTTTTTTGTGGGGGAAAGTCTATAAAAATAACTCATGATGATAATGGAGATTCGACATTGCTAGAAGTCTAGCTAAAATTTATATGGCCATACCTGAAACCAGTCAATGGTACAGCAGTTAATGAGAGAAGGAAATTTCCTAAGGCGATTCCGAAACGCGTCTCCAATGGGACTCATGGCGAGGACAACATGCAGCTGGTTGCGGCAGCGATCGATAAACATGTTGAAAAGAGCTATCGGGCTTCCATCCGTTTGTTTGGTTTTATCTCGTTGGCGATCTAACTGACGCATCTTATCACATATCTCCTGCTTCTCATCTAATGCAAAGAGATTTGGAACCTCCCCAGCATTTAGCAGATTGTTGACATCTTCTAGAAAGGACTCCCTTTTAATCTGAGTATCTGTAAACAGGAACACACCATGCATCTCACCTTCGGCACATTTCCTTAAGATCACTTTTAAATCTTCATGCCACTCAATGCTACCATAGCCCTTGGAAATTTCAACCTGGAAAACTGAATAATCAGCCATATGGGCAGCTAATCTAGTGACAGACTGTCTTCCACTCCCTCCAACACCAACCAGAAGAGCGTGGCTGCGAGGCTGCTTCAGGATCCTTGAAATTCTGCTAATGTGTTCTATGGCAAATCGGAATAAGACGAGGTTCATGGTTTTTTTGCTCATGTTGTTATATTCCTCAAGGTGAGCTTCTACTATCGTCCGAAGATTATCCACATCTGCAACTTCTCTGTAGTTGGTGTCCTCCCTCTTGGGATCGTGGAAATCACAAAACATTAAGCTGCGTAGGTCATCTTCTTCCACCACCCCATCGCTATCAAAATCCAAATGTTGAAAAAGTTCGTGAAAATTTTCGTTCATATAATTTTTCAAAATTTCTCGAATGTGGTTGATAAGCCAACTTCTGTCTGCATTATCCAGAAGGCGATCATAATACACTCTAAGGACCTGAATAATAATAAAAAAGCAACTTTAGAAACTGGTTCTTCTTCTTTTTTTTTTAGTTTTATTTCTGTGCTAATCTCAAGTAATATAAAAAGTACCCTTGGGAAATTTTTATGAGTTTTATTAAAAGCATATCCAAACAATCAGGACTAACTCATAATCATGTTTAATTTAAAAATTCATTTTGATTATATGTATTTAAAATGATACACAGTTACATTCAGTTATTAATAAATAAAGGTAATTTGGGGGGACCGAAGCAGACTGTAAAGATGCAAAGAGTATTAAGGACTAAAGTAGGAAAAAAAATTAGAGAAGATGAGTGACTGCCTTTGCTGTTCACTCATATATAGATAGAACTGGGTATTGGTATTTAGGATTTTTAAAATTATTGGCAAATCGATAGCTTTTATTTGTTTTTGGTTTTTTTTAAAGCACATTTTCTAGGAAAAGAGGAACTGTCTTAGGTAGAAAGTAAATTTGCTTTGGACATTTATTCATTATTTTTGTTGTCATTGCAGAGAGTGATCTACTAAAATAAACTCTGACTATAGACATGTTACGAGATTGAAAGAAATAGTTAATCAGGCTTGCTACGTAAAATAATTATTTCCTCGAAGTAGCATGGGTGTCCGCTGGTTAAAGTCTGTTTTGGACTGAACTGTATTCCTCCTAAATTCATAAGTTAAAGCCCTAATCCACAAATGTAACTATTTGGAGAGAGGTCCTTTAAGGTGGTAATTACGGTTAAATGAAGTTATAAGGATGAAGCGCTAATCCAATACGATTGGTGTCCTTATAAGAAGAGGAAGAGATAACAGAGCTCTCACTCTCTCTCTCTGCAGGCACACAGAGGAAAGGCCATGTGAGGATACGTGAGATGGCATCTCTCTGCAAGCCAAAAAGAGAACCTTCACCAGAGCCCCACACTGACAGCAACTTGATCTTGGACTTCTAGACTCCAGAACTATGAGAAAATCAATTTCTGTTGTTTAAACCACTCAGTCTGTGATATTTTGTTATGGAAGCAGAAGCGGATTAATACACATATAAGCAATGTTTTTGTCAGTAAAACTTCTGATATTTGGGGGAAATTACTTAAACCTGTCTGCATCAGCTTCTTCACCTATAAGATGAAAGTAGTAACACTTGCCTTGCAAACCTCACACATGTATGGTAAAAATAAATGACAACATATGTGAAAGCTATAGAATTGAGAAATATAATTACTACAACTGCCTTGGAGTCAACCTAATGGTGTACAAGAATAATGATTTTAGTGTTTTCACTGTCGTCAAGTTTGATGGCATAATCATGTCATCCCTTTTTCTAATAGTGGTGGCTGCAAAGGCATATGGTGAGATTGGAGGCTCTCTCATGCTTCAACCAATTCAAAAGCTATTTCTCTATGGGACAATCTAGTTTCCCAACATATGCCAACAGTCACCTCCTTGGACTGAGGGACTGAAAACCTCCTATGATATCCCTCTGAGAAGACTTAACTTATTATGTCATATGAATAGAAAGTAATTACTAAATATTACATGTCATTCTAGTACAAACCTCATTAAATGGCCAAAGAGTTCAATAGCCATTGTCAAAACTCAATGATCTGACAACTAAGGCAGAATAGAGATCTGAAAAATGCTAAAAAGTAACTCTATCTACTGAAAATATACAATGGTGCATATGAACAGTTCCCGTGATTGGAAGAAAGCAATGCATATATAATCCTAAATGATAAAAAATGTTATGTGTAGCAAGACTGCCTTCTTTCCTCTCTTCATTCACTCATTCACCAATGTTTATTGAGTGCTTGCCATGTGTCAGGCACTGGGGAAAACAGTGAATAAATGAAATTGCTGTTTTCTTAAAACTTCTATTCTAGTGGAGAAAATATGTAAGCAAAATTATAGCTGGTGGCAAGTGACATTCAGTATTATGAAGAATAAAGCAAGATCAGGGATAAAGAGCTGCAGGGCATAGGGATGGTCCAAGGTGAGCCTCAATGATAAGGGGATACCTGATCAGAGAACTTAAGGAGGTAATGGGGCGAGCCTTGTGAATAATGGGGTTAATAGTATTCTAGGTAGAAGAAATATTAAGGGCAAAGTTCCTGAAATAGAGAATGCTAGATGCTTCCTAGAGTAAGATGTGGCCCACGACAAAACACTGCCTTAGGCAATGCACTCTTTCAGTGAAGTCAATGACATCTCTCCTCTCTCCCTCTCCACATTTCAGCATATGTCCATTATTCATGTGACCTACTAGACTAACATCCTGTGTCCATGTTCCAGAACATGGGTCCCACTCTGGCAATTAAGTAACCTACAGTGGAGTGCAGTAAAAATCTGCAAATCGCACTTTTCCCAAGAATCACTTTTTAGGGACTTTGCTGTGGCCAAAATTTCCTAGTGGAATAGATCTTCACTTGGACATATATTTGAAGATATGAAGACTTAGGAATTTAAACTGTAGATCTAAAAAGCCTACAGAAACAGAATTTTTTAAAGCCCTTTTGAAATTTATGTCTCCGTAGCACATGGTTTTAACATATTCCCATTATCTAGAATTCTAAAATTAAATTAACTATATTATTTATATATTAAAAATGAAAGAACGGTCTTCCTTCTACTTTTTCATATTCTTTGCCTATTTTTAAAATATTGAACTATAATTTTTGACACATTAATCTTTGTATTCTCTTTCTCTTTTTCTCTCCCTCCCTCTCTCCACAAGTTTTTACAAGAAAATGTTCACCCACATGCCTCCTCTCAAAGAGAACTTAACCATATTTTTCTATAGTTTCTATGCTCTCCGAACTTGTTTGCTTTGCAGTTCTTTTGGCACCTACTAAAACAATACGTAAGTAATATAAACACATTCGCTTCTTATGAAAAAGCTCAAAAAGTGTTCTATCTCAAAATTATTTGAAGTCAAACTAACGAGGGATGTCACTTAAAGGAGATTGATCCCAAGTGGTATCTACTTCAAGGTATCTAATAAATCAACAGAAATTCAATATAAATCAACAGAGAGATAAAGCATTTTAAACATCATAAACTATCAGTGTCAAATAGTTTTAAGAATTAACTTGATTATTGACCTTCGTCATGTCAAATAACTGAATGCATTTCAACAGTATAAACTGCTGAATATTTCTTCTTGTCCAGTGTTGGCATGATAAAAATCTTTGTTTCTTACAGAATCATATTTCAACAACATGGAAATATACCTCATGAACCCAAAGACGTTTAATTACTTCTTTGGTTTCTGCTGTTTCTGGTCTCGATAAACAAACACCTTGAATGACACGGGAGAAATCTCGGAGATTGAACAAGTAGTGAGATTTAGCTGGAGTAGGCAAGAGATTCTTCATTGCTTCTTTATACAAATTCATTGTACCATTTACAACTTGTGTTGTCAAATCTAGAAAATCATCTGGAAATTTATAACTTAAAAAAATTTAAATAAAAAGAAAATTTAGCAAATATAAAATTATGATACCTAATTTTATGGTAGCATAATTATCATACAATTTTTATTCTAATTAAATCAATTGATTTAATTTACAGATCACCCTTTCTTGTTATAATAATAGAATTACTTCTTTTAAAGTTACTTTCCATTCATTACCTTATTTCATGTTCAAAGCAACTCCATGAGTAAGCAGAACCAATTTAATGGACTTTCAATTACTTAAATAAGTGAACAGAAGAGCCAGCCAAGGAACCCACATTATATAACTCAAATCCAGCATCTATTAGACAAATGAATCTTAAACTTTTCCACTCCCTGGCACTCTCAATTGCATATAGATAGAATCCCTGAAGAACAATAGTGAAACACGTATTTTCAGAGAAAGAGAAGGAAGAAAATAAAAATATAGAAAAAATTAAGGAAAATAGAAAAAGAAAAAGGAGTGCTAAAAAGAAAGTTAAATAAATAGTAAGCCAAGATTTATAGAAAGGGGTGGGTAGGGGGGCAAAGGGCATGATTAGGGTAGAAAGAACATGAAGAAAGAATATACATTTGGAAAAACTGTTCATCTTTAACTTCTGCCTTGATGAGGAGTCAGCTGTCCTCCATCATCCCTGCATTGAGCCTGGAAAGACAATTTCCTGAGAATGGACATCAGGGAGCTGAGACTTGCACTGCTCAGGTCCACCTGGCCTCCTGACTCCTGCATATCTTATGGAGAAGCACTGAGTGTCCAGAGCGAGGAAACAACATTTCCCCAGGGTACAGGATCCAAGGCTACACTCAAACATAGATATTCCTGAGGAACTCAAAGAGTTCTACTGGAGGGTATCAAAGTTACAGGATAAACTTGGAATATTTTTCCAGCATTAATTACACTACATGGTGAAAATTCAAAATAATGATAATTCTAATATGAACATATTATATGACAGAATGCAAAATTTGTATGAATTTTTAGACTAAAATCAAGACTTTGGACAAAAAAAAAAAAGAGAGAGAAAGATACTCTGGTTCCTTTTACATTATGCTCCCATAGCTAAAGATGGGAGCAGTGAAGGGGAATAATTTTACTTGTTAACTTTTTCCTTGTCTAAGGATACTTTAGTGAAAAACTTTGAAAAGTACAACTTATATTGATATGTTTTCGAAAGATTTTATTCCCCTTAATGGAAAAACAAACACACCCTAAATTACTTACCAGATTTTTAAATGCCAGGTTAAGATTCTAGAGAAGATTGCAAACATGGACTTATCACTGAACTCATTGATTGTTATAATATTGAAATGTCGCATGTATCGAGGAGTTACCGGATTTCGACCACCACCTATATATTGAAAAGGATAACTCTTAACAACGTTACTAGTATATGCCAGAGTATTTTCTCTAATATTTTACAGCATAAAATCAGATGGACAAATTTGGGGCACACTGAATAAGAATAATCAGTTGTTTGGATAACGCTGATCTCAAAAAAATTTTCCCCTCAAACTCAAGGTTTTTTTTTTTTTTTTTTTTTTTTTTAAGTCAAATTATCTGAATGAGTTCAACTAATTAGACATAATCTTAGATCTAGTTTACGTTGCCAAAGGAAATTCTCCCAGACAGGAAGCGCCATTGGCTGCCTTCTCCATGACTCACAGCCCCAGTTAACTGTGAACGTCCTCATTACAATAAAATATTAAGATACAACTTAATATAAGGTGAACCCAACTGACCAAACTTTAGAGTCCTTCCCATGTGTCTGAAATTCAACACAACTTTGGCATACAGCTTAATTTTTTTCCCATATCTTGAAACAAATTTTCCTAAGACTAGTCTATGTGGTTCAAGTGGCCTAGCCACTCGCATTTTTAAAAATTTGGCCATTATCTCACTTTCATAAAATATTGATTAAATTTTCAAATATGAGGCTTTAATAACTGACTTAGAATGTAATACATCCTTTAACAAAATTGACTGATATTATCATCTTTAAATATATAGACAAACTGCAATTGTTTTTATAAGGGATTTTATTATGAAATCTTTGGTAAATAAGTGATTTAAAAAGTGTATAATATCACTAAGATGTATTTTGCATAAAAATATACAGATTCACATTTTATGTTTGTTTAAAACCAGGTAAATCTGTATTTCATTTTTATCACTGAATCATTTAGTACTTATTCTGAAAAACATGAATAATGTGTGAAAGCATATAATAGTCTATCGACTGAAATAGTTTTATATGTCTATGTATTGAGAAACTTATAATGAACACTGATTTACCTGGTAAGTTTAAGGAGATGGTGAAAGAAGTGCAGAAGAAAAAGTGAGTAATTAGGTCCCCTGGCTTTGTCTTTAACCCATCCTCCCAGAGAACATTCAGAAATGGTGGTACTTTTAGGAAACAGGGCCCAAGAGGAAAAGATACCTCATAGACTCAGCCTACTCCTCTGAAGAGGCAGGGAAAAGTGGACATGTAGTACAAATGACTGGCTTGTGATGGCTGGAGAGAGATAAAGTAGAACTGAAGTTTAAGGCCCAGGGGCAGTAGTCTTATGAGAGAGAGAAAGAGAAAGAGAAAAAGAGAGAGAGGGAGGAAGGGAGAAACTGACAGAGAGAGAGAGAGCATCAAAGTGGTCCAAGGAGTGTGCTGAGAACAATCACTGACTCAGCAAACTGCATTATGGGTCAGATAAAGGTGAGAGGTTCAGAGGCAAATACCAGAGAGATTCCTAAAAGAAATGGTACATTGAGAAAATACATTTTTGAGAAATAGAATACTAGCCTGAGTTCAGAATAAGAATAAAGATGTCCAATTAGTTGACTCAAGCCATTTTAGATATTCCAGCATAAAAAATTTCCCCCACATAAAGATTTATTTGAGTTTACAAATTTCTCTTGGAAAAATGTAAAGGGTCTTTAAGAATTAATTCTTTTGGCCATCTCCTACTTAAATTCCTCTCAACAGCCTTTCTGTTGAGTCCACAGTTCTAGACTCACTAGAATAGGACTAGGTTGGGGTAGAGGAAAGGTGAACTCTGAACCAAGAATGTTTCATACAGTTGAAACTTTAATGAATGAAACAGAGGGAAATGAGCTTCCCAGGGGTATGTAGGTTCTTAGAATGCAGGGATAGGAAATAGGAAACAAAGTTCCAGAAGGTGAGAGAAAATGGATTTGGAAGAGATAGTGGAAGAATGGCCCAAACCAAGGCAACCCACTTTGCAGTGTTGACCACTGTGGTACACTCCCTTAAGTCATAACGTATACACATAGAAAACACATACACAAAACACTAACTCAAATAGTCCAATTGGCTTTCTCTTTCTCCAGCTCTCTTTAGATATAGCCAGAGTGATTTTCAATCTTAATAATCATGAACTTGGAAAATGTACCTGGAGGTCCCATAGCACACATGATTTGAATATCCACTAGTTTAATCATAGAACAATCTTTTAGGTCGTACCAATTCCAGTGATCTAACCACTGTCTCAGTAACTCAATGGGAGGTTGAGCCCCGTATACCTCCCGAGCAGGCATATTGACATCATCTACAAACACAACCTGAGAATGACAAGAGAAAAGGTATACATCTTAGAAAATATTTACATCTTAATATAGTGTCTTACTGTATAAACAATGTTGAGGCAAAGAACTGGATCATCTTATAGACTTATGTGAGAAGCAAAGGTTTTCTTTTCAAATCAAGAATAATATCCCTTAGCATCCACGCCTCTAAGGGGTAGGGAGACAGTTTTATTACTAACTTTTATAGAGTAAGAGTTCTGGACTTATTAATCCTCTCATACAATTTATTCCTCAATATGCCTTTTCTTTTCTCCTTGTACAACTTCAATACATTAAAATAAATGAGAAAGGTGTGATTTTAAAATGATTATAACATCTAAGTGGTTAGAGTGACATTTAGAAGGGTATCCTTGGTAGAGGAACACAGGTAAATCAATTGATAGCTTGTCTGTTTAGGGGCTTAGAAGAGCAAACAGCATAGACTCTGCTGAGTAAAAATGTCAATGAGAGAATTAGGAAAGTAGATAATTTACCAGTTGAATATTCTACTTTCAATTCCAAGGACAATTGCTTATTTCTAATGTCAAGTTGGCTAATGCACATACAAATATGAACATGCATTTAGGAAAACTTCTTCTTCAAAGTTTGTGTTTAAAAAAAAAAAAGCTGTAGAAAAAGATTTCAAGCCCCAGTATATCTGGTTTTCCTTGTTCTGACTGTAGCAGTATGTATGAATAGGACCAGTGCTGTAGCATATATATTGAAAGAGCAATTACCATTCTCTTGCCCAAAGGAGGACCAAAAACTCCCTTTCTTCTTTTGTCCAATTTTGACATGATAATATTCTGAGTTTGAGCTGCTGTAGTTTGTGCTGAGAAGTTAATTAGCAGAGGCTTGTAGATTTCTTTATTGAGTTGATTTAAAAGGAAGTTCTATATAATAGGAAATAGTAAAATTAGCCATAGATGAAATATTTTGACAGTTCAAAATAAAACCTAAGCATCACTGTTGACACACTTGAATTTAATTTTAGAGTGTCTTAACAATGTACAAAGAGATGGAATCATTAGAAATGAGTTACCATGTCAATGATGTGTCTCTATTTGTCTAGGCCCTATGCATGTAGCTTCTCTGATTTCCAAAACCATCATGTAGATTATGTATGCCTTCTTAACATGAAGTCACAGGGACTCAGAGGTTAAGAAACTAGCTTAAGGTGTCAGGAATGGGGCAAGAATTCAGACTGCCATTTGTCTCTTTCCAGATCAATGTTCTTTTTAATATAGCTTATTATCTTTCTACTTAAATATCAAGTTACTAATTATAAGTTAGGGAGCTTAGATAGATAATATAATTGTATTTTAAAAATGGAATTCACTGGAAAGTAGGTGTAATTATAATGATTCTTAATCAAGATGTTGTGTTTTGCAAATTATCTTATACATGAATAATGAAATAGAAAACTATTTATAATATATTAAGTAGAAAAAAGTAGATTACAATATAAAATGCAAAATATGTCCCCAATTTTGTAAACAGTAATGTTTGTTTGTTTGTTTTGCCTGGATAGTTTATTGCCTGGGCTGAATTGATGGGGGTACAAATGACAAAAGGTTTTATTTTTTTCTAGCTACTGCCTTTAACTATGTCAGCTCTCCATTCCCTGACTCTTGACATCTTGAGTA
Source organism: Pteropus alecto (assembly GCF_000325575.1). NCBI lineage: Eukaryota > Metazoa > Chordata > Mammalia > Chiroptera > Pteropodidae > Pteropus > Pteropus alecto. The sequence goes on from NW_006442484.1 coordinate 59,945,633, forward strand.
AATCCCTTAGTTTTCTGTACAGTTTCAGTTGTTTTTTTAAAAATCCAAGTCAAATCAACATTTTGATTTAAAAGCTCAGTCAAACTTTCTCTCCTCCCTGCTCTTGGATATTCCCTGATACATACAGTATTTAGGTTATAATAAAGATATCATTTCAATCTGTTGTGAGATTATTTAACAAATGATATCGGGACAATTATTTAACTATATACCCAATATGTTCCAAAAGGATTAAAAGATTGAATTAAAATATAAAATCAATAAAAAATGAGAAATAGGTACTCTCATAAGTTGGGAGAATGTGAATTGACTGGGAACTGCAATGAAGGAGGAACAATTGATGGCTCCTTCACTCTCCTTTTCCTTTGTTCCCTATCTTTTTCCTGTCCCACAGTTGGGTAAGGGGCAGAGCAAAAGGAAGAAAGGCAAAAGTCGTACTTCACAGGCATTACTGTGGTTCCCTCTTCGCTAATGCTTGCTTGCCCGCTGTCATGGCAGGCTTCCAATTGCTTGCTCTCTGAGAGGAGCAGATGTGCAGGTTCTTTAGATACTCCAAAGGGACATCCACACTGCACAGTTCCCTGACAAAAGGGCACTGATGAAGTTCCCTCACTGCTGTGGGCAGTTGTCTAGAATGGAGTCCCAGGAAGACATCTTCCATGTTGCCCAATTAGCCCTGATGAAACTTGCAACTACTTGCCATGCAAAAGTCTGAGGGTACTATTTATTATTAGTTCCAGCCAGCTTACTGCCTTTGGAAATCTGAAACTAAAGACAAGAACCGGTCTTTGATCAATGTGACCTCCTAAACTAAAGGGAACACAGCCTGTGTAAAGCTACTGAGATTTGGAGCTTCATCTATTACAACAGCTAGCTGGAATAGATTCCAGAAATCATTAACAAAAATTAGTCTTATTACTACATGGTAACCGTTCAGATATTAAATAATTTAGAAAATTAAATATCAAGCATAATTAACCAAAACACCTTTTTCAAGGGATATAAAATTCTTCGTCCTAGAAAATGGGACAGTAATTCAGTATATAAAGTTACGTCATATCTTTAATCAATTTTCTAAAATAAATAGGCAATTACACAAGAATTCTCTGTGGCTCCAACATCAAAATACTTGAGTATTTAAAGATATTGTCTACTATTTCAGGTAGTTTTTAAAATAGTGTTCTTAGGAATATTATGCACATTTTAATATGTAGATTTCTACAATACTTACAATAATGTAAACAC
>NW_006442484.1:59946934-59975309 GCF_000325575.1 Pteropus alecto
TCTTTCCAGTCCAGTTGGTCCTACAAATATTGAAGGCTTTTGATGGGTGGTTAACAATTCCATTAATGCAGAATATCGAATTGTGTCCAGAGTTGGTACAATGATTTCATTAAACATCATATCCTTAGGAATTGGAGGAGCATCTGCCAATTTCTTTATCCATGGTTCCCATTTTCCTATTCCCTGTTTATAATAAACAGCCAGATAGTGAATGATATGTTATGAAATACTTTGAAAAGTTCTACTTTCCCATGCCATTGTAGAAAACATGACTGATCAAGACCAAGAAACCTTAATATTTATACATTTGTTTTTATCCTTTAAAACACTTCACCCTGATTTTTCAAAGTTAAATTTTGTGTCAAATTAAAAAAACAACTAGGCTTTAACATGAATAAATGAAATTGTGTGGCTATGATATTTTTGATGTCCTGAAACTACTGATTATGTCCACTCAAATATTAGTTATTTTGGCCAAATGTTAGATTCTTTAATGGCATTGAGAAAATTGGACTAATCAATGCATAAAAGAGCAAAGAAATTTATTTAATAAATATCAACCAATATAAACATTCTTCTACCTAGAACATCAGCTGCACATTGCTTAACTTTTATAATGGTATTTATAACATCGGCTTATCATTTTAGGCAAGATTTCTATTTTTATTTGATTATGGAAAAAAAACAACTAAATTTACCTTCAACCATTTTTAAGTGTACAGTTCAGCAGTGTTAATTATATTCATGTTGTGCAACAGATATCTAGAACAGATGCAATTTCTTAATATGAGATTTTTATTACGAATTAACATTATACTATGTCTTTGCATCCAATTAGCTTGTGAACTAAAATTTTAATTTGCTATGACAGCGTTTATAATAAAAAATTTCAAAAATTTCAAAAATGTCATGTTAACTCTATCTTTCGAAAAATACCGCTTGCCTCTCCATTCTTACAGAATCAATTCAAAACACATCAGAATTCAGGCTCATCTTTCCTTCACATTTTCATGTGTCCCACAACCCAGCTTCACTGATAAATCTATTGGTTTCAAACATGCCCCAGGTCTCTGGGCCTTGACACTTGGCATTCTTTTGTCCTCAGGTGTTACATAACTCTCTTCTGAAGAGCTTAGACTCTCATTGAGGGCAGCACTGTGCCTTATTCATTTTTGTGTTCTCTGGCACAGTGCTGCACATATAGTAGAGATTTTTTTGAGGAGGCTGAATTTACATCAGTTTGAAAATTGTGTTGCAAAAAAATTTCTAGAACTTCATAGAACTGATGAAGAAATAATTCCTTTTTCATGTTTTTGAGAATCTTTTCTAACATGGATCTGTTGCTACCATATAGGGAATGAAAAATTTAGAATCAGAAAACCTGGAATGGACAGTCATTCAGAGATTGTATGACCTTGGGGAAAATTACATAATATCTCTGAACTCCATTTCCCTCAATGGTAAAACTTGCAAAATAATCCTATCTTTCCTATTTCACTATGATGTTTAAAAAAAAAGAAGAAGAAATGATTGTGTAAAAAGTTTAATAAACTACGAAGTGCTCTAAAAATATAGGGTATTGTTAGTAATTTGAAATAAAATAAAATAGAATAAATTAAAATACACAAAAATTAAAAGATAATATCTTGCAGGTGAAGAATCTCTTCTGAGGTAAGCTTGGCAATACATCTCTGGAGTCATAAAAATTTAAAAATTGATATAGTTATTCTTTTCTAGGAACTTATCTTAAAGAAATAATAAAATATGTACACAATGACTTGTGTACAAAATATTCACCAAAGCAGAAAAACTAACAAATGACAAAAACAGTTCAATGTCCAAGAGTAGGAAATTATTTGAATAGATCATGGTCCATCCAGGTGGCTGAAAAAAGGGAGGCTTTAGAAAAATAAATTTATTAAAGAAATCTTAGTGGGATAGAAAAGCATTTTCTCTATTAAAGGAAAAAGAAGGATATAAAACTCCCCATTGGGGATATGGTATGATCTCAGCTTCACTTCAATCTGCACATATTTAAATAATATATATTCCTAAACTTTGTTCTCAAGAAAGTATTCATGAGAACTGTTACATAAAAACAAACAAGTAAACAAATATCACCCAGGTTTTATTGTCCAATCTATTTGAGAAATATTGAATTTACACTAACCCAGTTGCACTCCTGCAGGACTTCTTAGTGCCTGCAATATGCTAATATGCACCACGAACCTCCAAGGAGTGTCCTAAACCAGTATGTACCTGGTGCTGAACTAGATATAATAATGTATAATTTTACTTAATGAGTACAATTGACCCATCAGGTATTATTATTTACCTCATTTTATCAATAAGAAAAAAAAGGTTCAGGGAGATTAAATAACTAGTCCAAAGCTACACAGAAAGAAAGTGGTTTTACTAGGACTCAAACCTGGGTGTGTCTGACTTCAAAGCCAGGGCACCCTCCTCTATTCCATGCTGTCTCTGAAGGTAAACAACAGTGACAATGTGACCACAGAGCCATTATGTGCTTTGTGACTTGGAGGGGGCTCTGCCAATGTGGTAGTTGCAAATCTTGTTTCAGAATTCTTACCTCAGTGACAAATTGATAATCATAAATTGTTCCTTTTTCAGGAAATGGGACAGTTAGTTCTTTTGAAGACATTTGTTCAGCACCACTCAGTAATTTAAACCTATTTCGAGTTAGTTCCGAAATTGGACCTTCCATTAGTTCCCGAAGAATCTTATTAAATTTCAACCGATCATCATCTTTACAAGAAGCACCGACAGACCATATTAGTGAAAACAGAAAAATGCCCTGCATTGGAAAGATGAAAAGATAGAGTTCATTTAAAGAATAACTTTAATCTATCCTTGAAGCTTCAATCAGATTAGCCAGATTAATATCTGTGAAAGGAAATGAATAAACTGATATATAATAGTAGGCCATCTCAGGATTTTGTAATAATTAGATTTTTTAAAACAAATTGCATGTTTTATAAAATATTACTATCAGAGAAGAATAAATTCTAGCCAGAGTGAAACCTTAGAATGATTAATCTGGAAAACTACATAATATTTTAAGTATATGGCAGGAACTTGAAATTAAAAAAAAAATTGAGATAATTTTTTATTAAGGTATAATGGCATGTTTTAATAAGGAATAATCAACCCACAATATACATGTTTTTTTAATCTAAATTTTGATATAGTTTTTTTAACTAGAACAAATTCATATTCTTTATTTACCTGTTATAATAATTATCAGAGCATTGATTGTATAACAAGAACTACCATCCTATAAGCTTTCTTTTTACCAGACTCAGAGAGAGGGAACAGAGTCAGTGACAAAATCGACCATTTAATCAGAAAACCTGTTTTCTTGTTTTAAAGCCAAATCACCTTTTTAATGCCAATGCTAACACAGTCTTGACTATGCTCATAAAAGTTGTAGACTCTACTTAGACACTGTCCACCTACTCCCAGATTACTCACAGATTATTTCTCTCTGGAAACTAAAACTAAATTAGAAATTAATTAATTTCATAAAATATAAGCAATACAAGTAACATATTGACTACATTGGGAGCATTACCATTAGTAATACATAATTTTTATTAAAGAATATCCAAGATCTGTTGATAATTTTATTTCTATTCTAAAAATGTTTATTTATTTTCTTGCTTTCCTCAATCTAAATATATATATTTATACATCCATATGTAAACATAAATTATTAAACATTTATATTTCATGAAAAAGATAAGAAAATCAAGGGGGAAAATGATGAAATATCATGATTTGACAGTTGAAGGAGAGGTGAATCTCATCATCAAATGGTCATTAACGTTTTGAGAGTTGATAATTTCTGAAGCTGATCAAATGACCCAAGATTTCAATAGCAGATCTCAGGAGATCACTGGGCTCCACTCTAGGCACTTCCCTACCAGCACATGGGATTTTGGGCCTGACTTTTTTCTCATTGTTCATCTACCACCCATTGTCTAGTCCCCAAATCCAGAGGGAAAATGAGTTTCATTAACTAATAAGTATGAGAGAAAGCAATAGATGTCTCTCCATTGCAAGATTCAAACACGATGGATCTTACCTCAAGTAAAGAGTAAGCTTCTCGATCATTTCTGTGTTTTACTTTGACTTCATCAGCAAACTCATCCATAAAACAGTCTATTAGATTCATTAAGGATCGTACTAAGTTTGTATCTGAAGTAGGAGATAATTCCTAAAAATTAGAGGAAAAAAGTCTATAAAACAAGTTAATTTAAATGAGGCACTAATTAAAACAGCATCAACTAATTATTGGACTCATTTAATTCTAACAGCCATAGTATCTATGAAAAGGTACTGTTATTGTAATTCTAGTTTTATAGGTGAGAAAACTGAGGCACACATTAACCGCCGCAGCTGTGGCATCATGTAAAAGTAGCTTGTGCTCTGTAATGGCTCTTACACCGAATCTCAAACTTAAAAAATTTGACCTCTTAGCAGTTTCTCATAATGTCCTCTACTTGCTTTGCACAATGTTCTCTCTCCTCTCCTCCCTCTGTCCTCCCCAAATAGTTAGTGCATTCGGGATTCTATCCTTTGCTCTTTTCTTTTTTACTCTGGATTTTCCCTTTAGGTAATCTCCACTAACATGGTTTTAAACTCCACTCTCCAGCTCTGTGCCTGCAGTCAAACCTCTTACCTCAAGCTTTTCTGTTATATTTCCAATACCAGTAGAAATACCAGCCATGTGTCCTTATATTTGTTCTAGAGCCAAAGTCATCCTAAAAGACCTTTGGTCTGCATGTCTCAAAGCAGAAATTAAGCATACTGTTTCCTACGATTTTCAGCTAGAGGGGGTTTAAGAGCCTTACTAGAACTCCCTCAAGGCAGATTTCCATTCTGGCTGTTGCTTATCTACCTTCTATGTTTCCCCCTATCCCTACTCTAACCCCCCAGGGTGTACTGAAAAAAAGAAAAATGGATTTGCCTACTTTTGGACCTCTTTAAATCCTTCTACCATGGACTGACTTTCCTCCCTGAATTCCAGTTTTTTCAGCTATTGACAGCAATCCCTAAACAATTAGATTCACCCATACTATATATATAGTAAGTTCCTCATTTAGTATGCCTAAGCAGCAATATGTGTTCCTCCATTATTATGTAATCTCCAGGTCTTTGGATATCAAGATGAGACTACTTTTAAAAAATTGTCCTTTTTCTGACTATAAAATAATATACATTTATTCTAGGAACTTTGGAAAACAAAGTAAAAACTATTTAAAATATAATAGTCCATCAGAAATGAGTGATATCATTTTAAGATATTTTTATACAGAAGTGGTTAGGTGGGCCTTGGAGTTTTTTGGGTTTTGTTTGTTTGTTTGTTCATTTATTTGTTTGTTTTGTCTGGAGAGAAAAAAAGATTAACACCCAAACATTTTCTCAAGTCCTAAGAGGCTTTACTTAAAATATTTTTTGGAGGGAATAATTATATCGATTAGTATCTTTCTACTTTAATTATTTTAAAAGTTTTTAGTCAAGCCAGTTAAGAAATTATTTTAATATCTGATTGTTGACAATAAAAACAGACATTTCAATTTATATATTTGGCTAATTTGGCTTTTCCATTTATTTTTTAACTCTTAAAATTCCCATCCCTCTTACCTTTGCATGCTTTCTAATAAATTCAACAGAAATAGGGACCATTCTGTCAAACAAGCCCATTATAAATTCCTTCTGAATAGTACTGATCGCAGCAGGTAAGAGATTTAGCCAAGATATCATCAGTGGTCTCCAGCCTAACATGTGAGGCTCCATGTAAATCATACCACATCTGGAAACCTGGAAAAAATAACTATTTATCATCCAGGTAATGCTTATAAAAGAAATATGACTTGGTACATCTGTTTCTTATAACCTTCAGAAAACTCTCAGGAAAAAAAAAAAGCTTAATTTTATATATATAGTTTTATTATCTAAATTTTTGTGTATGACTTTACCAAATGGTCCTAGACAAAGAGGAAAATAATGCCTGACTCTTAAATTTGTCAAGGTATGTGAACAAATATGACTGCTCTTGGAGAATCACACAGATTGCTGTTAAAATAAATTCTACTATTTTTTTATTTAAAGTCAAAGTTACTCCGTAATAAAAGTATTTATAAAATTTTAAGTTTGTAAGCAGATGTCAAAATTGAGAACTTACAGTGGCAGGAGAAGCAACTTCCAAATCCATTGGTTCAAAAATAAGATTCATTTGTGATGACATTTGAATAATCTCCCCGCTCATCAGACATAGTTTTTTGTTGTCATCCAGAACAGTGTTCATATTCTCAATCCATACTGCATCTACCGGTCCATCAAAAATTAACCATTTCCTATCTGGTGTCTGGTTTATGCATACAGTGGAAACAGGGCAAAAATGTAATAATGATAATGAAACAGTTCAATAATATTTCAAAATTTAAAATGTAACTCTCTTCAAATGAATTTCACCATGAAAATGTAAAGGTATCTTTTGAATAATGTGTGTGAATATACATATGTGTGTGTGAAGGTATCTTTTGAATAATGTGTGTGAATATATATATGTGTGTGGGAATATATATATAGATAATATAGATATAGATAGATATATAGATATAGTCAGTAAAGAAGCCTGTATATGCCATGGGCAAGACACAATATAACATCTTTTCTTAAGATTTCATCTTTTCCAATGTTTCTGAACTCATAGTTAACATATTTTCAAAAGTATATGTTAAAAACATAAAATTGCCAGGGAAAACAGAATTTTCATTTGGATTGTCTGACTCTATATAGTATTGTGTTCATATATATTAATTATCTTATGTGCTAAGTCAAATATTTGTTCCCTCCACTGAATGAATCCACATACATACTTGTACATATCCCTCTGGGATTGAACTCCCTCATGGTGGTACAGGACATTAATGTCAATATAACATTCACAATCCCACAATGATAAATATGAAAATATTTACACATTGTCTGGAATATAGTAAATGCTCAACAAATATTAAGGAGTGGCCAGGTCTTAGCCAGCAAATGCAAAAATGGATCCTCTTTTCCAGATCCTTCTGAATCGGCCCTTTTATGTACAGAGATGATGCCTTGGTTCACTTTCAGTAAATGTAAATTTGAGCTGAGTGTTGAACACTTTGAATTCATCTGAACACACCCTCAGTACTTATGCCCAACTGCATTGATCTATGAGGCAGTGGGCCTGTCATAGGCTTAGGCCACCACACAGTCACACTCAGAGGCCACCTCTGGCTGTGTTCAGGAAGCAAGGAAAAGCCCAACCCTCAGAGATCGACTTTCCCTTTCCCTGTTGGTTTCCCATTGCTGTTCATTTTCACTTTGTGGAACACTGCCTTGTAATGACAAGATGTTGGGATTTGCAGTCTGAAGGACCTCACTTTTTTTTTTAAATTAAGTTTATTGAGGTAACATCGGTTAATATAATTATATAATTTTCAAGTGTATGTTATCATTTGACATTTGTATATTCTATTGTGTGTTTACCACCCCAAGTCCAGTTTTCTTCAGCTACTATATATTTGATCCCCTTTACCCACTTCGCCCTCCCCCTAAACTCTATATTTGATTCCCTTTACCCTGTCTACTTCCCCGCTCCTCCCCTACCCCACTAGTAACCACTAGTCTATAGTCCATATCCATGAGTCTCTGTTTGTTTGTCCTGTTCATTTGTTGCTTTTAGGTTTATATACTACATATAAGTGATATCATGTGATTTTCAACTTTTTCTGTCTGGCTTATTTCGCTTAGCATGCTTATCTTGAGGTCCATCCATGTTGTCACAAATGGCAGTATCTCATCTCCTCTTATGGCTGAGTAATATTCCATTGTATATATATATACCACAGCTTCTTTAGCCAATCATCTATCATGGACACTTTGGTTGCTCCATGTCCTGGCCACTGTGAATAATGCTACTATGAATATCTTTTTGGATATGGGTTTTCAAGTCTTTGGGGTAAATACCCAGTAGAGGAATTGCTAGATCATATGGTAGATCAATTCTCAGTTTTTTGAGAAACCTCCATACTGTTTTCCATAGTGGCTGCACCAATTTGCAGTCCCATCAGCAGTGTATGAGGGTTCCTTTTTCTCTGCATCCTCTCCAACACTCGTTATTACTTGTCCTGTTGATTATAGCTATTTTAACAGGTGTGAGATGGTATCTCATTGTGGTTTTGATTTTCATTTCCCTAGTAGCTAGCAATGTTGACCATCTTTTCATATATTTGTTGGCCATTTGTATGTCCTCTAGGGAGAAGTGTCTGTTCAAGGACCTCACTTTTAGTTAGGCTCAGTAATTATGAGATATAGCTTCCTGGAAAATGCAATGTAAGCTAAGGAACTGAGTGTAAAATGGGAGATATCTCATGATTATTTCTGTATGAATAATGTAACTGCATAAGTTATCCAGAGACTTCACATGTTAATCTGGGCCCGAGAGCATCCACTGTGACAAGAAGACCTGAGAAGTTACATCGATAGTCCCAGACCTCTGTCTGCCTCACTTGTGCCTCAGGATTACTTTTATTTTTGAAATTACTAGTAAAGCCTGCTACTGGGCAATATCTCTGCCCCATGAGAATGTATCCTTATGTTACTCATTGCCCAAGGTCCTTCAGCCAATACGAGCAGAGCTGAGATTTGATGTTTTTCTGTTATCACACTGACTCATGAGTCTTGTTTAGCCGGGTCCTCAAGTGGGTAAAGAGCACCAAATTTAGGATGTATAGTAGTGGGAATAAAGAAAACGTTTGATTTAATTATAGATTTTTTTTTTTTTTTTAAATAAATGTCTCTAGCCTCGACCCCTTTTCCTTTAAGACCAGCCTCGGCAAGCTATCTCCCATATGATCACACTCCATGGATAGCCCCCTAACATATGGCAACCAAGTAACCAGTTATTGATCTATGATCTCTTTTTGAAGAGTGAGCAACAGCCACTCATCAGAATAGGCAGAATAAGCTGGGAGTAAGTAAGCACCTGCTCTCATTCACAGCAGTCAACATCGGGCACATTCCTTAACTCTTCTGTTCTCCACAGGCAGTCCCTTCTTTTCCTACCACACTAGAGGGAAAGTGTTGGAACGTTGAAACACTGTTTTGTAAAGGTCTGCAATTTCTTCTCTAAACATTGCAGTAAACCTAACAGTGGCTGTGACAGTGACAGCAGCCCCGCAGCAGGGCGAAGGAAGAACATTACCAAAGGAGCAAAAGGATTATGTTATTCCTGGATCATTTAGCCTGGATAAAGAGAACCAGAAATATTCTCTGCTGCCCTTTTTCCTCCTGCCCTCTTTCCTGTGCACAACAGGGCAAAGGCACTTGCCCCCAGGGTCTCTGGCATTTTTGTAGGTGCCAACAAGGTTCTTCACAGAAACATGCCAGACTATCCAGTGATGTGTTTTAAGTAAATATCTTGAGATAGAAGCAAATGTTTCTTTGAAATAACTGAAAAAGTCAGAAATTAGTGAAAAGGAAATATCATAGTCTCTCTAAAACACTTGCAAAAGTGTTAGTACTTACCACAGAAGAAGCAAATGCTCGAAAACTGACAGCGAGGACACCATCAGACCACTCATGGGACACTAAATCAAACTGGCCATACAGCTGACCCATGGTGACAGACTTAGGGTTTAAGACAGTAATTTGAACCTTGTTTTCTTCCATTAACCCCTTAATGGGAAAAAAAAAATTTAATAATCAATCAATCATTTATTTAGAAGAATAGTGTCTTTATTCATAGAAAATATGATTGCAAATGTTGAAAATCCTAAAGATTCATTAAAAAAAAAAAAAAAACCTACCAGAAGTAAGGAGTGAATTTAATAAGGCTCTAGCATTTAAAGTCAACATATAAAGATGGATTGTGTTTTCCATATGATGCCAATGAACAATTGAAAAATAAAAATTTTTAAATATCATTTACAATAGTATTTAAAAAACTCATACTTAGGAATAAATTAGCAAATGTTACACAAAATCTATAAATCTAAAACTACAAAATGGGAATTAGCAATTTTTTTGGTAAAGGGTCAGGTAGTAAATAATGATAGATTTTGCAGGTTACATATTATAATCCAAATATAGGGAAATATGTACCATTCTCACAGAATGGAAATTAATACTGGTAATTTGTCAGTTTCAAGCAAAACCCTGAAAGCTTTACAAGACATGTTAATACCTTTGGGGCAAAGGCTTTTTGTTTTCTGTTTTTAATTAATAGATTTTATTTTTTAAAAGTAGTTTTAGGTTTAGAGAAAAATTCAGCAGAAAGTACAGAGATTCACATATATTTACTCTCCATCTCACCCTCCTCTTCTATTAGGCCTTGCATTGGTGTAGCACATTGTTAAAATTGATGAATTGATGTTGATTTTATTACTATTATTATTATTATTAACTAAAGTCCATGGTTTACATCAGGGTTCATTTTTTGCATTGTACAGTTCTATGGGTTTTGACAAATGCATAATAAGGTCATCTACCCACCATTTCAATATCTTATAGAATAGTTTCATTGCCCTAAAAATCCCCCATGCTCTACCTATTTATAATAATTTCTTTTTATATATATAACAAAACAGCAAGTTTGACTCTTCCCCAAACTGCCTTTTGTCTGCCACCCCCAGAGCTTGGAACATAAATTAACAAACTAAAGAAAGGATGTGGGAATAATAATATTAAGCGGCAAAACCACCTCAAGGTCTTGCTTTCTTGTTGTGTCTTCCTAAATTCAGAAGTGAGGGAAAGCTCTGTCATCTTTTTAGTGAGAATAAAGTTGCTGCCACCAAAGCAAGGGTTTTGTCCCAAATGCAGCAAGCCTAGTGTGAAGCTATAGCTTACATGCAGTGACTAAGGAGGCCTGCTCCTTTTAGATCACCACAAGGTCACTCAGAATTTCCTGGTAATAAACCATTTTGGGCTTTACAACAGAACCAGGATATATGCTCATACCTTTATCTTTTAATCTTTGAGTGGTATCATGTTTGACTCTTTTGAAACATTTTTTTTATATATATATATAGTGAAAGCGAGTAGTCAATTTAACGATGAAACAACACAAAACAAAAAATACAAATAAGCAAAAACCAAGAAAAGGAAGGCAGGATGGCAGAACAGCAGGAAGGGTAAAGGGAAGGGAAAGTATGGGAAGAAAGGAAACAGCATGAAAGTATAAAAGCAGAGGAAACAGACAATAGAAATAAGTAGGATATCAGTATGTATGATAAAAAATATAAATGAATTTAAATTCCCCTATGTAAAGACAAAGACCATCAAACTGGAGAAAATAAAAGTAAGATTATTTACTCTCTACAAAAAGTAAATTACAGTGACACCAGGGTTACAATTAAGGATATGGGCAAATATATGTGCAAGGAGAAAATAGGGGTTGCAACATTGAAATTAGATGCAGGGGATCAAAGAAAAATTTTGGAACAGGTACATAATTTTATATTAGTTGAAGGGTAGACTCCACAGCGAACATGTAATGATAACAGATCCCATATAGGCTATGAACACTGAAATATGTGAAGCCAAAACTATTCGAAACACGAAAAGTAGACAGAAATACAATATTAGTTGAAGAATTTAAAAGTCTCAAGACCAGGTGCTGTAGGTATAAAAAATAAAAAAATAAAAAAATAAGGGATTGTAAACTGACAAGGTCCTTGCAATCTGTGAGGTCAATCAAGGGTTGCTTAGCCTAAAAAATTAATAAATAAATGAATAAATAAATAAATAAATGAATAAATGAAAAGAAAACAGCCTTATTCTTTTAACATATCAAAGTAGACCAAACTGTGATATGCCGAACAGGAATTTTGAATAATATAATATTCCTTTTTTTATTATATATGTACATATACATATGTTATATAATATATATACAAACACATAGACGCTTCAATTCAATATCACTAGCAGCCAGTAACAGAAGTTTGTATTACAAATCTAAATACTCAGAAAATAAAAAGTACTCTCCTGAAAGTATAAACACAAGACTGTCACGTTTTTCATCTTTCCAAACTTTTTCTACAGTGAAGATGTGTTACCTTTATAATTAAAAATGTTTTAAATCAAAATAAAATATTGAGAAGCAAATATATGGCATACCCTTTAGATGCTAAACTTCCTTCCTCTTGCTTCATATTACTTTTCTACTTTTATTTTCCCCTTGACTCATTTTTTTTCATGATTTTGAGTTGCTGCATTAAAGTATCTTTTAAAATGACCGTATGTCTGTCTTGTGCAAAACCAATTATAAATAAATTAATGCCTTAATAACACTTACTTTTTCACATATGTCATTTAGCGCTCCAGCTAAGACGCGATAGGCACTAGTTTTTCCTCCAAATGGTTCTCCAACAATCATAAAACCATGACGCACAATCATCATTTCATATATTTGTAGAATCTTCTCAGAAAAGAAATTGGTCATTTGCAAATTCATGGCATCACAGTTGTCTTTGATAGCCAGCAGCAAATCATTGTAATCTGGCTTTGGCAATTTCACCCCAGGAAACAAATCTGAAGTAATTCCCTGATGATAGATGATTTGGGGATTTATATATTTATACATTCCCTCTATATCTATATCTCTAGATATAGAGATATATATATATACACATCTACATCAACACACATATATATATTTGCAGACACACACACATAAACATGATAAAATTTTTCTCATCCTCATATTTAGTATTGATGGAAATAGAGTCATTAAATAATAATAGTTCAACAGTATTTTAACAACTATATCGAGGGATGATTGACATACAATAAACTGTATATATTTAAAGTGTACAATTTGATAAGCGAAACAATCAAGTCAGTCAAGATAATCAACAGCTTCCTGTGACCTTTGTAATCCTCCTTCCCTCCTCTCCTTACTGCCTCTCACCTCTAACCCCAAGTGACAAATGATTTGCTTTCTGTTACTATTCTTATTTGCATTGTTTAGAATTTAATATGGATAAAATTATACACTGTGTAGTACTTATTTTTGTCTGGCTTCTTTCACTTGGCATAAAGATCTGCAGATTCACACGTCTCAGCTCGTAGCAACAGTCCATTATACTGAAATGCCACAGTTTTTAAATCCATTCTCCCATCGATGGACATTTTTATTGTTTCCAGTTTGGGGCTATTACAAATAAAGCTGCTATGCACATTTGTGTAGAAGTCTTTTTACAGACAAATGCTTTCATTTATCTTGGGTGAATACAGAGGAGTGGAATACCTGAATAATATGGTGGGTGTGTGTTTAACATTTTAAGAAATTGCCTGCTTTCCAAAATGGTTGCATTATTTTACATTCCACCAGGAATGTAAGAGATTTCCAATATTTGGTATAAGCAGTCTTTTTAATTTGAGCCATACAAATAGGTATGTAATAGTATCTTATTGTGGCTTTACTTTGCATTTCCCAATGATCAACATTTTTGCATGTCCTTATTTGCCATATGTATATCTTCTTTAGAAAAGTGCCTATTCAAATCTTTTGCCTATTTTTAATGGATTTATTTTCTTAATGGTAAGTTTTGACCATTCTTTAAATATTATGCTCACAAGTTCATATATCTAATTTGCAAATATTTTTTTCCTCATCTGCAACTTGTTTCCATTCTCTTACTAGTGTCTCAAACAGCAATTTTTAAAATTTTGATGAATCTATTTTATCAATTTATTGTTTTATGCCTTTGTGCTTTTGGTATCATATTTAAGAAATTTTTGCCTAGCTCAAAGTCACAAGGGATTTCTCCTGTTCTTTTCTAGAAAGTTTATAGTTTTACAGTATGTTTAAATTAAATAGTTGGAGGTTGAACACTATCTGATTTAAGGCTGATTATAAAGACAGTGTCATATTGGTATATAGACAGACAAATATATCAATGGAACAGAATAGGGAGTCTAGAAATGGACCTACACGAATGTGAACAACTCGTTCTCAACAAAGGCATGAAGGCAATTCAGTAGATTAAAGATAATAAGCAAGTCTTCAACAAGTGATTCTAGAATATCTAGATTTGCCAAAACAATGAACTTCAATCCATATTTCATACCATATACGAAAAATAGTTTCACAGGTATTTTAATCATTGTAGTAGATAGGATTTTAATCAAGTAATGTCCTTCAAAAATTCATGTTCATCTAGAGCCACAGAATG
This sequence comes from Pteropus alecto, assembly GCF_000325575.1. Classification (NCBI taxonomy): domain Eukaryota; kingdom Metazoa; phylum Chordata; class Mammalia; order Chiroptera; family Pteropodidae; genus Pteropus; species Pteropus alecto. Next base: position 59,961,178 of record NW_006442484.1, read on the forward strand.
TGACCTAATTTGTAAAGATGATCTTTGCAGATATAATTAGATAAGTTAAGATAAGGTCATAATGGGCCCTAAATACAATGATTGGCATCTTTATACAGAAGGAGAGGAAGATTCAGACACAAAGACACCAGGGCAGAAGGCCATGTAATGATGGAGGCAAAGACTGGAGTGATGGCAAGCCAAGCCAAGGAATGTCAAGGATTACCAGTAGCCACCAGAAGCTAAGAAGAGGCAACGAGGGATTCTTTCCTAGAGGCTTCAGATGAAATCAGCACTTTGATTTCAGACTTCTATCCTTCAAAACTGTGACAGTATAAATTTGTATTGTCTTAAGCCACCAAGTTTGTGGTACTTTGTTATGGAGGCTTTAAGAAACAAATCAATCATATAATGTATGATTTAAAAGAATTATAGTTCCATATTTAGTGTATATAATTCCATATATAAAGTTAATTGCAAGCTCTAAGAAACATTCCCTTGTAAACTGCTAAAGCTATTTTATAAGCATATAGCATCCTATGTGAGAAATGTGACTATTTTTTTACTTTGAAGGTAAAAGTGAAAATTTAGATGAGCTTAATATGCAAGCATACAGTTGAACTATACTTTAGAATTTACAAATTTCAAGTTTAATTACTCCTCAATTTAATTATTTAAATGCTGTTACAGAGAAACTATCCCAGTTAATCAAAGTAGTAAGTGTCCTTGGGACAAAAGAGAGAAAAATGCATACCTAAAGAAGCGATTACCATGGTATGTCCAGCAACCATCTGACACCATGTAATGCTATTACATTATTGACTATATCCCTGTGCTGTATACTACATCCCCATGACTTACTTGTTTATACCTGAAAATGTGAACCTCTTATTTGAACTTCACATTTTCCCCCCTTTTTTGATTTTTCAATTTTTCAAAATGACATTCAACATTATCTTATATTAGTTTCAGGTGTACAGCATAGTGGTTAGACATTTATATAATTTACAAAGTGATTCCCCCAATTATTCTAGTAGCTACCTGGCACTATATATAGGTGTTATCACTGACTATATTCCCTATGCTTTACATCTCCAAGACTATTTTGTTTGTGTTTTCTAAATTAAAAAAAAAAATTCTCAAATTCTTCCTATTTTTTATGGTTAACCTTAAAAGAAGCAGACATCTCCAGAACACATTTGGTATTCAGTAATTTCCAACCAAGACCAGTTCCCTGCACTCTCCTGCCAAGTAAAGTTGGAAATATGTAGAGCTGTCCTTCTGGCTGTCACAATGGAAGAGGTCTATAAACACTGGGAGTAGAGGGAAGCAGGGATGCCAAATGTTCTGCAGTAGAAGGGACAGTCTCTCACAAGAATTAACTGTCCTAATTGAAAATGCCAATTATGCTTCATTTGTGAAATACTGTTCAATAAATGTGTACTGAATGAATGCACAACTGCAGGAGAATACTTCTAGTAAGGTGTATTTCCATCTTATGAAAATAAATATAGCTTTTGCTCCCTCAAAACTTTAGAAAGAAAATGTGTATCTATTCCTTGTAGCTTCGCTCTATAAAATATTTGCACTGCCAGCTCTAAATACTAAGGAAAGCTCCTTTCAGAATGATGCAACATGGTTGCTATGGACAGCTAACAACACTGGACCACACTACAGTGGCAGCGTCACCTCTCCCTCTTCCCATGACAGCCAAAACGACTTCAGTCCTTACTCATTGGAAGTTAACTGACTGTACTTCAAGGCAATATGTTAGTGTAACATCTAACATTTTTCGGGGGCCCAAGGTCCCCCTGATTTCTTCTACATGAGAGAGGGAAAAGGAAAAGAATGACAGCAAATGATAATACAGAAACTTCAACCATCATTCAAATACTTCTTTTCAATTACTCATAATCTAATCTTAAAAATATGAAAAGATTATTAAACTTAGTTCTTATCTTAAATTATCCTGAAAAAACAATTTCATAAAAGCCTTTACATTTTTTAAAAGAAATTAAGCTTATTCATTCTTTTGTTTCTTTAATCATTAATTTAACATTTACCCTATATCTATTTTGTGCAAGAGATTCAGTGCTGTGTTAGACTGATTACTTTCTTCACAGAGCCTACATTCTAGTGCAATTTATAAGCAAACATATTTTGTAACTTTCGTGTTCTCGTTATATTCTGAAGTAAAAAAAAAGTACTATTTTAAAACCTCAAGTTATCGAAAGTCATCTGAAGCAACAAAGTTAGCTAAACACACTTCAAATAAAACGTGGAATGATCTGTTTCTCTGTGTCATGTCATTGTTTTCTACAGTGGAAGAAAACATTATTATAAGAGTTTTGATATATTGGAATAGTAAATGCTCTTACCTCAAAGAGTGGTAAATCATGGGCCAAAAATTTTGGCAGATTTACATCAATAATAGATCTAAGCAGCAAAATTTCTTCATTTTCATTTGGATACTTCAGCTAAAAGAAAACATATTCATGATGATATCTGCATCTCTTAACTGCACCTCCTGCATGCTCACATACACACACAAGCACACAGGCCCTAGAGATAATTTAGTTCCATGCAAAATTGTTGTTTTTATTTATTTTCATTTAATTAGAATGTTATCAATCCTAGAAATGGACACTTATACTTGTTACATTCTCTACTAGTTCATCATGAAAACCTAGGTTGAACTAACTACTTTTTCACAGATGCTAAAAAGCTACTGGCCATGAATTCAACACAGCTTAGGATCTGCCTCTATTTTCCTTCTATTTTGGGTAAGAGTTTGTTTGTCTTGTACATTCAAGACTAGCAGTGGGTTGGTTAAGTGAAAATAATCATTAAAAGTGGGCAATCATTTTTAAAAGATGTATTTAAATTTAAAATATATAAACATTTACTTATTTGCCTATATTTTGATGCAAAGGCCTTTTCTCTGAGTGTAGAGTTCTGTACCATTTTTCTTGCAAAAAAAAAAAAGCAATAATGCATCATCTGCTCTGTCTAGTTTTGTGGAGTTCTGGTTTGTTTTGTTTTTAAAGGGGATAATGCCCTTCAAAGATACTTGTGAGATAATCTAAATGTAGCATCCTTATCAATTATTAAGGTTTTTTTCAGTCTTCTGTACTTCTCTTATCCACACCTAATTCAAATTCAATTTTTTATCATTCTACCTTACTGAATGAATCTTTCTTAAACAATGTACTTAGTTTTCATAAAAACAAAACTCTTCTTTTCATGCTTATCTATCATCAATTTCCTCAACATTTAATTAAATGACATAATAACAATAACATTTCTGACTGACTTCAGAAAGTTTCAGGAACAAGCAAACTGATTCCAGGTAAGGAGAACAGCTCATCTAATATAAGGTGGGAGGGCAGAACATCATGCTGCCTGCTAGCTGCATGCTCAGTATGAGAGTGTGTTAGTGTGTTTCACAGACAGAGTGCAGACATCTGGCTAATGTACTAAGTCACTTAAGTAGAAGGTGTTTCAGAAAACTTACATTCAATTCCAAAACATCTGTGGTAAACCCAAAGTTTACTAAAAATCTGACCTTGTTGTTCATGCCCATAATAAGGTTCACATAATTCACAAAAAGTCTGAACTTGGAATTATTTCTCCCAATTTCAATATTTTACTCAGCATATCATATATAACTTTTCCTATCATCATGTATTTAATTTTCCAGAACTCTCTTTCTTGTCTCTAGACTCTTTCTGCCCAGTAAATTCCATGTTCCTACTTAACTGGCTTTAACCTTACAATGTCAGCGATGTCTGGCAGTTAAGTTCAGCTGTCTCTGAATCTCCAGAGCTCCCAATGCCAAAGCTAGTCCTGCTCATATGAACTTTGTCTCTGGATCAATCTAACCACACATAAATTAGGAAGTGTCAAAAGTTTATTTTGTTATTTGAGAGGCTATTATTTTTAAACAAATGTTTAAATTGTTTCTTGATATAATAGAAACAAACTTCAAAATATTCAAAGCAACACATTCAACAATTCTAAATTAGCTTTTGACAAAGAATGATAGGATTCGTTTGTAGGATTCATTTGCTGCATAACTTTAACAACTCAATTCCATAGTCAAGATGTCAGTGATGACATAAACTAGGACATGCATTATCTTTCCCATTATCTGACCACAATGTAATCATGACATGCCAGGTTAATACAAATTGTTGCTTCTAGTTGCATTTGTTTATTGCAAAAAAAAAAACAGTGACATGTTAGGCTAATGTGAAATAGAATATCACCACTACATATCAGAATTCTTGGTAACGTTATTATAGAAGATAAAAATGCATGCCATTGTTTTTAATCAAGTAAGATATATTTTAACACCTTTATCTTCTACAAATCATGAACGTGAAAATTTTATAAACCCCAAGGTCATATTTTGCATTTTGCTATTACCTATATAGCCTATCTTGCTTGTTTTCATAAAGAACTAATGTACAGTTATATTTTATGGTTCCACAAAATATTTCCAAAGAAAAGTTATCCAAGTCTTAAAATATTTAGGTTTTTCATCTATATAGTTATGACTTATACCATTTTAAAATGCAAACATATATTGCAAATTTATTTCTGCTAGTCTAGTTATCTGCAACTATGTAATTATATTAAGCGACAATGCTTAGGGACCTTTGTATGTATTTATTATTTCCTTTAAAGCTACGCTTGTTCATGTAGACTAAAAGCCTTCAAAATATTTCTCAGCAATAAGGTACTTTATTCCTTGGTAGTACCTACTTTCATATATTTAAAATTATGGAACAGAACTCAAATCACTAAGAATTACATGTCTAAGATTTTACAAATCATAATATTTTCTTTTTTACAAGTGCAAGTAATCAATAATTGAAGTTTTTTTTCAGTTGATGAAACCAACTAGTTATTGGAATTCTCTGAAGGGACATGGGCCTGAGATTTACAAATAGGAAATTTATGAGTAAAAAACAACTGAGTTCTCTACCTTTAGGTTCCCAGCAGCAGTAAGCACTGACTTCACAGCTCTCATTCCATAGTCATAGTGATGCTGTGATGACAATTGTTCCGAACACAAGCGATAAGTAGCCACAATTTTTACCGACAGTGGCCGAGCTGTGACAAACCCACAGGAATATAGGACTATTTCGGCAATCATGGCATAGTCGGGCACCATCATTGCTACTGTCCGAAAGAGAGCCTATGAGAGTGGAAAAAAATGTGCTTTTAAAGAGGCCATTATAAAATGAACAGGACAAACAGAGACTTGTGGTCATGGACAATAGACTAGTGGTTACAGATGGTGGCGGCGGGGAGGTGAGAAGATAGACAGGATAAACAGGATAAAAGGGGTCAAATATGTGGTGACAGATAGAAATCTAACTATGGGAGCTGAACACACAGGGTAAATATATATATGCCTTACTGTTAAAGTGTATAGCTAAAACGTTGGATTTTGTTAACCAATGTCACCATAAAAAATAAATAAAATAAATAAATAGGCCATTATAAAGATAACTCTGCTTTTAATTTCACAACATGCTATAATTTTATAACTTTTCAGTAATATTATTAAATTACAGTGCCCAAATCATATAGGTAAAGACACTTTAAAAATTAGCTTCTTTTTTTCAGTGGTACATATATACAGTGGAATATTACTCAGTCATAAGAAAAGATGAAATACTGTCATTTGTGACAACATGGATGGACCTCAAGATAATCATGCTAAGCAAAATAAGCCAGGCAGAATAAGTTGAAAAGCACATGATATCACTTACATGTGGAATATAAACTTAAAAGCAACTAATAAATAGAACAAACAAACAGAGACTCATGGACATGGGCAATAGACTACTGGTTACCAGAGGGTGGGATAAGGGGGGAGGTAGATGGGGTAAAAGGGATCTAATATGTAGTGACATAAAGAAGTCTAACTATGGGTGGTGAACACACAACGTAACATATATATATGCCGTACTGTTGAACTGTACACTTGAAACTTATTGGATTTCATTAACCAATGTCACCATGATAAAAATAAATAAATAAATATTTAAAATTGGCTTCTTGTTATTGTTATATAGTAAATTTATCATTAACTTTTTATATAAATATTTTTCCTTAAATTATGTTTTCAGAACACCTTCAAATTTCTACCATACTTAGCTCTTTGGTGAATTATTAATTCACATAAGTGTTAAAGTACCAATTAAGTTCTATTATTCTGGGGGAGTGACATGTTATAGGGAAAAAGCATTAGACTGTGCAGGGATGTCCAAAGCTGGGCTTCTCGTCTGGACTGATGAGAAAGTGCCTGGTGTTGGGAGGCTGGGCTCCAAGTGAGGCTCTCTAGGTATTTAATTAATTGTATAATTTGGGGTTAATCAGATAACCCATAATAACAAGATTACATTAGATATAAGGTATATTATTTGAGAGATTATTAAACTTTTTGAGTCTGCAATCACTATGTCAATCTTTCACCTAGCAAAATAAAGGGGAAAAAACTGGAAATAAAATATGGATAATTATTAGAGATAAATCAATTTTCCAAATCGTAGAGATGTTTTTTCTCATAGTATTTTAAATATTGTGGGACAAATAAATGTCACATGACAGTAAGTAAATAGAAAACTGAATAGATTTTTAAAACATAAATAAGAAAATTTAAGTTTAGAATGTTGGTATGTGTCAAGACTTATGTCGATAGCTCATGCATTAAAACATGACATTCTTGTACTAAAGAGAGAAAAGAACAATATTCTAGAAAACTAACAATAGTATTCAGACAGTGAATGACAATCGTAATGAATGACAATTATATTCAGGTAGTTTGCAAATACCTTCTGAGAATTAGTTGAAATACCAAAAACCCAAGGAAGATAGAAAATAAGAACATCTTGCTTAAATGATCTATTATGTCTCTTCCAAGTTGAGAACTAATAGAAGATTTGCATCAAAGCAAAATCCTTCTATTGTGGTATGTTAATTACTAGCTAGAGGCCTTAGTTCTGCTATTTTTATCAATAAAGTTACCATTAAAGAAAGGAAGGAATAAAATGTTAAAAATATATAGCTTGAACAAATAAAAATTTTGGAAAAAATAATGCAAGAGAATTACTAAACAGATGGTACCTCTTTAAACCTCCTTAAAAGGGTAGGTTCTCAACAATTATTTTTTCTTTTTTAATGAATAAAAGAGAGAATGAATGAATGAACATAACAAATCAGTCAGTCAATGACTAGGCGAGGGTAAAATGGTTTTTCTACAATAGTACAAATTGCTATTAGGTTAGGGCCAATATCCAGGTCTGTGTGTTGTTGGTTTTACTCTGCATGATTAACAATAGGTTGTGGAACACTATCAAACAGACATATATATATCTCTGGCCAGGAGAAAAAAAAATAGAGCAAGGTAAAACAGTTTCAATTGGTTATCATGATGTTCCATTTAATAGAGTTCTTCTACCAAAGATTTAATACTAATTCTTATTTATCATAGAGAAAAGCATCTGATCAAAATATTTTTTATGCCTAAATGTTATGGTGGTGGATGTTCTAATTCAATGATTCCCAAACAAAATGCGTGACATACTAATATGGGATGGTTTGATTTGGAATGTGTCGGAAAGAGTTTGTTAGTAACAGCAGTAAGTTTAAGAATAATTCAGTGCTGTTTAAAAAGTTAAATTGGATTCGAGCTTAACCAATGTCATACTTTCCTGAATGTAAAAAAACGGAAAAAAAAGAAGGGGATTTTAGGTCCAGTTAACACACCAGGGCTTGAATAAATTCAAGGACATGTAGTCGATGTGAGCATCACCCTCCATGTTTACCTCAGCAGAAACAAATGTGTTCAAGACTAGTTACTGCTTCTGTTCTATTTGGTGAAAGAAGGGTGGTATGTAAAGAAGTATGTATACTTCCTAGAGTATATTTTCAAAGGATCGCATATTGGGTATAACTTAAAAAAAGAAAAAAACTCAAGCAATACTTTTTACCATTTCTTTCTTAGAGATTAGAAATAGATTTTATAAATATTGTGACCTGTTCATGAATAAACTAAGTTCTAGTTGCGTGAAATCGAGGATTAGGGGTCTACTTCACTTTTTTTCTATAAACTACTAAGGCGTTTCATGAGACATACTATCTGGAAAGCTAAGTATCAGATTATTGACTTTGTGACATTGGAAGGGCTAGAATAAGCCTATTTTACCAGGATTTCTAACATTTAACTATTCTGAAATGATTATTGCGTATTGATTCTTCAGAATAGTTTCAATATAAAATATAGCTTCTCTAAAGTGGAGATGTGTTTAAGAAATTGCTTTACTATGCAATGTATCTAAATGTAACAGGATATCAAAATGAGACTCTTTCTGCATGATATGATATATACCAGTTACTGAAGTATGTACGATCTGCAAAATTTATAAAAGAAATGTACACGATTATGGAACCTTCTCATTTAGATCACAAAATATTTGAGAGAGTAAGTGAGGAAGGAGGATTTGTGAAAAGATTTTCATTGAAGGGAGCTTCTGTTATGCTGGAAGTCCCCACAATATACCTCCTCCTTGCCTCCAAGTTCAGTGAGAGAGTGTGGTGGGTATCCCCCTATTTGGGGGGATGTAGATTAGTGTCTGACTCATGTCCAAGAAAGCAAAAGCAGCATATAGCAGCAGAAATAATGCGGCCTTCACTCCTGGAGTTTTTTGAGACAAAGGATGCATGAGATACATACACTATGAACAAGAGAGAACCAAGCTGGAGCCATTTTAAGTCCTGCCCAAGATATTCTCTAGCAAGAAGAGAGCTCTGTGTGGAATCGCCCACCAGAGATCCAGGCAAACAGAAAGGATGACAACTAATGAAACAGAATCTATCACCCAAGTCTCAAGAGTTGCAAGTGGAAAAACCTAACACAGGAGTCCTGGAAGAACCTATGGACATGAGCAGAATGGAAAGATTCAGCCATACACCTCTGCCAGGTCAAGGGGCTCCACCCAGAAGGTCATATCTGAACTGTATGTATAGTCAGTGGTTCACTGCTAGCTTAAATGATGAGTGTGAATTTGTCAGGCAGGAAAGTGATGGTTTAGCAGAACACTCAAGAGGAGACAAACAGCAGGTGCAAAGACAGGGGACCTTCGGTGGCTAACGAGGCCCAGTGTGACACACAGATGCAGGGAGATGGCAGTACAAATACAGCTGGTCCTAATACCAAGTCTCTTGTAGATCAGGCTAAGACATTTGAACCTCACGGTTTCTACAGGCAAAAACAAGCCCAGCTGTTTTTTTTAATCTGGGAATTATATGATTCGATTTCTTCTGATAGCACTGTAATGGGAAATTTATTACAGTGAACTTCAGTGGCAAAGAGGTTGGTGACAAATGAGCTGATGCAATAAGACATGCAAGAGAAGACTGAAGAGGTGCAGAAGCAAGGCGTGACAGTGGGACTGGACAGGAGTAATAGTAATTACAAGACTTTTGTGAATAGGATCCCTGTGTTTTGGCAACTGGCTGAATCACCAGATGAAGAAAGGGGCTTCAAGGATGACTGAAGACTGGTAACAATACTCTCTGGGCCTCAGCAGGGGTTTCTTTTCATTTTTCTTTTATTTTCTAAGAAATCTGTAACTCATTTCAGACCAAGACTTTTTTTAAAAATTGTTAGGTATTTCCATATATACTTTAAAACAGATGTTCTATAGCAGTTCTAACTAAGAAGACTGCACAATAAGAGGAATTTTTAAAAAGCTATCCAAATTTGATAGACACTTTGGCCTGAAGTAGAAGGAAAATACAGTCCTCCAAGAACTACAAGGTGAATATTTTGACACTGTTTCAACCTGCACAGTAAATAAAACCCTAGAAGTATCAGCATAGGCCATTAACAGACTCAGTCAATAATGGTCCCAGCTTTTTATGATTAGCCACTCATAGATTTTTGACTTTAAATATACAGACTGATCCTACTGAATGAAAGAAAAATATAAATGAGTAAATAAAAGAACTACAAAAAAAGAGCTTTCCAAATATAAGTCACACTGAAAAGTTGCAAAATGCCTCTCGGATAAAGAGGATTTACCTGTTTTTATTTTTTAATCATACGTTCCCTTACTGAGGCAAAGTACTAAAACATCTAACCTATAAAAGTGCATGGAATGGAAATAAAAAAATAACATTTGGCAGTAATTAGTTGTATCAAAAGTCTTTTTGGTGGAAATGAAAATTCTTCATCTAGTGTGCGAAGCCGTCAGTCTAAGCACATGAATAGTGGAAGAAATGCAGGATTTAGTCAGAAGACTTGGTTTTAGAGCTACAATTAAAACTGCATTATTCCTCAACGTTGTTCTCTATACACCAGTCATACACACGTTAATTCACCAGAAAATAATATGAAATGTATAACAAAGATATGAGGAAAATGTCGTATTTCACTAATAATTAAAGTTTTATTTTTAAAGTGAAGATTCTAGTCTATTCAATTAGCAAAATGTTTTGTTATTTTTACAAAAAATAAAATAGTGCTAGGTATTCATGAGAACTGAGAATTGACGTGGATGTAAATTGTTTCAACTTATCAGAAAACAATTTAGCAACATAGCTCTTGGTCCTACGACTCATAAAAGGAAAAATTTTAAAATATAGAACAGCCTTAAGTAAAAACTGCCCATTGCAATATTGTTTACAATGCATGAAAACCAAAAGCAACCTAAATGTCCAACAGAAAGACATAGTTCAGTAAATTTATTTACAGAATTACATTTATAAAGATAGGAAAATGTTCATGTGATAAACTTGACAAAACACCCAGTATACACAGTTGTCTAATTTTGGCATTTAAAACTGACATTTTAAAAGGCATTTAAAATTGGGGGATATAATCTAGTAATCATTAGAATGGATGGGTATCTTTTCGTTATTTCCTTTCTTTTCTAATTTTCTATAATTACCACAACTTTTTAAATATAAGCTTTGTAAATTGCATATGGTTAGCATATTTATTTTCTGAAGGTTCTCAAACCTTTAAAAATTATTTCCTAAAACAGTTTTCTAAAATATAACACCTAAAAGCAAATATTTTGGATAAAATTTAAGGATAGCATATTCTTTGTTTTTCTATATTAACTTTGTAAATTACAGAAAGGATCTAAATGATATAATTGCCCCTTTCATACCTTCAGATTATCTGGCAGTTCTGAACGCCCAGCATACCCAGGGTTCATTGTTATAAAGACAGCACATGTGGGGTCAAGTTTTAGTTCAGTTCCTTCAAACACTAGTATCTCAGCACCTGCATTAATACCTGTGGGTAATCAAGAATGAAATGACTTAGCAATTCCACATATAAATGTGACTTATACCATTCATTACCTTTCATATTTCTACTTTTTTCACATAAGTAGACAAACTAGCATAAGCAAAGACAAACTAGTCCATTACCTCTTTGGATGGTAAGAATTTGTTGAGCAACCACAGAAAGTACTTCCAAATCAATTCTGTTAAACTCATCAAAGCAAGCCCAGGCTCCACAAGATAACAATCCCTGGAAGAAAACAGTAATGAAAATTTTCAGTTTTTATCTGATTGAATATTACATTGAAATGTTGCATTTTCACTTGATCTTTTCAAGGATTTAATATCCTATTAAAAAAATTGCTATTCATCTTTATCTTAAAAGTGGCGCCTTCCCCCCACCCCAATTCAATATCAATATTCTTCATGAATAAAGAGTTTGATCAACTGGAAAATTTTCCAATTGATTTTTTTAAGCTTTCTGTGTATTTTTTGGCATTTGGATGTATACCTGTAATTTCAAAGCCTTTCTAACTTTTTACTTACAAGTTGATTTTATTTGCTTTTTCCATAGGGACTCCATAGAGTGGGTTGTAATAATCTTCTAAATAAGATGACTTCTGTTGCCAATGAGACTGCTTTGTGGTCTGAGGACCCTAAAAGCCAATTAACATATTTGAGGCCCTAATTTGCAATCCTAACTCACAGCTGTCTCACAAATATGTGTCATTTGTTCATAAGGAAAAAATGGAAAATCAAGCTTGAGTAGCTTAAATTCAGATTCACTTTTTAAAAAATCGATTCAACAAATATTTGTTGTACTTTCTATAGATTGTACATATATGTGTGTATGTTTCATTGAGTACCTGGTACATGCCAGGCATGATGCTTGGCATTTTGTATATATCTTTTATGTAAGGAAATTAAGGCTATATCATATAAAACATTAAATAATCAGTACAAGTCCACACAGTTGCTACTGGCTGAACTTGGATTTGAACAGTTCAGTCTACTAAAACACACTGGATTGAACGTGAATTCTATACACGTCAAAGAATGTAAATTTATTATTCAGAGAAGATTCTATCTGTGACTTTAATCTCTAAAAATACATGATATAATAAAAGGCTTAAAATCACAGACACTAGAATGCTTATGAAGTCACATACTCATTTTTACAGATTATAAGGCTCATTTTTAATAGAAAGACTGATGTCTTTTTTACTTTGTACCCCCATTATTTAGCATGATACTAATACAAAGTGTCTACATAATCAATAACTACTTATTGATGAGAAAATTTAATACTATTCAGTATATATATCTAAATTAAAGAATTAAGAATATCATATAGATTCAAAGATTGAGTACTACATACCAGACATTTCTTTAAGCTTAGCTTTCATAATGATTATCAATCTACACATACAACCTCTTAAATTTTGCTAGTTCTTTTTTAAATAATCATTACAACAAGGTTATAGATAATTACAGAGAATGATTATAATGGTAATTGGTCATTCAGATGTCTTCTTGGTATTTTAGTCATTATAATTTTGACTTTTTGAAAACTCATATTCTAATTGTTTCAATATCACAAATATAGGGTTTTTTTTTTTTAATTCCAAGTTTGTTATAAAATGACCAGGCCATATTTCATACAGGAACATATTTAGCCAGTTTACTATTTTGGGTAGAATTGGTACATTCTTTTTTGTTAGTTTGTTTATTTTTTTAAATGTTAACTTTCTCTGGAGAATTTTTAGAAAAGGATTACAGTTTTTAAATGTACTTGAAAAATTACAGAAAAATAGAAATAAAATAAGCAGATAAATAATAGAACCCATAATCCCAAATAGAAAATTTTACACTCAATTGCGCCACCAAACATTTTAAGGAATAACAAGCTATAGCAAGAAAGTGCTAAAATGACCAGCTATTCATAGGTTTATAGAAAATGTCTTTACATCTTAATTCTCCCTTTTACAATCTTACAGTCAGAGTGTGATTCTGACTCAAAATAAGAAAAAAAAGGCACAATACAAATTTCAAGTTCAACAAATGAACTAAAATATGCCTATAAAAATATAATACTGAATTATAACTTGTAAATAACAAGATCTATAGTTAAAGAAATCTTCAGAGTCCCACAACGTTCACTTGATGTAGTAGTTCTCAAAATTTTATCTGCTCCAGTGTCTTGAAGGGACACTTCTCACTACTACAGTAATACTGCCCCATTACAGCAGGACTGGAAAGGGAGGTAGAGCTCCTTCCAAGATAAACTTTTGCATAATCCCACCTCTCAAGAATTGTCAAGATGGTGCTTTAATTTTAAACTTACTTAAACTACAATGTCTTTTACTTGCATTAAATTATGTTTCACTATAAATAGACTTCCTCTCTAAGCAGTTATCATATTGTAAAAAAAAAAAAAAAAAAAAAGGAGTGTCAATTCAAACCTTAAAGAATTTTCCTAAAGCCAGATAATCCAGCCCATCAGAGCAGTTGAACACGACACATTGTTTGGCTACAGCTTTTGCCAAGTCTTTAGTAGTTTCAGTCTTTCCAGTGCCAGCTGGGCCTTCAGGTGCTCCCCCAAGGTGCAGGTGAAGGGCTCCAAATAAGGTTCTGGAATAAAAGAAATAAACAATCTTTGTAGAATAATGTGATATTTTCATAGACAGCCTAAAAAAAAGGAAAAGTTTAAACTGAGAGTCAAATTTCTCACTTCATCAATAGTTTCTTCCTTCCCACTAGCCTCTGAAAATCTTTGTGCATTACTTTATCTGTTATTATATTTTACTCCTGTGTACGTATGTGTGTATGTATGGAGATATATA
>NW_006442484.1:59975342-59992918 GCF_000325575.1 Pteropus alecto
CTTTTGAAATTATATAGATAGATATATATATATATCCAAATTCACTTTTGAAATTCAATGCTGATTTCTAGTCAACATGGAGAATTCAGCTGACCCCAAATCACCCAACCCCCTTACCGCTAGTAAATGGAGACACTACATAAAATGAAACAAATAATAACTTTTGAAGTATGCAGCCATTTTGAAAAAATGAGAAGGAAATCACCAATGAAGAGGGATGAAAAGCTGGAAAGGCAATTAGGTGCTAAAGCTGTAGAGGTGCATATTGTTATGGTATGTGCATAATACAAGTGTGTACACATCCACATAGAAACAGAAAAAAAATAAACCTCAAAACTGAACAAGGTGAGGAGCTAGAATGGATCTGCCTATATCAACCTAGAAGGTTGCGATGTCTCTTAAAGGGACCTAAAATTACTCCAGCAACCTACCGGAGAGAGACAAAAAAGAGTCAACCACAGAAGAGACAGGAAGTTGACTCTTTATGCAGGGCCCAGTCAAAGCCTACATTGTTCATGGAGGTGGGGCCAAAATCTCCATTACCCATGGGCACATGAATCCAAAGTGAAAAATTAATGTTAAAATTTTATTCCGGACCAGAGAAAACTCTAGAGCCTTCCACAGAGAGAAATGTGAAACTGCTCCATATGGACACCTCCACAGCTGAGAATATGCAAGACTAAAGGGCGAAACAACCCCCACTGAAATGAGCTCACAGCTAAAACTGCAGAGAGATCAAAGTGAAGAGCCAGACTTGCAGTGGCGAAGGCAAAGGTCTGGGAGCATTACTACCTGCATGGTGTTCTGCCCTCTTTGGTATCTTGATGGTTTGTTCGATTAGATTTAAAATAAAAAGCAATAGACATCATAGAATTTTAAGAAAAAAAAAAAAAAGAAACCAATTTCATAAAAGACAACTTGAAATACATGTAATGAAAAATATAATTATTAAACTTTTAAAATCTCAGCAAACATAAATAGTAGAATAAGCATAAAGAAACAGAGAATTATGTACTAGATGGTAAATATGAGGAAATCACGAGGAAGATACAGAGATCTAATATAAGAAAAGTTAAGAGACATAGCAGATAGAAATAAGAGAATGGAGAAAGGAAAATTTTAAAGACAATAGGTTAAAATTTTCCAGAATTGAAGAAAGACATGAATTGAAAATGCCCCGAGTGGATAGATAAAAATCAGTCCCTATCTAGACACATTGTAGTGAACATCGACAACATAACATCTAACAGCAGTAGTAATAGATGCCAAGAATATCATCATTGAAGAGCTGAAAGAAAATTACTGGTCATCTGCAATTCTACATCTAGCTAATCTGTCATTTAATAATTGAGTGAGGACTCCCCTCCCAAAAAAACAAGAGGCATTTTTAGATAAAGATGTAGAGCTCATTACTTGCAGAGCCTCACTGAAACCATAACTAAAAGATGTTGTCTAGTAAGAAGAAAAATTAAGCCAGAAATAAGGCAAAGCAAAAAGCAATGGGGAGCAGAGACAATGATAAAATTTTTGGTAAACATAATAGCTGTAAAAATGTAACAGTACATTAATAAAGCTCTGTCTTAGAATTTTGACTAAAACCCTAAGCTAAGAGCAATATATGCCAGATCATCTTATCTTATAGTGAAATGGTCACTTACCATAAAGGCACAAGAATTTGGATAGAAAGATTGTAAGTGAGAAGCCAGGAGTGAGGATTTCTTTGGCAAGAGTTGTTTGTGTGTTATGTATTTCCCTCCCTCTCTGTGGAGGAAGAGAGAGCAGTACTTGTCCCTCTCACAAACTGACTGAGAGGGCCTTGGAGAACTATTCAGAAAGCCTGGCACACCACTGGCCCTTGATTCTGTGGAGCACAGGAACTGGGAGCTGATTTGCAAGTTAAAATATCTAAAGTGAAGAGAATGCCCTGGGACACATCCTGATGTTAGAGTGGAGGGAAAATGTAGACAGTAAGAGAGATGTATTCTCACTGCTGGTCAGACATATGTATGTGTATCGTCTGGCCAGATCCTGATCCCATTGGAAGTGAGCTAGATTTGAGTCAGGCTGAATGGGACCCTGTGTGGGAGGCCCAGCTAGGACCAGAGAAGACCACAAGGAAAAGGTGTGTGTATGGTGGGCCTCAGACAGAGGCTGAAGTGAAAGTCACCAGCAGCCTGCCAGAGAAGGCATTTTCCACAGGAAGGAGAATCCCTTGAGAGATCTGACATATTTGAGCTTCTGCCATCATTGAGGGCACTTAAGCACAAGAGACGTCACATATAAACCCATCTCTTCCTTTTTTTCTTTATTCCATCAACCCTCAACACTGGAGGAGCCAAAAGATGAACTATTGAGGGATGGATGCAAAGGACTGGGATAAAAATGACAAAAGATTGACTACATTTACCTTCACAAATGCAGGCCATGAGCTTGTGTGAGGCTCAAGCTGGGGGAGAAGGGAAGTTTTAAATTGAATAAAATAAATTAACTTTGATGTTAGACCTAAAGGGACTTTTGATATCTGGGGGAAAAAATACTATTCATTAATATCTTAGCATAACCAGAAAAATCAGGGAATCTACCTTAAATTTCATCTAGGAAGAATGGGGAAAAATATTTGATAGAGTAAGTTTAAAGAACACTGATAAGAAAGAATAAAATTGCTTTCCATTTGCATCCTGAGACCGGTTTCATCAAAAAACTAGTTAAACTAATATTTTTGGAAGAAAATGAAAAAAAAAGTTTAATTATTTAACGATAATTTGGAATATGGATGACGAGAACTTGGAGATAAAGTAGTTAAAGCACTTTTGTTATTCAGAAAAATGATAGAAAAAAATGCAACTGTAAATACCTATGAGATATCTAATGGAGATACCCAGTGGGCGTGTGTGTAGTGAAAGCTTACAGGAGAGACTCTGGCTGGAGGTACAGATTTGGGAATCTGTTAACACCTGAGAGTGAATGAGAACATTCAGGAAAGCACAAAACATGAAACAAAACACCACATGAAAATAGAATTCCAGATAATTCTGTGTTTCAGGGGAAGGAACAGGATGCCTCAAATAATCCAAAAGAAAGAGTCGAAAAGTTTCAAGAAGACAGGATATATGAAGAATGTAAAAAACAGCAATACCTGACAATGCTTGGAGTTCTAGAGCTGAGAGGAAGAAGCTAGCAGAGAAAGAGAAATTGAAGATCAAGTTGAGAGAATTAAGGGTCTAGGAAAAGAATACAGGACACATTTACTGGGTAGAAGATAATTTGGTACTTTTTTTTAGAAATAAGTGGTCTAGGGATGAGTGAAAGTTATTTCCAATATATCTTTAAGTTACTAAGTATACCTGTAACATCTGTCAGTGAGTGGAGTAATAACCAGCCTAGGGGAATTACCCAGGTATTCGTATCCATACCGTAAGCCAGCATTAATCATCTTTGTTTCTAAATGATTTTCCTAGGATAAATCAGATAAAATAAAGTTAGCTTAATAGACATTTAAATAATATGAAATTTCAAGATCTTTTATAAATAATAGTCATATTGTGAACAACATCTTTAAAATTCACTTTTTAGGCATTATTTAATTCAGTAGAAGAATTCAATATCTAATTTTGGGGGATAACTAATTGAAGTCATTGGCTTCAACTTTTTCTATAGAATATCTTTGGAAAATATATTTGTTTTTATCTCTCATATTTTCTTTTTTTTTACTTGCTAACACTTTTAATTTTATTTTTATTAAGGCATAACTGACAGACAGCATTATAGTAGTTTCAGGTGTACAACATGATTCAATGCTTGTGTATAATTTAAATAGCAACTAAATTAAATCATGCTACTAAATTTAAGTAGAAAAATATTTATATATTGTGAAATGATCACAAGTCTAGTTAACATCCATCAACATATATAATTACAGAATTTTTTTTCTTGCGATAAGAACTTTAAGATCTATTCTCTTAACAACTTTCAAATATGCAATACAGTATTATTAACTATAATTGCCATACTATACTTTACATCCCCATGACTTATTTATTTTATACCTGGAAGTTGGTATCTTTTGACTCCCTTTACCCATTTTTTCCACCCCAACACCCACCTCTGGCAACCACCAATCTGTTCTCTGAATCTATAAGCAAATTTTTTGATTTCCACATATAAGTGAGATCACATAGTATTTGTTTTTCTCTGTCTGAATTATTTTACTTAGCATAATGCCCTGAAAGTCCATCCATGTTGTTCCAATGGCAGGATTTCCTTTTTTCTAATGGCTGAATAATATTTCATTGCTTACTTTCTTGATAATATCTTTTGAAACACAAAGGTTTTTTTTTTTTTAATTTCGATAATTTCTAATGTATTTTGTTTTAATTAATTATGCTTTTCTTTTTCTTTCTTTCTCTCTCTCTCTTCTTTCTTTTTTTTAGACTTCACATATAAGTGAGATCATATAGTACTTGTCTTTCTCTGTGACTTATTTCACTTAGCACAATGCCCTTAAGGTCCACTATGTTGTCAAAAATGGCAAGATTTCATTATTTTTTATGTATGAATAATATTCCATTATTTATATACCACATCCTCATTATCCATTCATTTGTTGATGGACATTTAGGGTTTTTTTCCATATCTTGGGTATTGTAAATAATTATGCAATACACATGAGGATGCTTATATTTTTAGTGTTTTTATTTTCTTCAAATAAATATCCAAAAATAAAATTGCTGAATCATATGATAGTTGTATTTTTTTTTTTTTTTTAGGAAATTCCATATTGCTTTCCATAGTGGCTGCACCAATTTACATTCAAACCAACAGTGCACAACGGTTCCCTTTTCTCCATACCCTCCTGAGCATTTGTTATCTCTTGCTTTTTTGACAATAGGCTCTTTAACAGGTGTGAGGTGGTATCTTATTGTGGTTTTGATTTGCATTTCACTGATGATTAGTGACATTGAGCATCTTTTCATGTACCTATTGGTCATCTGTATATCTTCTTTGAAATGTAAAAATGTCTATTCAGATCCCTTGCTCATTTTTTAATCAGATTGTTTGTTTTGCTATTGAGTTGTATGAGTTCTTAATATATTTTGGATATTAACTCCTTAACAGATATATGATTTACAAATATTTTCTCCCATTCAGTAGGTTGCTTTTTCATTTTGATGGTTTCCTTTGCTGTACAGAAGCTTTTTAGTTTGTGTAGTCATACTTGTTTATTTTTGCTTTTGTTTCCTTTGCTTTTTGCATCAGAGTCAAAAAATCATTGCCAAGACCAATGTTGAGGAGATATTTTCTTGTAGTTTTATGATTTCAGGTTTACATTCAAGTATCTAATCTACCTCAGTTAATTTTTGTGTATGATGTAAGTTAGTGATCTAGTTTCATTCTTTTGCATGTTGCTGTCCAATTTCCCCAACACCATTTATTGAAGAGACTTCTCCTTCCCCATTGTATATTCTTGGCTCCTTAGCTATAAACTAATATATGCATGGGTTTATTTCTGGGCTCTCTATTCTGTTTCATTGATCTATGTACCTGTTTTTATGTTGTTGTTTTTGCCAATATCATACTGTTTTGATTACTATAACCTTTAAATATAATTTGAAGAGTGTGATGCCTCCAGGTTTGTTGTTCTTTCTCAAAATTACTTAGACTATTCAGGGTCTTTTGTCATTCTGTACCAATTTTGGAATTATTTGTTCTATTTCTGTGAAAAATACCACTGGAATTTGATAGGGACTGCACTGAATCTGTAGATTGCTTTTAGTATAGACATTTCGACAATATTAATTCTTTCAATCCATGAGCATAAAATATTTGTCATTTATTTGTGTTTTCTTCAATTTATTTCACCAATATCTTATCGTTTCAGTGTATAGATCTTTCACCTCTTTAGTTAAATTTATTCCCAGGTATTAAATTCTTTTTGATGCAATTGTAAATGAGATTTTTTTTTTAATTTCTCTTTCCAATAGTTCATTATTCTCCTATATTTTCCATCATTTGTTCAATTTATTTTCACTATAGAGTGAGTATTATCATTATTGCCATTTTATAGATAAGGAGACTGATGCTTAAATAGAGAAAGTGATTTGTCCAAGTCATACATCTGATAAGGGGAGGATCTGGCATTTGAAACAATGTTTCCACAGGCAGAGACTCTAACCACTATACACACTGCCTCTCACGTAAGTTTTCAAGGGCTTTGGTTCTTGTATCTCTTCTCCTCTTACCTCATATTTCCCAATCCTTTCATAAAAGCAAATAAGATGAGAAATTTAGAGTCCAAATCTCTTCATGAGCTCTCTCTTTCCATTCTCAACAGGCCCAACCGTGTCCGGTGTACTAACTGTTCCTGCTTCTCCTGCCTTCCTAGTGGTAACTGCCATCACCATCCACCCAATGCCCTGATCAAAATCTTCCCTCCAGATCATGCTTCTGGTTCCTTCAACTGATCAACTAGAGGAAATTTTAATTACTAAATCAGACTAAATCAGTCTGATTTGCATGCTTTAGATATATCAGGAATCTATAAATGCAACTTTAAACTGACTAGTTTCAACATTTCACAGATTCAGCAAGCATAGTGACTCATTTAAAATGAGTAATTTTTTATAATTACTCAGAATTTGAGTGTGTCTATACGTGTTTATGTATTTCTGTGTAACTATACATTTGGATATGGATTTGGATATAGATTTATAGTTTTTGTAAAGATGATATAGATATAGTTTCAGGCTGCTTTAATCTTCAATGTGGAGAATGCTTGTTTGGATATAGTCAGCGGTCAGCAAAAAATCCTATATTACTGATACTACTTCTCATGCGAACAAGCAAGCACAAATTAAAAAGCTATGAGCCAAAATTGCTGTGTAGTAACATTTAGTGATATCACTTACTTGCCAATAGTACCTAAGCTGACTTAACCATTCGAAGTCAGAGTCATCACTAACATTTTTATTAACAAGTACTGTGAGGACATCTCTGGCATGAACATCCAGTACCACAAGGGCTCCCAGAGTAACACGATTCTGCTTAGACAATTTGCCACGGACCAAGGTGACGATATCATCGATTTGTTTGTTACATTTTTCCAAGTATTGCTGAAGAGCCTGAAGGAAAAATAAGATATGATTACTTAATGTAATCAAAATCATTTTGAACCAAAACACTTTGAACTAGCATGTACACAAAGTATTTTCTACATTTTTATCATAATTTTCCATATGACGCAATTTTAAAATAATTCATTTTTCTTACCACAAAGATATCAGGTGAACAAGCCTCATCTGGCCGGATATCATGAACATATGTGGTTTGCATCTACCCAACAACCTTTCCTTTCCTATTTGCACTCCTCTAGGTTCTGTAGTTCTTTTCACTAGTCTTAGTAGACTCTGGATATGCCAATTTGAAGCTATTACAAGTCTTCATCCCCGCTGCTGCCAGAGACGAGTAGAGATAAAAGATTGACAAGGAAAGAGACCGCAGCAGCAATAAAGCCCTGAGATCTTAATTCCAACTGCTCCATCTTAGATCCCACAAGTCCTTCTAGTACTCTTGTGTAAGATATCTGAGTTGGATTCGTGCCACTTGAAATGTAAAGATTTTAATAAACAAAACATCTATTTAATATTTTAGTTTATGGTGAGCTAATGCCAATTCTAAGGACCAGGCTTGCTTTGAGGTCTGTTTTCTAGTGGGTAAATCTAATTAGTAAGTTTAAAAAAAAAAGAAAAAAGAAAAAAAGAAGGTTAATGAAAATCAAATTAGAATCACTGAAAATGGCTGTGTTTAAGGGAAGTGTTGATGTGCTATAGCAGGCTGCTGTGGTCCCTTTCTCCACTCCAATAATATTTAATAAACATTATGCACTAATGAGTTTATTTCACTCCTCTGGGGCCAGGTAAGTGGTAGCAATGAAACTAAAAATGAGGATTTCCAAGAATGAGAAAAAGTTTAACAGATATAGTCAGAACAGTAACTTATTTCTCTATGGTGTACTTTTCTTATTCTTTGACATATTTTATCTCTCTTTTTATTTTATTTTAAGGAAGTCATTTTTTCAAAAGTTTGGTGCTTGAACATTATTTCATTTATATGATTTCATGATTAATTACTATTAATTTGCTTCATAAGTAGTGAAAAATAAACTTTTGTTCCATCGTATTTAAATAACCATGTGTTTAAATTCTTGGAGCCGGTTAGTGAATTTAAGTGTATCAAATATACAAATTAGTAAGAACAGTTTTGATCCTAGAAACAAAAGCTATGCCAGTTGGTGCATCTTAGTTTCCTCATCAATAAAATCAGGATCTCTGAAAGCTCTACCAGATCTCACATTCTGAAGTTCAACACAAAACATGTTTTAATGTAATATTTAGACCTGACAGTACAAATCATATGTTTATAAGAATTTATAGCTATTTACACTAGCAGAATGTATTTTCCTATGCTAGAAAAACAGATTTAGAACTAAAATTTAGCTTCAAACTGTGGTAAACTGAGTTCTTTAGGAACTATATTACATGAACGAGAATTCAGATAAACTAATTTGAAAAAATCATAATAGCGATACAATTTTTGTTATATTTTATTCCCTATAAACCATTCTGTACAGAAAGCTAATAAACCTGAAGATAAAACTACTATTATATACAGCCAAGATAAACATTATCTGGAATCAAATATTTTTATTATACCTTGATCATTCTACATATACATGATACACTGACTCAAAATCATATCAATATTTGCAATATCCCAAGCTCTGTGTCTGTGGTGAGTCTTTCATTCATTTTATCAACCTTGTAATGCCTCATACTGACTAGTTCCACAATCAACATTCATTGAATAAATAAATGGGAACAGATCCTGATGTGAACAGGTTTCTGGCAGTGTGACAGTATAACAAGGTGCTATTATAGCATCAATCTCCAGACAACTTGGGATGTTTGCAGGGAATGGAAGTGTCCAGAGCTGCCGAGAGTTTCCAGCTGCTTAACCACAAAGTTATCAGTTTCAAATGTGAACCACACATTAATTAGGAGAGAAATTACCAACACATAGAATACTAAAACATATGCTAGCCTCCCATGATAGAACCATAGGCAGCGGATGAAGGGCATACTGAAGCAGGGTAATCACAAGCAGATGAAAAAGAAAAGAATTAATTTTTAAGGGCATGTATAAAGTTTAATTTCATACCATAAAACAGCTATGAAAGCACCATAAAACACAGTAGAAGAGGGCAATCAGGCAAGGAACACTAATAAGCATAACTTGCTAATATTGCTAAGCTATCCCTTCAAAGGACCTCGAGTCTACGAAGCTACGTCACCCTCGAGGTGCAATTCTCATTTTGGCTTTCTCTGTGAATGGCTTTGTATCTGCACCATATTACATGAATGGGAAAAAAAAAATGAATAGACTAACAAAAGAGTAAGTAAATAACTTCATTTCAATATCAGCAGATATCATTGTAAACCAAGGAAACTTTGTATCTGTATGCAATATGGTAAGAATTATAGGCAGGTAGTTTTGAGCAGAGGACAGTGACATTGAAAAAGGAGTGACCTAAACTGCATGTCCCTTGAGATTCAAACTATGTTTGCAAGTTAAGTAGAAGCATAAGAATTATAGTTTACACTTTAAAGCTCTACCGCAACTCTTACCTGTTCCAACCTTTCTGAAGTTAAGACCAGAAAAAAAATGTAGTTTTGACAGAGGGATAGAGATTTGATAAACACTACATTTAAACTGAAAAAAAAAAAAAAAAATGGATGATGCCTACGAATTTGGCTGATTTGCTCACATTTGGTTTTTGGTTCTCTCCAGACCATTTCTGTAATGAAGTAGGTGGTTTGGGGGCAGTGGGCAACAAGCAAGGTGGGAGATTCAGGAGCTACATGTTCCCCTTAGTAGCCCACAATGGTGATGGAGGAATCTTTTTGTATGGGAAAGTTGGTGAGTAGTAGCTTAAAAGTAATAAAATAAAATAAAATGAATTCTCTAGACTCACTGAGGAAAAAGAAAAATACACAAGCGATGAGACAGCCAAGAGTCCAGAAGTAACCCCAAGGAAACCACCATTCCCCAGTGGTATGGTTTTCATGAAGAAAGACTTTTTTGTAAAAATCCCTGACTTCCTGCCTGATGCCCTATCCTTTCCCACAGAGGAGAAATAAGTGAACAGTTGGTAAGTTGGAGTGTACTAAGCATGTGTTAGTCAACTCTTTCCTCTCTGGGGTCTGCCTGTTTACAGAGAACATGAGTCTCTCTCAAACCCTAACACTCAATAATACCTTAAAGACAACAATATCAAACTCTATGTCAAAAATACATTTGAAACTTATAGTTGTAAACAAAAGACATACAATTTCTAGATTCCATGTGGTCCTTCAGTCAACTGAAAATTGACCTGCTTGAAATCCCATCTCAAGAATAAGAATGTTGCACTGAATGCAGTTTCTGTTTCAGTTAATAACAGTAATCCAATTCATAGTATTACTAAATTCATATATCCAATATATTAGAATTATTAAAATTAAGCATCATTCAAAATATTAATATTTATTTAAAAGCAATACATTAAAAATAAAGATGAAAATAGTAGAAATGAGTCAACTGATACTGTGTCTTCATAGCATAGTTTTACTCAAGGCATAAGAGAGAATTATATTACATATTTCCTTCTAACCTTTCTGAGTTTAGGAAGTATTTTAGTCCTATTATCACTTTATTTTTAAAGGTACAAAAATGTATATAATAACAATATTGAGTCTCAAGTACCCTTGATTTTTTGAGTGGATTGTCTTTATTTATAATAACTTTTGAAAAAAAATGCTGACAAACCTGAGGATAATAAAAGCTTACCTCTTGCCCTGCTGAAATTGCTGTTTGTACTTCTACTGTCCAAAAGGTTTGGGATACACAGAGAACCGTCTGTCCAGGCCAATCTCTTACCCAGTTAATTCGTTCATACTGTGTATAGGCAAAAATTGCTTCTTTAATTACCTAATTGAGAAAGAAAATGCTAAAGATGAACAGTTTCACACTGGAACATTCTATATGATAAAAAGCTAAATGCATAAACAGATTAACTCATACTGCTCAACTTCTTATAACATCTTAACCAATAATGAAGACTCAAGGTATGTGATATTAAGCTATTTAAATTCAAGTTTATTCATATACCTGTGAGCAAAACAAATATACTACATAGCATTTTATTTTGCTGATAGACAATCAATTTGTGTGAATCACATTATATAAAATATTTATATGACCAATTGTAGCCAAAAATATTCTAAATACATTTGGATTGAAAAGGCACAAGCAATTTTATTGCAAAACATAACTTCAAATACTTCCAAAAAGAGATCCATCAAATTCATAGATAATAATTTTCTTTGAACTTAGAACCCAATTCAGCCATGTGCATATATGTACATGCACACTAAGGCAAACCACACAATTTCTCTAAAGTTCCTCCTGTGTTTGCAGATCTTGCTTACTCTCAGTTCTGTAGTTTGATGCCCAAGGCAATGATGACAGGGACAAATGTATAATTCATTGATGGAGAGTTGAGAGCTATACAATCAGGAAGTCTTATTCATGTACTTTGCTACATATGTTTCCAGTGGACTGATAAATCCACTTTTTCTACCAGCCATCAGTGAGAAACATTCTAATCTGTTATATGTATCAATCAAGAATAGTAACATCACTTGTGAGGTGACATCCATTTTAATGTTTGAATCTCGGGGGGAAAATATAAAAATTGGATTTTTCTGAGAAATATATAAGGTTGGGTGAACCTTTCAGAATTTCTAGTCTGGCTAATATATTTATGGAATTCAACAGGGATGAAGAACACTGGCTATTGGTCATAGAGAAAAAATTTAAAGGCCAGGGAAGCTACAGAAAGAATAGGTAAAAATGAGCAACCAAGAAATGGGAGGAACATAAGAAAGAAAGTACAGTAGATATCTGCCAAGGATGGAATAAATATGTATTCTAGAAGGACACTGTGGGGAAAACAAGAGGAAGACATTAAAATCTAAATCACAAATGTCTATATAGTGGATGAAGAGAAATATGATTATATATTATGTGTAAAATATTTTATGTATGCCATATATAAATAAATATATGTAAATTATATATTATTTGGGGGTAGCAAGTTACATCAAACCTACAATAATCCAGAAAGATAAAGGGGCAAAGATGCCAAGAACATGACTCTTTTATCATTTACAAATGACTCAAAATTAGTTTAATCTAGACATGCAGTAAGTAGTGTTTCAAGCATGCAAATAAATATAGCAGCACAAAAGTAACACACATATCTCCTATCTGTAGTTTTTATATCACATTTGCTTGCATATTTCACCAACACAAAGATACACATGGACATTTGGGGAAAATATTTCCTACATAATTCCTTGCCTCCCATCTTAATGTTCCAAAATGGCAATCGAAATATTTTCTTTAAGCACTTTGACAAACAAAATTAAAAGAATAGTTGAAATAGTACCAGATATGCCTAAGATAATGAGTTTTCACTGAAGACATCAATTAACAAACCAAACAACCCAATTCAATGTTGCTAAGTAGTGGTCAAAGCAGAATTCATTCACATTGCTAACAACTACAAATTGGGAATGCTATTTGTCAATACCTATCAAGGCCTATGACAGCTCATTCTCTTTGGCCCAGGGGATCACTATATGAGGAGTTATCATAAGGAAATAAATAACTCAATCAAATAAATCAGCTATATGTATAAGGATGTTCATTATAAGTTAATCCATAATAGGAAGAAATGGGACACTGCCCAAAAGATTTTATGACTACTGGAAAATATTATGTAAGCAGATATTAAAACTGTATTTAAGAAGAGAAAGAAGCATTAAGACTTGTGATATATATTAAAAATCCAGATTCCAATATATTTTTTAATTATGTGTGAAATAATCTGAAAAATTAATGAAAACTGTTGTTGATTAGAGCTTGATGCCATATTTCCTTCACATTCTTGCCTTCGGGCTCCCTTGCTCAACCATTATTTTTATCCTTGATACCGAATTCGAATGCTAAGTTCACATTATATTAAAAAGTAAATTTAAGTGCTCAATTAATCTCTATTTGTTGCCATAACTTGAAATTTTGTACTTGCAAAGATAATTACAAATGATTGAGTTGATAAAGTTTTTTTGAAATGCACAAAATATGAGGTTGGCATTAATTGTAGGACATATATATGACTTTCTAACATTCTGGTACATATTTTGTATATATACAGAACAAAAGGATCATCAAAGGAACATACATGTCAAGGAGATTGATGTGAAACTGTAGAGAGGCTTTCAAGACAAGACTAAAGGTAGACCATGCAGACCAAAGTGTGTCTAATTAATGATAAAAGCACTAGCATGTAGCTGTGAGAAATGAGACAGACTCATGACTAAAACTCAAGTTTTCTGTCGTTGGATGGTATTTTGTACCACTTTTCAAGTGGATCACTATACAATTAATATCATAGACCACACTTTGCCTTCAAGCTATTATAATTGAATTGCTAATTCATGACTCAACTTCTGTTTAAATAACAGAGTATTTATCAATGATACATTAATTTTCTATCATCTTTAGAAATAGTAATAGCTACCTTGTGGATGGATTTAATCATAACTCTCTCTAACTCAAGCAACCACTTCTCCACTTGACCTCTGGCTTTGACTGTTGAAATGGTCTCTATGAGTTCCACAATCTCTTCTTCACTGCTCTTCATGTGAGTGATGTCTAAAGTTTCTGTAAATTGTACCTTTGCAATTCCTTCAAAACATTTCTTCAAGTGAGGTTGCACCCTGTCAGGAAAAAAATAAATGTTTAAGAGAATTAACCAAATTAAAAAGTAATTCCTTAAATATCGGTGTTCTTTGCGCCTCCAGTTTTCAATCAAAACGTATAAATGTTCATTATGTGTTAGTCCCCCGGCTAGATGCTGCTGGAGATAAAGTGCTGAGGGAAAAAAAAAGACAAAATCTTGTCCTACATGGATTATACAGCTCAGCAGAAGGTCAACATTAAGTCAATAATCACAAAAATATCTATAAAATTACAATTATAATAAGAGCTAAAGAGGAGATATCAATGAGGCTTTGTTTCCAACACAATGAATCAAAAGATTTCAAAGTAACATAAGGAAGAAATACATCTTGACTAACAGATAATAATATACTAATGTGAAGAATTTTCAAATGCACAAAAGTAGCCACTTCAACTAGCATCTTCAGAGTCTGCTTGCAAATTATGAACTAAATTTAGTGCTTTAAGTACTTTACAATTTCTAAGTCAATTGCTTTGAAGTAAATCAACTTTAGTCTTCTCATTGTAATATAATTGGAATTGACTAAACCTTTCATTTTTGGCATATTAGCAATAATCAATTGAATGCATCTTTCAAATGGGCAAAAAAGAAGCAGAGTAGAAAAACTAGATGGAAATCTGAGCCTAAATTGATCTCTTTGTCTGGATTACTTGTCTCCTACTTTGAAGGCACGCGACACAAAATTAATTAATTTGTTTTAACAAATACCTATTCACAGTTCATTGTATACTAGATACTCTTCTAAGGAATCAGGACTCAGCACTGGGAGAAAAAAAAGCAGTCAAAAATCTCTGCCATAATAGCACTTATATTCTGCTAGAGGCAATCAAACAGCAAACAAATAAAGTACATTATTGAGTACGACTGATGTTAAAAAGTATGCCAAAGGAAAATAAGGCCAAGAAGGTGTTTCAGGAAAGATGGCTAGGGAGTGATGAAAGGGGTTGCCATTTTAAATAGAGTAGTCAGAAAAGTCCTCCTGAGTGGCAGGTATTTGAGCAGGTTTCCACAAACACCTACAGAAGGTAAAAGAAGTCTCATGGATATTTGTGTAAGGAGAATCCTAGGCAAAGAGAACAACAGTACAGTGAGGGAGGAGGTTCCCCCTTTCATGGGGGAATTGCAAGGACTGTAGCAGAGTGAACAAGAAGAAAACTAGTGGGAGATGAATAGAAAGGATAATTGGGGGGGCACCTGTGAGGGTCATTGCATGCCATTGAGGGCAATAACTTTTATTCTGAATGTGATGTAGAAAAGTGATGTGTTCTGAAAATATCTGTAAGGGAATATATGTTAAAATAATAAATCCACTCCAAGATTCATCGCATCTAGAAAAATACCATGCAGTGATACTATGTTTTTAATAATTATTTTAAGTTGACTATTGATAATACTTACAATAGTCTTTTTAAGAATTATTACATAAATATAATTATACATATTTATTTATATTCTGCCTTATTCTAAAAATTAAATTTAGGCAGATGAATTTAGCCATGCTATATATGTAAGTTACTTACCTAGTGGGATCTTTAGTCTCAGATAGTATCTCAAGAAGTTCATCATTAGACAAGAAAAAGAATCTGGGGAAGAAGAGACGTTTCTTTTCCAAATATTCATTAAGTCCTTTGAGAATGAGTTCCAAAAGTTCATTAGACTTTTTCAGCCTTTCCAGCATTCTCTCAATAGTTACAACTGTCAGAACATGTTTATCCTAAAAATAAGAGAAAATGAACACTCAACTCAAAAATATTAGATACTAAGTTTATTTATATTCACATAATATTTGAGACTGCCTATTTTATCAAACAAGTTATACAAAATTTAAAGTAAATGTTTATTTTTAAAAAGTAGTATTGCCTAGTCTATGCCTCTTTAATTATGTAAGAGTATGTAAGAGTCATGTTGACTTGATACTCAGTGATGTTCACAATTTCTCATTCTAAGTTGAAAAATGCGAGAAACAGAAAATGATCAAGGGGTAGAGGGAGTGAGAGGGAGGAGGGAGAGGGAGCAAAACAAAGGAGGAGGAGGAGAGAGAGAGAGAGAAAGAAACACTGTCTGAATTCAAGGATGGGTGATCCAAAATTGTATGAGATATGTTTGTCTTTTATTCTTTGAGGAAAAGTATTCTAAAAAGATATCATCGATATAATTATCATTTTGAATATTATTGCTATCAATAATAATAAAACAACACAGTCTCTGTCCTTATAACTGTAGATAAAAAAGTAAGCATTTGGGGTGGGGAGGAAGGAGTTTTTAATAAGATCATACGTTATAAATACCTGCATTTGGAACTACATTATAATACTCTGCTTGCTGAAGGATCTAAGTTCAAGGTGTATTCTTCCTGAACTTTCTAGAGACTAAGACTCTTCTACCTTTAAGGCACAAGTTTCTAAACATTCTATCTATCGCATGAAAAAGTGTCACTGTGAGCTGTTTGCTCTAAAGTGATTCAAATACAATCAGGTTTTTTTTTTTTTTTAAGTTTTCTTTCATGCTGTGGGATTCAAAATAAGAATTATAACCAAAAGCTGATCTTAAGAACTGATATTTTTAAAAAGTAAATAGTTTATTGATTTCTCAAAATATCCATACAATGAATCACTAGGTTTATGAAAATCTTTAGAAATACACATTAAAATACAAGCTAGAAGTATTTGAAATAAAATTCTTTTCCTCTCTTTTTTCTTTAACACATGATTGATGTCATCTGAGTCTAGTCTTGGTCTTATAATTTCAACTCAGTGTTCACCATTGACACCAATGACAAAGTAAGGGAAGTTCTTAACTAAATAAACTTAAAGGTGTGAGGTGCTAAACACATTAGAGATTTAAATCACCAGGCCAAATAATAAACCTTGTGAGAAGGTACCAGTACATTTATTAATATTAGTAATAGGGCATTTTAGAAAATTTATATAAAATTAGATCAAGATTGTTAAAAATTAAATATAGAATTTCAAGATTATCTAATTAAACTTATTTGGGGTACTCAGCGATGACTGAGAGATCAACCAAACCTGTCAGCTGGAAATTGTTTCATACAGAAATTTTATTGTATTACAGTAGTCTCTAAAATATGTTTTTGTCAATATACTTTGAATGTGGCTGAAAAGGAAAGATATAATTTTTTTCTTTGTTTTGAATTACAATGATGTAGCTTAGAAACAGTAATTTAATCAAGGAACAAAATAATTCTCATTAATACTTGTTTTCTAAATAAAAAAAGTTTGTATGAAATACGCAATATATATTAGATACACTTATCTTTAAATATATACGATTTTTAAAAGGCATTTTATTATATTTCCTAACAGTTGCGAAAAAAACATTTGTTTTAAATAAATATTTTTAAGAAACACACACAAAAAGAAAGCACGACAGAGACTCAGGTCATTTATTTAAATGTGCAAATCATTCAGTAAAGCATAGACTGGTACTCCTAAATACAAAACCAAAAGTGTTCTTAGAGTGCCATCTTCTGGAAAAGCTTACCTTTGTTTGTTGAGGGGAAAAAAAAAAAAGCTGAATGGTTGTTAATAAATGTGAAAAACCCTTTCATGAATTACTAATACTTGTTTTATTCTTAGCTAATTGATTGGAATGTTGCTATTTGAATCTAAGATTTGAAAGCTAAATTAAAAAAAATCAGTTATTTAAACAACGG
>NW_006442484.1:59992939-59993161 GCF_000325575.1 Pteropus alecto
TCCCTAAATAATAATTACAAAAGATATCCATCCCTCTGGAAACACTTAGCATTCTAGTAAAAAATTTTTACTTGAATTCCTGAGATCAAAACTATTTAACCAGTTTGGCTCAATGACTCTGAGCCAGATATGCTAGTTCTAAATGAAAATAGGCAATAATCTATGTGCCTTTGTATAATGGACATAAGAAACATATATGAAAGTAATCATCTCATGACTGGG
>NW_006442484.1:59993191-59999060 GCF_000325575.1 Pteropus alecto
GAGAAGGTGAACATAACGAAGATAGTGTCAAATCAAGGAAAGCACAGAGCTGGTTCCTAACCCACGTTGCTCCTTATTACCAGTGTCACTGTAGGTCATTTACTGAATCCGAGTCTCTCCTATCTTTAAAATGGGAATAAGAGCTCTCCCTCAAGGTTGTTATGAGTACCAAATTAGATAAAATATTTGAAGCACTTAATATGGTTTCTAGAACACACATAAACTTGAAACTACTCTTTTATTTTCCCTTCCATAACTATCTCTTGAAGAGAAAGAGAGAGACCGACAGATAACACTTTGGGGGAAAATGAGGCACCTATATCATTCAATCAGTTTTATAGAGTTAAAATGGACATTTTATAATCTGCCATGCTTCAAGTAAGGTTTTGATCATAGTAAAATAAAACTGGCTGTAAGTCCCTTTAAGCATTGCCATAAAATCCTGGTACAGAGTAGGTATTCCAGAACTATTTGTTGAATGCTTGGGTGAATGAAGGATGAGTTAAGCTTGTAAACATACAGAGGGACTCAAGGAACACATAACCCTCCATGTTGTACCAGGCTGGTACTTATTAGCTGTTTTCTTAGGACAGAACAATAAGATGTTATAACAGGAAGCTATTAGAAAATTGGAACTACATAGGATTCCCTTGATACTTTAATTACATTCTATCCCCTGGAGGAGAAGAAAAGGAATTATTAACTGTCATTTTTTTGGTTGAGGAACAATTATACAGATTTTGTGTGTCTTCTTTTACTTTATAAGTATCACCATTTTTACCACCACAAATGACAATCTCGTGGTTGATTTACACTACTAAATCAAATGCTTATGATATCAGGGGCCTGGAACTTTAATTTGGGTATGTAGAGAGAGCATTGTAATTACTGCTGCCAGGAAGCTTCACAGAAAGTACAGTTTCAGACACTTCATGGAATTAATCTCAAACTAGTTCAATAAACTTCTAGAAGCGTGAACTTCCTAATCAGAAATCCCTGGACAACAGAGTGGTAAGATCCTCATTAAACCTTTTAAGCCCTAACAAGGGAAATGTGGGTTCACTAAGTAGACATATAAGCTCCCTTACAACTTTGTGATCTTTGTGACCTCACCTGGAATAAAAATGTTTTCGAAACCCAAGATAATTTTAGGCTTAATCCAGATCTTAGGGCCCATGCATTTAAAATCAAATTTTCAGAGGTTTTTCATAAAGAAACTTAGAATTCTTAAGAACTAGCAATAATTAAAGGATCCATCTCAGTTCAATTATTCATTCACTCAACAAATATTTTTCAAGGGTCTGCTATGTGTCAGGCACTGTTCTTAGCACTTGGGGCACAACAGTGAACAAAACAGACAAAGATCCCAGCTTCCATGGGGAGACAGACAACAAATAATAAACATAACAGTTCATAAATCATATAATAAGTTAGAGGTGATGGATGCTACAAATAAAAAAGGGGGAATTAGAAGTGCCAGGAAAGGCAAAGGCAGGTTTCAATTTTAAATAGGGTGTTCAATGTAAGACTCTTTATAAAGGTAATATTCGAGAAAAGAGTTCAAGGAAGCAGAGACGTCAGTTAGCTCCGCAGGTGTTTGGAGGAAGAGCATTTCAGGAAGAGGGTCCAGTCAGGGCAGAGGCTCTAGGGCACAGTGTGTTTGAGATGTGTGATTAAGAAAAAAGAAGAAGAACAAAAAGGAAGCCAGTGTGGCTAGAACAGAGTAAGAAAAGTGGAAAGTTATAAGGACAGAGAGGTAAAAGGTACAGTGAGCAGATCAAGAACTTCCTGTTCAGTGAAACTATTGATAGGGTCCCATACAGAAACATTTCCCCCCCGGATACTAAGATATTTCAACTAGCAAAATGGAGAGATGGAAAGCAAAATTGTGAGTAGTTTATTGAGTGAAAAGTGTCATTCTCATTTCATTTTTACTCCTTAATTCCTAGATCCATGTACTCTGCCTATGGGAAAAGCCATATATTTGGATCTGGTAGAGAATATATACTATATATTCTCTAGAACAGCACCCTAAACTTACAAACTATTGTCTTGCTGTTGGTACAGCAACTGAGTCTTCAACATGAGACATTCCACTTTTTATAAGGTCAATGCACACATTAGGACCGGTAAATCTCATGAATGTCAGTCAATTGATTCATTTCTCTTGTAATATAAGTTGCTTAGCAGAAGCAATGTTACGTGGGACCTGTGACAATAAGTCATTCAGTAAGTCGGTGAATGACAGTGTTCACAGAAGCTTGGGATCACAAAGGAGAAATCTATCTGGTGCAGACAAATCACTGCCCTCTTTTATGTTGAAAGAGGTCCAATGTATTCAATTTCTTCTAAAGGGTTGCCTGGTCCCTTCAAGTGTGATGCTGTATCAGAAGCATCGTGTTAGTTTCTGCTGTTGGCAGTTCGGGCACTCGGCAGTGTTGGTAAAAGGTAGCCAATGATGATGAGTCGTTCCATAATTCCCATCTCGGCCATCATGACTTCTTTGTTTATAACCAGAGTGACCATATGTCCCAGTTTGAAGAAGAGAGTTCTGGTTTATGCTTGTTTTACTGGCCTTCTTATTAATTGCTTTAACTCTCAAAAGTTCTCCAGTCTGGACAATGTTATTATTATTTTATTCATATAATTCATAGTTCATTGTGCATACACTGGCATATGCTGGGTGACATTCACAAACTAGATCAAGTGGTCAACTATATTAAGTGCCTCCTTTTGCAGTGCTTTTTTTTTATTAAACATTTACACGAAGAACAAATATACTAATATTCTAGTCTATCTGTGATCCCTTATACATTTTCCCCAGACCTCCTTGTTACCAAACTTTCGGTCTTATTTCTTCTAAGTCCTTGATCGTGCAGCCAAACTGTTTGCTACTAATATTTTTATTGAAGGTGTGCCCACTAGAAGGATTACCTTCCTACTGCCCTCTCGGGCTACCCCTAAGTGGGACTGTAATGTCCATTTCTGGGTCGTACAAGCCTATTTCACAGAAACATCTATAAACCATCTCTAATTTATTTAAATCATATCAAGGATTTTCTGGCATTTCAGCTTCATTTAGGTAGGCCATTATGGGAACCAGGTTTTGGTCAAAAACAAAACAAAATACATAAATAGACCATTCGCATCTCCTTGATTAGCACATTAAAACCAGTATCTCTAGTAACTGCATTCACATTGATACATTTGACTGCCTATAACTTAGGGTCTTTCCTCCCTGGACAAGCACCATTACAATACATTGCCTTCCACATTCCTCAGGCTTCTGACAAGGCTCCTGGCAAAGAAGGCTCTGCAGTGTGAGGATCAAGGTACTCAGTTAGTCAAATCCACCCAAATGTCCCCATTCCTAAATCTCGCCATCCTACTCTTTGTTAATAAGTAAACTACCTTTCACATAAATCTGGCAAGTCTGTGAATTAAATTACATCGTAATTTGGCAACTCATTCAATCAGACTCTGACTGATTTTTGGCTATGTCAAACTTGTAGCTGTGAGATATGAGGCTCTTTGATGGCAATCACAGAAGCTCCTTGGTCCTCTGATCGTATCTTAAGCAGAGAATTTAAACCCTGAATTATGCCATTTCTTTCTTTAATTTCTCCAGTGTTTAGAAAAAAATTCAGCACATCTCATATCCATCAGATTTCAAATTCCTGCTATACTGACCTATTCCAGTAGCCACTTGGTCCACCAAAGCTTCGTCTCTAAAAAAGACTTTTCATTTCAGGAAACTAAGACCATAATTTGGGTAAGTGACTTTGCACTACGTGCCAGGTACCACCAGTGTTCCATTTTCAAAGGGTAACTAGATTTTTACTACCCTAAAATCCAAAGGGTCATATAAACAATCCTAGGTCTTATCCTTGAGGTTCTGGTATTCTTATTCTTAGTTCAGTGCAGAATCTTTCTAGGTACATTAAGCAAAAAAGAGATTTAACAGAGGGAATTAAGTGATTACAAAATCACTTAATCACTTTTGGAAGGCCTGGGCTTTCAGAAGAGACCCTTGAACTGTGGAAATGATCTTCCAGGAGCGTTACTGCTACTGCCAATTAGGATAAAATTTACCACTACTGGACTGCTGCATTCAAGAACATACCACAGTGGCTGTAATTCTAGGCATCAGAGGGCGGGATCAGGAAGCCAATATTATCGCCACCTCCAAGTACCCATAAAATTGGTGATCAGACATTAAAGCCCACTTGGGAAAGAAAAAAAAAATCATATATCCATGATCTTGTTTGACAGCAGAAATGGCTGATATGGCAGAAGATGGATGCTGTTTCACTTACGCCTTCCAAATCTCACGTGAGTGTATGTAATCGTTAAAGTCTGATTCACTTTCAGAAACTTAGATGCTAAGGTATCTGGGAGATGTGGATTTTAGCTTTCCAGTTCACTAGAAAGAGGTGAGATGCTTGTTGCCAATTGATCATACTTACTACAATAAAGGCAAAAAGAAAAATAATGACTCCTAAGGTTTTGGCCTAAGCAATAGGGAGAACAGTGTTTATATTTACTAAGATGGGGTTAGACTCTAAGAGGAAAAGGTTTGGGGAGAAATTCAAAAGTGTCTTTTCCGTCTTGTCTGGAATACAAAAGAAGACTTGCATGGGTCAAAAGTCAAGTTTGGGTGTGTGCAGTATACATGACAAAAGATTCCCAGTTCTTTTACCAATGGTGGGCAATTAACTGGCCCCATCTTAGGGAGAAGGTACAAGAGAGTCCCTAGAAAAGTTTTCAAGTGCCTGTAGAGAAAGAGACTAACATCTTCTTCCCCAACTGGCAGTCTGCTCTGTCACCAGGTATAGTGACCTGCTCCAGTGCTATCAGAGTAGGAAAAGAACCCTGGGAGGAGATGGTGTCAGGGAATGGCCAGGTGAAGGAGGGGCAAGGGCCATGTGCTCAGGGTTACCGCGCAGTACAGAAGATGGATCTTACCTTGCTACAGATCTCAGATGAAATTAAGAGATACGGATTTGTGAAATGCTGCTGTACAATGTGGCAAAAGATACACGCATGAGAGGAATGTGGCAAAAGCCATCATTAGTAGTCAACTTGAAGATGCAGGCAAATTTCACAGAGGATGACTAAATGTAAGGGAGATGCTCAAGCAGTCAGAGCTTGTTGGAGTCTTCACCTGTCCACACCACGCCAATCTGTAGACTTCACGTGTCCATGACTGCTCAAAAGCTAGGCTAGTTGTGATGACCAATAGTAAAGACACAATGTATGGACACCGCTGACAGGCGGTTGTCCATCTTATGACCACTGACAAAAAGAACAACCAGTTTGGCTGGATCTCCTACATCAATAAATGCTCTCTTAATTTCATTCTCTTTCTCTCTCCTTCCTATTTTTCTCCTCATCCCTCCCGCTTCCCTCCTTCTTCTTATATCCCAGTCGCAGCACCTAGTGATAAGCACAGGAAGGAGAATAGCAGGTGGGAGAGCAGTCTCCACATCTCCTTACCACTGGAACCTCAGGTTTAACTGCACTGTGGGAGAGGAGAAGAGCTCTGAGGAGAACATGAGACTGAAGTTTTGAAACAGGTATAGCTAGTCCTCACAGGCAAAACTATGTGACTGAAAACAAAAGTGACTGAAAAATTCTGGAATCAGACTGAAAGGTCCATAAGAGAGCTTCTTTCTCCCAGTGAGAAAGGGGCTTTGGCCAAGCATAGTTGGGAGCAGGTAGCAAAACATAAAATTATTTCATGTTTATACTTCAAGGAACCAAGATATCTTAATCAAGTCAGTTATATTAACAACATCATTTACATTCTACTCTGAGCCTTTTTCTTTTGGCGTAGTTCTAAAAGAACTTTTATTAGAAATCCCTAAGA
>NW_006442484.1:59999130-60021315 GCF_000325575.1 Pteropus alecto
AAAATTTAGATCAAGTCAGTTATATTAACAACATCATTACTATTCAACTCTGAGCCTTTTTCTTTTGGCGTAGTTCTAAAAGAACTTTTATTAGAAATCCCTAAGACTGAAAGTAATGGCTTTTTGTACCAAGCACTTAATCCAGTGGCATCTACCATCCTGGTCATCTCATTAGCTTTCCTGAGAGAATACAGATTTGTGTTTATTTTCATAGCTTGGGAGAGATGGGTAAAAGCTGTCCTGAATACTAACATATTGAGAAAAAGAAAATGTAAAACCGGTTGAGAAAGACTATCAAGTCTTATAGCAAATGTAAATGAAGCGCCACCCAAAGAAAATTGTTTATTCAGGAATGAGGGTAAGTAAAGTTTTTGTTTGTTTGTTTCTTTGTTTTTAATTAAGCAGTATGATAAAATTGAAAATCTGTCTCCTTTATTTACTAGTCCCAGAACAGCTGCTCTTTTCTAGGCATTGAAAAATCTATAAAATTTCCTTAGCAATATGGAATTTTGAAAAATATTTTGATTAAATATCAAAAAAAGATTCTATTTTTATTTTAAAAATATATTAAATAGGAGAATACGAGCATTTACTTTTTGCTTTTTGGGGCAACAAAAAATTCTGCTTCATCCCTTCAAAACAAAAATATATACATGTTATGACAGTTTTGCCCTGTTAAGGAAATGACATGTGAAAGGTTAAGTTTATAGAATAAATTAATTAGAAATGATTAAATGTGTTACTAAGTAGTTCAACCGTTAGTTCTTTAAATGGGGGATTCTAGTGTGATTAATTTTACAAAAGTTTGGTTTACCCAGAGATTTGTTTCATGTATTATTACATAAAATAAAGTAAACTTATTAAATAAACAAACCCATGTCCATCTTTCTGAATATTTCCCTATCAAATCATAGTTGATGTTGACATAGTATTATCGGTGTTTAGGATTATAATCACAACTTGGAAAGTTTAAATAATAAAAATATGCATATTTCTGTTTTAAGGTAGGAAAATTTTAAGATAACATTCTATCTCATGGTATTATATTTGATCAAAACACCAATAGAGAATTTTACATTTATTTAATAATATAATTTAATAACTAATATTTCTTCTATTTTAATCTTAACTTTCAAAAACATAAACAATGCTTTGCAGGCAGTAAATAAATGTCTTTTGAACTGAACAAAATCATGCCTTTTTCAGTATTACTGCTTTTTATTAAATTCTCTCCTTAACTTAAATTAAATTGTTAAGTTCTTCTCCACGGTATTTTTGTATCGATTGACGATTGATTACATTTTGTTTATTTATTTTATTTATTACGCTCTTCAGATATATTTATTTTTGCAACTCTTCTTTTTTATAGGTCTCTACAGAGAAAGCTGTTAATTGAGCGATTGGCATGCTGACATATTTCCACCAGAGCACATGTCAGTGGTGGTGTAGCCCGTAACAAGCCTTAGAATTGATGGGGCAGCAAATGCTGACTACGATGTCTCCCTATCAGAGCATACGGTAAGAACCATGACTAGATCCAAATGGCATTAAACAGTGCAAATTCATTTTACCCCTCAAGAAGGAATCAGGATAAAATATCTATTTTGCACTTGATATTCCTTGTTCCTAGGAGTCTAAAATAATATCTGAAAAGGGAATGTATGTGGGAAAAAGACAATGGCCTATTTGGAATGTTAAAAAAATAAAAGTCATGTCATTTCAACCAAATAATATCATTTTCAGAGAGTTTTACCTACTTGCACGACATTTTTCATTATATCTCTCCATGTTTTATCCACGGTTGTAAATCGTCTGCCTTCCTCAGGCATTTGAGCCATTATGTCTGGAGAACTGAAAATGGGCTCCAAATATAGCCATGTTGCTTGGACCTTGAGCCATTCATCCAGAATCTCCTGAAGCAGCAGGAGCTTGCCCTCCCATTCTCTGAGAAGCAAAATACAGTGGCTTTTATCAACAATAGCAAACCAAGCAATGTTTCAAATGACAAAACTCAAAACCATGACTAGACTGTCAATCTTGTATGAAGTGCTGTTATTCTAATTTCCATTCATCTGTCTTCATTCAAAGATAAATCACTAGCTTTGTTCTACAAAATCTGTTTCAAAATATTATCAACATTTATCCTTATATGGATATATGAATTAAGA
Source organism: Pteropus alecto (assembly GCF_000325575.1). Lineage (NCBI taxonomy): Eukaryota > Metazoa > Chordata > Mammalia > Chiroptera > Pteropodidae > Pteropus > Pteropus alecto. The sequence goes on from NW_006442484.1 coordinate 60,001,299, forward strand.
TATACCTATCTACAAATGAGCTGGTTTCTATATATTCATAACGATAAACCTTTTTACAATCCAATTCCATGGCTAGAAAATAAAAATTGAGAAATGAGATTTTGGAGACAGTAATGGTAAGGGCATTCTGAACTTCTTCAGAAAGGTAGTTATATCCGAGACTCATTTCCTTTAACATTCTTCTTTTTTAAAAAAAAATCTTGGGCCCTTAAAGGTTTTAATTCCAGAATAAAATATTTCAATTCATAAGATGTAACTGTCAGTTAAAGAAAAATCTACATAATCCTAAACTTATTAGCATGGCATTCATGAGACAGAAGCATTTTAGAATTTACAATAGGTTACCACTCATTTCTAAACACGGAGAACAAAAATAATGATTTGATTTCTTCAAGAATAAATATGGTTACACTGACAATTTTACAAGCACAGTTCTAAGGTCTCTGTATGTATTTGCTCTATGCTCACATCCTCACATATTTACCAATGGGGAGACTAAGTAAGGCACATAGACATAAGTATCAGGTTCAAGTTCACCCAACTAATAACAATAGAGCCATATTTGGACCCAGACAGCTGCAACCACTATGCTACAAGAGATAACATAGCCATAAAGAAGAATGATTGGTTAACGGCAACAGAACTTAAAGATGGGATAGCTGTATGAGAATATTAACACATTACACATAAACTATAAGTGGTGATCTGTAATTTTAGATTATTAAAATCAAGAAATATAAATAGTTCTAAAAGTCACAAGGTATTTTCAAATGCCTTTCTAAAATACTTTCCTTTCAATGTTTATAAATGAATTTGTTTAATTTCTTTTCACAAAAAGAAATCAATGCCTCTGCTTTTCTCTGGAGCTCGTCCCTCTTTTTTCATTTAATCCCTGACTGATGCAGAAAATTTCTCACTGGCTAATGATCTCATGCATAGTCCTTAAAAACAGAGTCTAGATATATCACTTTGAGAGTGTTTCAAAAATTAGTTTTGATGAGCACACTGGAGAGAGCTGGGGCAGGGAGACTGAGCTAGAGCATGCTCAAGTTGGGATAATCTATCAATAAACAAAGGCAAGTATTATCAAGCAGTTTGCTTTTTCTTGTCATGTAAATTAACATTGAAGATGGTACTCTGATTTGGATTTACTTTCTTTTGAAGATAAAATATAAACTGCTTGATACAAATTATAAAAATTGAAAAAATTAATAGACAGGATAAGAATTTAATTTAATCGGCTGTGTTAAATCCCTAAAACACCAGACTAGAATCATAGTTTCATTTTTTTGCACTTATCTAGCCATGCTTCATGCACATCAGTGGAAATTAGAATAGACTTTTAGGGATCATCTACAACAGACTAATTAGTATATTTGGAAAAGGATACTATCTTCAGTTTTATAGTTTATATGTTCTATAATCTATGTTTATAGACAAAATTATTTTTGAGAGTCAAATATGTAAGATCAGATAAATGAAAATGAATATCTGGGGACTGATTGTTTACTACCCTTGTTATGAATATATGTCATAGCAAAGGGATCAGTACTCTTTCAAAAGCAATGAGGGTTATCATTCCTTATAATAAACTATTTAAAATATTAAGTACACAATACAGAATCAATTTAAAAAAGAACTACACATTACATACACGTAATGATTTTGTTAACAAAACAAAACAAGTGTGGATTTTGATACCATAGTATAAATATTGTCATATAAATATCACTTTACCTCATTTGCTTTTCATAAGGCTTAATGAAAGGAGATCCTCGCATTGTTTGCGTTTTAATAATGTGGTCATCCAACAACATCTGAATTTCATCAACTGATGACAAAATAAATGTCCCAGATTCTCTATAAGAGAGAATGACAAATTCCATGGTATCCCACTCATTAATCATCTTCTCCATGGCCTTTTCGAGAGAATATTCTTTGCTAGCTGCTTCACTAATACTTTCGAATCTATCTAAAAATGGTTCCAGGTTCATGTCTAAAAAAGAGAAGACGGTGGAGTCATCTCCCGGTTGCAGGGGGTAACCAACTATGTTGGACATGGCCTCCCAGTGCCTGGGGCGCAAGCCAGGATTACAGATCACTTGAACGAGAGGAATGTGCTGCTTGAAATCTTCCACCTTTGCCCTTACTTTTTTTGTCATTGCCAAAGCGTTTGGAGAATCGTGGAAGGTTTTCTCCAGCTTATATAGTCCTCTCCAGTAATTTCCAACATCTGCCTCTACTTCGTCTGGATTCACCTTGTTATATGGTCCTTCGGTCCATCCTCTATATTTACTGCTAAATTCGACAGCAGTTTCATAGAGACGAAGATAAGGGTTCAAACCATCTTGGATTTTTTTACGTTGAGGATATACTGATGGTAGCCAACCAAATGCCTCCTCTTCAGCATTAAACTGTTCGATCTGGAAGAACGGGTATTATTTATTATTCTGAAAGTAAATAATATTCAAAATTAAGTTTTAAAAATATTTATATCAAATATGACCCAAAAAACCCTTACTACGCCCTAAGGTTAAATTTAAATTAGGCCTAATCTATAAAATCTGAGCGGTAGTTTCTTTTTCCTATTTCTTTTTGATTACAGTTTCCAGTGAACGATCACTGGTTAAGTTACTTAGCCTAGTAAAACAAATTCACATGTCTTTGCCCATCCAGATATACTGAAGATAAAGCTTTATTCATTAATCAACAAAACCTCAAGTATTTTTAATATACATAGCATTGTGTTAGGTAATGTGGAAAAGTTTTTTTTAATATTATATTGCAAAGTAACACCTCCAAGGAATTAGTAATCCAACTGAGGAGATAGGATATAAGTAGAGAAAGTTACATAGCAATTATTCAGTAATAATATAAGGCAAAAGAAGAAATGTCTGAAAGCAATAGCTGTGTGATATCAAATGAATAATATACATAAAAAATGCAATTGCTTAGAGATGTGAGAGCATGCTAAAAGAATTAAGTCACAGGTGCCTCTGTAAAGAAGATGCAACCAGAGCTGGATCTCGAAGATAAATAGAATAAGAAGAGACAAAGAAAGCATAATTTCTTCTTAGTTTCATTGTGAAATATGTGAGCATGTGAGTGGTTTCGAGGTGATATCTACAAAATTAAAACGTTTGAGCTCACTATACAATTATGCAAGTTACTTAAAATTTCAGTGGCATTGGTTTTAAAAAATCTACAAAGTGTATTTCCCTTATCTCAACCTATGTTTGCATATTTGTGATTGTTCTAAACTATTTAATTATCTGATCTGCTAAGATATTAAAATTTTTTCAATGCAAGGAAAATGGTAGAGCAAAAGTCAAGTCTCCAAATTGGGAATGAAGAAGGAAAATTGTCACTTTTTGCAGATGACATGATTCTTTACATAAAAAACCTTAAAGACGCTGCTAAAAATCTATTAGAAATAATAAACAAATAGAGTAAATGTTCAGGATACAAAATCTATGTTCAAAAATCCATAGTGTTCCTATATTTTAATAATGAATTTTCAGAAAAAGGAATGAAGAAAACAATTCCCTTTGCAATTTCAACAAAAAGAATAAAATACCTAAGAATAAACCTAATGAAAAATGTGAAGGACCTATACACTAAAAACTACAAGACATTTTAAAATGGAAGAAGACACAAAGAAATGGAAAGACATTCCATGTTCTTGGATTGGAAGAATAACATAATTAAAATGACCTTATTACCTAAAGCATTATGCAGATTTAACACAATTCCCATCAAAATCCCGATGGCATTTTTTAAAGAATTAGAACAAAAAATTATCAAATTTGTATGGAAGCTCAAAAGACCTCAAATAGCCAAAGCCATCTTGAGGGAAAAAAAAAAGTCTAGAAGTATCACTCTGCCTGACTTCAAATTATAGTACAAAGTGACAATAATTAAAACAGCATGGTTTTAGCAGAAAAACAGACACAGACCAATGGAACAAAATTGAGACTTCAGAATTAAACCCCTGCATACATGGGCCAATAACTTTTGAAAAAGGAATGAAGACCATACAATGGAGAAAAGAAAGCCTCTTCAATCAATGGTGCTGGGAAAACTGAAAAGCCACCTGCGAAAGAGTGAAACCAGACTGTTGTCTATCACCACACATCAAAATTAAATCAAAATGGATTAAGGACCTGAATATAAGACCTGAAACAATAACTTGAATAGAAGAAAACATAGGAACTCAATGCATGGACCTTGGATTTAGAGAGGATTTTATGAATTTGACCTCAAAGGCAAGGAAGTAAAAGCAAAAATAAATGAATGGGACTATATCAAACTAAAAAGCTTCTGCTCAGCAAAAGAAACCATCAACAAAGCAAAGAGAGAAACATCAAATAGAAAAATATATTTGCAAACACCTCACATAAGGGCCTAATACTCAAATATAAAGGCCTAATATAAAGAACTCATACAACTCAACAACAACAACAAAACCAATACAATTAAAAAATGGGCGGAGGACCTTAATAGACACTTCTCCCAAGAAGACATACGAATGGCCAACAGACCCATGAAAAGATGCTTAACCTCACTAGCTATTAGGGAAATGCAAATCAAAACTATGATGAGAGACCATCTCATACCTGTTAGAATGGCTGTCATCAACAGGACAAGCAATAACAAGTGTTAGAGAGATCGTAGGCAAAAAGGAGCTCTTATACTCTGTTGGTGGGAATGCAGATTAATACAATCACTATAGAAAACAGTATGGAGGTTCCTCAAAAAACTAAGAATTGAATTACCATATGATCCAGCAATTTCTCTTCTGAGTATTTACCCCAAAAATCTGCAAAGCTATATGCACTTCGATGTTCATAGCAGCATTATTCACAGTGGCAAGGACATGGAAGCAAAGTGTCCTATGATAGATGATTGGCTAAAGAAGCTGTGGTACATATATACAGTGGAATATTACTCAGCTATATGAAAAGATGAAATGCTGTTATTTGCAACAGTATAGATGGATTTTGAGATAATCGTGCTAAGCGAAATAAATCAGACAGAAAAAGTTGAAAACCATATGATTTCACTCATATGTGGGATATAAAACTGAAAGCAACAAACAGACATGGATTGTGGATTAGTGGTTACCAGAGGGAACGGGGGAGGGGAGAATAGATAGGAGTAAAAAGGGTTAAATAGTTGGTGACAGAAGGAAATATAACTTTGGAAGGCGAACACACAATGCAATATATATATACGACATACTGTTGAATTGTACACTTGAAACTTATTTGATTTTACTAATCAATGTCACCCCAATAATTTTAAGTAAATAAATAAATGCAAAAAATGCTAGAGCATCATAATATGGTCTGTTTTCATATTTCCCTTTTTTATAAAAGACGCTATTAAAACCGCCAAACATTTTACATGGCAAAGGGTATGGCTTTTCCCCTTCCAGTTTCTTTTAGTGAGAAAGGTGATTTCTGAAATGGCAATATTGAGATCAAAGTAGTTTGATGGGAGAATATAATGAGCCTAATTTAAAAACACAGCCACCCAATCTAAACTGGCTTCTATGAAGATGAGAAAACTAAACAATAACCAGGTGCTATCATATGATGCAAATGTTTAAATGACACAAAATAAAAATTAAGAAGCAGATGGAGATATAACTCTATCCTTCAAATAAAAAATGAAGGCCACTGAAATGTTATCACTACCAATAAAACAACAATGCTGCTCCTCCTTGAAGTATGTCTGTAAAATATATTTGTGCCATATGCATTATTCTCTAATTAAATGTAGTTAAACTTCTTTTACTTAAATCTATTTCTTAAAGGTAAATATACAAAGCAAATTCCATGCTCTTTCTTTTGAACTTATTCATCTTTAAAATTTTTAAATTATACCTTGTCTGCTGCTAAATCCAACTTTCCATTCAGTATTTGAGCCTTTTTCAGGTATCGTTGTACATCCTGAAGATCTCCAAAGGAGAAAAATTCTTCTGCCTGCTTAGCATAACTCTCTAATTCCTCCAGAAACCGTTCACATCGTAACTAATAAAAACAATATTGGCTGTTACTAATTTTAAAAGTTAAAACCTTTAGGCATTATCAGATATAAAGGATTATCAGAATTATTATATTTTGACACTGGCAAAATATAAAGAAAGGGATTATCTGAAAGATAATAACAGAGATCTAAAATATGCAGCATTTTTAAGAGTTAAAAAGATTTAAGAGATTTAAAATTAATGATTAAGATTCCTGTGATTCATGAATTAGAGAAAGTTTACCCTTTACTATCAATGTGAGAAGTTCTAACAAACAAAGTAAATAAGAATGTGTTAGTAAATGGTATTCTTTAGTATGCTAAAGACTTTATACTAACAAATGATTTATAAGCATTTGAAAAAATCTCATAATAATCAAGTATGGGGCTAAAGGAAAACTCCAATTTTTTAAAGGCTGTAAAGACATCTGAGGCATTTTTACAAATAACTGGAAAAAAACTAATTTCTTTAATTGTGTCCTGATATTCAAACATCTCTTCAATTATCAGTGCTAAAACAAAGCATTCTAAGGTTATTTTTCTTGTCCCATGGGCTCCCTTCACAAGAAATGTGTAAGGTAAGTAAATCTAGATTTAAAGCCTGAAAATTACTGTCTTCCAATATAAAACAGGTATGTATGTTTTAACAAGAAAAGCTTATTACAAAATTGTCATTGGTAAGGCATTTCAAATTAAATGTATCTAAAAAAATAATTCTTAATAAAATATTTAAATGTCAAATCTGGATTATTCAAAAATAGATTTTTTATTTTATAGATTACCTAAGTTTATTTCTGTCCTCTTTCTTTAGTTTCCTGACAAATTTATTGTCAGTGGGCCCAGTGGGGGAATGAAAATGAGAGGAAAAATTTCATCAATATTATGTGTAATTTGTAAAATAGTATATACTTTACAATAAAATGTAGATAATTCTGGGTCATCTAGCATTTTCTAAGAGACTATTCGATTGTAACATAAGTATCTGATATTTATTATTCATGATGGTGTCTACAAGTGTTTAAAAATTCTGAAATGGCCTACATGTAAAACAGAAGTTTAGATTACAGTTTCAAATGAAGGGTTGTTTGTTTGTTTGTTTGTTTGTTTGTTTGTTTGACGTCTATGAATCCAAACAAAATATTCTGTCAATTAACTGTATTTGCTATAGTGTGGTAGAAAGATGTTAGGCTGGCTATCAAAGGACATCCCTACCGGCTGACCTGGAACAAGCCTCTTCACTTTAGGAACATGCGTTTTTCATTTGTAAAATGAGACTGAAAATACTAAGTAATTTATTTAGACAGTAGCTATGGAGTGCTCATGGCATTCAAAGTGTGTTGGGCACTGTGCAGGCCAGGGGAATGTAAATGGATAAAAGGTCAAAATCAAACTGCTCTGTTGTCAAGGAACTAACTGTCTAATGGGGAGATAGACCTGAAAATAATAACATAATGATCAGATAATTAGTCCAGTGGAGATGTGTTAAAAGTGCAATAGGAGAAGAGAAGATGCAGCATTGAGATCTAAGAGGGCTTCTCAGAAACTCATCTGAGTACGCTAGATAGACAAGCATGATTTGTGGTCAGGAGCACATGGAAAGAATGTGCAAGAGATGAGAGTTTGGGAGAGCACGCACTTAAAGGTTGCTCAGGGTTACTGAAAAATCAAGAACAAGGAGTGGGGAGAGGTAGATGAGGCTGAACATGTAGTGAGGGGAAAATTTACAAACCATCTTATATGTAAGACAAAAAAAAAAGGTTAGAGTAATTAAATGTTAAGAGTGATGATTCTAGACACAGTACTTAGGTGAGTTTTAGCACATATAAGGTGTAAAGGTACATTTCATCAAGGGAGCTTTGACATTAAATGATAAAAATAAAATAACAATAAAATAACTAAAATAACTATCTTATAAACTGTATAAGATAGTGTTTTTATTAATGATCATATGTGGGTAATATATTCAAATGTTTTCTCCCTTGAAAAATCAAAAAATGATGCCACATTGATCCAATGTGATGTGTACTATATTGTACTAAGATTTATAGTAAGAGAAAGCTAAAATATATGACCTGTGAAGTAGAGTTACAATGCTATGTAAAAAGTTAAAACTTAAACATGTCCAGAAAATGAAAATAATTCAAAATAGCTAAGATGCCAACCTTGAGACCATCTTGATATTGTTCTGTTTTCTCTTTAATGATTTTCCTGTGTTCCTCAAAAATTTCTTCCATTCTTCCATACCACTGGAAAACATTATTATTTAGCCTAATGTCTGCCGGAGAAAAGTTGGCACACTCAATGAGGAAGGCGAGGCAGTTTTTAGAATCCACCAATCTCTGTCCCAGTTCAATCATATCAATTGTCTCTACTTTTTGAATATAAGCCTGAGGGAAAACAAAAATTACAGATGGCATTTTAATGAACAGCTCATGTCAAAAAATAGCCTGAGGAAATGCATTACATAAATATATATAGACTTTTTAGAAGTATATAGATTTTTGCTTACAGATAGGGGACTGTAGAACAGTTTAGTCCAATTCCAAACATCGCTACTAAAACAGCAGGGGAAAAAAATAGAAAATAATAAACAACATCTAAAAAGCATTGGAAAACCAGACTGCTATGGGTTTCCGGAAGATATGAAGCAGGTGCTACCTGCGTGATATCATTTATTCTTTCAACATAGCATGTTTGGGCACCTTTACGTGCCTGACACTTGCCAGGTACAGATGTGGGTTTTGCCCTTAGATAGTTTATAGTTTAGTTGAAGGAGACAATTGTTAGTCAAATAACTGCCACAACAACTGTAAAATTGCAAACTTGCAACAGACACTTGTGCTGAAACACTTTCCTTGGTTACAAAAACTAAAAATTAATGATAGGCAAATTTAACAAGAAATGTGCTAAATCTATATGAGAAAAACTATAATAGTTTATTGAAGGACATTTTAAAAGTTTGAATAAATATAGAAACATATGTTAAGACATAATATTATAAAGGTGTAAATTTTTCTCTCAGTTAGTCTATAAATTCAATTCAAATTCCATCAAAATTGCAGTAGCATTTTAAAAACTAAATTTGCTATAATTCTAAAAGTGTCTGAAATAGTAAATAGTCAAGAGTAGCAAAGGTACTCATGAAAAAGGAAAATAGTAGAGACTAGCCCTGCCAAATATCAAAATATGCTATATAGATGCAGTAATTTACATAGTTTTTATTCTGGCCCAGAGATAGAGGATGGAGCAGAACAGAGAGAGTTCCAAGTGCATATGGAAATTTAATGTTGAAAAGATGCATTTCAAATAAGGAGTGAATGACAGATCATTTAATAAATTGTATTGAAGTAAACGGCTATTGATTTTGGAAAAAAAAAAACAAAGAAAGCCTAGTTACTTACTAGGAGAAATACAGAGAGGGTATATTGTTAAGTGAACACAGTAATTTGCAGCAGAGTGATGATTCTGTTTTTTGCAAAAACAAATCTCTCTGCGTTTGTGTGTGAGTAGGTGAATGTACAGGTGTGTGTATCTGTGTGTGTGTGTGAGTAGGTATACAAGTGCACATGCTCTTGTGTATGTACATATGTACATATATCTCTTTCAAAGCTGATACATATTAATTTATTTATATATCTTAATAATATTAATGCTGAAGGAAATCCGCCGCATTACTTGTAACTACCTATGTTCACCTTCCCTATCTTATACCCCATCTCCCTGTCTATGAAGTAAATGCTTCTTCTTTTTAATGTTCTTAAAGCTCTTTTTAATCTCTAATCTCTATCTTCCTGGCTCTCTCTCTTCATCTTCTCTCTCACTGGTTTGGAAAGAACAGAATTCACACTAAACTATAAAGAATTATTACCTTAAAGAAAAGAATTATAGAAAAGAGGAACTTTTACTTTTTACTTTGTATAATCCTACATTGTTTACATTTTTACTTTTATAATTAAAAAGAAAAGGCAAGCAACATTGCCTAGAAACCTTTCGTGATATATCATCTTAATTAGACTAAATGTTATGTTGCAAATCTAAGCAAATAAGGTGCAAATCATGGTGGTTTCCACAGATAACAAAATGTCTAACTGAAAACATATTTTTGTTATTTGGTTAATCAGCCTTCCGTGTAGTCAAATGACAGGGTTTTTATTTCCTCTTACTGATAATGACGAATTTCTGTATTGAATAAATTCAAAAGCTATTTGCCTTTGTAGCAATAAACTTTTTTAGGGTACAGAAATATTTTAAGTACCAGTTAATGAATCTCACTTGCTAATTCTGTTAAAGGTTGCTGTGAACAATAGAAGTTTACATTAACCCCAAATTCCTAAATATTTCCAGTGATGGCTAGGAGGGTAAATAAATGACACTCTTCATATTCAATATTCATTCTTCCAAAAGAATTTACGATTATGGAACTATCTAGCTATCTTTATAATCATCCATAATCAAAGTATCACTCAATGTCCTACAACAACTACAAAATATAAAAATATTCTAAAAGAGAATATATAAAAGTGTGCTATTTGATACACACACAGACATGCACACGCACACACAAATTCACACAATAAGAACCCCAGTCCAATATTTTTTTTAAAATAGAACTTTTTTAGTTAAAGGCTGATATGTAAAAGTTGGTTCTAATGATTTAAATAAATCTTTGTTTAAGTGAATAATTTAAAAATGTATATTTTCATTTGAACTCCTTTTGCAATTTCCTACAAAGGTTGGAATGATTTTACATGTTTTGCTGGGTTTGCTTAAATATTTTAAAATCTAAAAGTAAAAGGATTCTATTTTGGATCTTGGGACTACTAGAAAAGGAAAATAAGATCCTGTAAAAATTTAACGTTATAGGAATAAAAAAGGAATAAAATGAAATGGTGATTAATTAGTTGTTTTATATTATTTTAATCACCATTAGGTAGATTTCAAGCACTGAAGTAACGTGAAAAACAATGAAAGTGAGACATCCGATATTTTCAGTACCATAAATCCTATGTTCAAAACATATTTAAGCAAACTACAATAAAAAAATTTTAATATATAACAAAAAATAGCCTATATGTAACAAAACAAAATATTACTTAAGTATTAAATGTTTGTTGATAAAAACAATGAAAGGTGATCACTTAGATTGCCCAAGACAGTCCTGGTTTATGCCTTTAACATTATTAATAGTGCTCTCAGTAATATCCTGTTAGATGACTGCATTAATAGCTTCAATACCTCAGCTCTCCCAGTATCTAGCCCTGTAGTGTCCTTTCACTCTGACTCTGTGGCCATATGCTTTGCTTTGGTCAATGGGTTGTTAGCTAATGTAACACAAGGAGAAACTTGAAAAGCATTTGTAAAATTGAGCTTGCTTTTGTGCCTCTACCATGCTATAAGAACATGCCCGGGTGAGCCTGCTGGAGTTTGAGAGACAAGAGGAGCAGAGTGAAATTGCTAAAGATAGTCATGCTAGTTATCCCAATGGAGAACCAGCTGAGTGTGTGACCCAACTGAGACCAGAAGAACCATCCAGGAGTACCCAGCCTGAATCGCCAAACTGTAGACTCATGAGCTACATATATTAAAAAAGTATTTTAAACCTCCATTTTAACTTTTGGCATGATTTGTTATCATGTATTATGTCAATAATTATAAGATCTGGGGGGAAAAAAGAAAAAATTGTACACATACGACTATAAAGAGTTCACAAACAGTACCTTCATTTCCATTAGTTCTGCTGTATTTGGAGGAGTGCTAAGAGCTTTTTCTGCTATCTTCTCAAATTCGTCACATAAACTGAAACAGATAAACCCAATTTATACAATTAATTTCATTCCTAAATTTGTTATTATATACTATTTCAATGTTCCATTACATAAAAAAATAAAGTAAGATTATTTTACCTATATGACATCCAAGGAATTAAAAGCAAATTTGTGTTCATTTACTTATTCATTTAATACACATTTAATGATCATCTATTACATTCCCAACTACAGTATTAAGTGATACAAAAATAGATAAAAGGTAATAATAATCCCCAAGAGGTTCATAATCCAGTATGAAAGACAGAACCATAATCATTTCCAACCTGGAGTTTTAGGTGCTCTATAAGAGATTTCGTTAAGATGGCACCAAAAAAAAGTGGTACAAAGGAAGGGAGTGTTTAAGTATTTAGAGGAAATGGTTAAAATGGGCCTGTATGCTCAGGAACTTCTGGTAATATGCATATATTTCCTAATGATTTGGATTGTGACCAATATAAATAAACTTACTATGAGGCTAAATAAAAAGTATAGTTGGTTCTAAGGAAGTCCAGATAAAATGCACAGAAATTTCTTCAAAAAGATTGTCTATGAGGTGAAGGAGAGAAAAAGAGCACAGTGATGATGTTAGTTTGAAGTGGGAGTTGGGGAATGAAAGAGGGTTTTGAGCATGTTTGTAAATTTCAGAGGTGGAATCAACGGTGAAAGAGATTTAAAATGAGATACAAAGGAGGTGACTGGCAGAGCCAGATCCTGAGGGATGGAAAGCACTGGGGATGAGCTCACAGGTAGAGAGAACTCTGAATGGTGTACAAACTCTTGCTGTCTGAGAATGTGGAGAGATAGGCATGAAGGGGTTCATGGAGAGGTGAGGGGCAAGAAGTTGGTCTTCATATCTAATGATTCCTATAATAGTCCTGATGTGTCCTCTGTACCTCCAGTGAGTCTAGTGAGAGGCATAATTAGGAGAAAAGGGGGAAAATAGAACTGGCATGGGCGGAGAGGCCAGTTAAGAGGCAGGGAAAAGAGCTGTAAAATTAAAATAAATATTTCACTTTGCATGAAAAGCTGCAAATACAAGACAAGACATTTTCACTATTCCTCCATTACTTTTAGAGGAAAAAGTGTTTTAAGGTGAATACATGATTCTGGTTCCTAGATAAGTGACCCAAAGCCAAGTCCTCTTTCACCCGGTGCCTCTCTCTTCGACCTTTCCCCTCACTTTTTTTCCTTCACAGAATCATGAAAGCAACGCAAACCACTCCTAGTTCTTGGAATACACCATGCCATTTTTATACCTCACTCCCCTCTACATAGTATTTTCTCCACCTGGAATTCTTTCACCTACGTTGTTCACCTGGCAGACTCCTACTCATCCTTCAAAATGAATTCATATATCATTTCCTCTTGGTAGCCTTCCCTGATTTTCCCCTCTCTCCCAACCTCTACTCTGAAAGATAATTGTGTCCTTCTCTGTTCTACTTCTGTGGCTCAGTAAAGTACTTACTGCACCCTATTGTAACTTACTGGTTTGTATTTCTATTTCCCCTTCAACACTGAAACTTCCTTCAGCAGTTTTATTCACATTTAGAGTCCAAGTATCTAGTGTTTCATCTAACACATGGTAGGTAAATAAAGCTTCCTTCAGGCTTCTTTACAGCCTGAAAGAAATGTTTTTTAAATAATCTATATTCTTCTCTAATACCATAACTATAAAAAAAAATTCTGATTATTTGGCAATTTGTTCCATGTAATTGATACCAGAAAAGAGGTTCCCAGAGCAACACTAACACCAGCTGTTGGAGGACTAGTTATACTTCCTGTCTTAAATAAACAGATAATTCTGTTTTACACATTAGCATTCTGTGAGTTTACTTAGCATAGGTCAGTTTTCCTAAAAATCTCCAGGTTAGTCAACAAATGACAAAAAATAATCATGGACTTGAAGAATAATTACAGCAAGATGAAGCTCCAAATGGGAGGGTCCTTTAGGGCCCATGACAACTATTGTGCACATTCACTTTGAAAACCCACTTTGTGTATTGATCATACAAATTTAAAAATCTGAACTTAGAGAATGTCCACTTGACTTGTGCGAATGAAATGCAAAACATTTTAATACCACCTTAATTCAGCCAATTGGAAAGGCACATGTGTGGTAGAAAGTCATCGTCATCATCATCATCATCATCATCATCATCATCATCACAAAATAAAAATAACACTTAAAGCCAAGTAGAAATAAGTTTGGCATTATTTTTTCTTTGGGATCATTTATGACACTGCTCTAATCTATTACTTTACGTGAATGACAGTTGATTCTATTTCACATTCCTCTCCCCAAATAGAAATATAAGCAATTTCGCATAAATACCTTGTATTTACTTCCTGATGATCTCTGAACATTTTAGCTATAAGTTTTCCACAAATAACATCTGCTCGCTTCACCAAAGCTCTGATTAATTCCTCACAACGTATTTCAAACATTCCTAAACGAATAGTCTGCAATGTTAAAGTATTAGAAGTTTAATAAACAAAACAAAAAAGATTCCCACAATTTTGCCTTTCTCATAATATTGATTTTGTGTGTGAAATTTAACAAGACTGAGGGGTTTTTTTGTTTGTTTGTTTGTTTTTTAACTATGAAGCAAGTGGGTTTTCTAAATCCTCACTTATTTTTACAACTATCTTCTGGATAAATCTCCTTGATGAGTTTGTTATCTTAGAAATCAACTCTATTTCAGGACAATAATGGATATAAAAACTTTGGAGAATTGACTATTGCTAAATAGTGTGGTATTTAAATGTTATGTTTGCTCTATACATAAAAATAACATGTTCATGAAAAAACTTTAGAAAATATAAAAAAGGACAAAAGGAGAAAATTTTAATTTACCAGTTTCCTACTAAACAGAAGTGACCATATTTTGGTGTAATTACCACATTTTCCAAAAAAATTATAAATGTTAAAGAAAAAAAATTAAGTTCTTGGAATTTTCGAGGGGTCAAATTAAAGTACTTAAAAGTTTGGGTTTTAGTAGATTTTTAGCTCTATGAGCACAAGAACCACATCTGTTTTGTCTATCTCCATATATCCAGGGCTTACCGCAAAGCTTGGCACATGGAAAGGCTCAAGAAATACTTTTCCTTTTGATAGTAATGATCTAATTCGTTCACTGTACGGTTTAAAAACACATCCTAATAACCTGGGAAAAGATCTTTAGGTATAGAGAACAGTTTATACAAAAGGAGTCATTTACCTTTCTAGATGTGTACTGTATTTCCTCTATTAGTTTTTGGTATTTGCGTATTTCTTTTATTATTTCCTCGTAATGATGGGGTTCTGCAAGAAAAGCATCAACATCTTGCTCAGCTTTTCTGGTGATCAGAAAATCATACTTGTCATAGAGTCTGAGGTGCTCAGTGGGTGCCACGCTCTCTCTCATTATCACTTCCTTAATCTTTTCCTTATGAGCATCAACAATTTCCTTCAAAATTATGGGCTTCAGGGTTGTTGGTTTAGAGTTACTTTCCTAAACAAAGGGGAGAAATGTTAGTTATTTAAAATACCTTAAATTAAGGCAACTGTGTCATTTATCTTTATTAAAAAAAAAAAAAGCCAATCATCATATTGACTTTTTTTTTTATTCACAAGGTCTTTTTGATTTTCTAATCTCTATAGAAAGATATGAAGTCTAATCACAGCAGTATTTTAAATATCTAGGTTTCATATAACGTTTTGTTTTCTCTTAAGGCTACCCAGCTAGTTGTGTTCTGTTTTTTTCTGCATGGATCAATGAATAGTCACTTGAAAATACACACTGCAATGGCACATGTGTGTTAGAAAGTCATCGTCATCATCATCATCATCATCATCATCATCATCATCATCATCACAAAATAACACTTAAAGCCAAGTAGAAATAAGTTTGGCATTATTTTTTCTTTGGGATCATTTATGACACTGCTCTAATCTATTACTTTACGTGAATGACAGTTGATTCTATTTCACATTCCTCTCCCCAAATAGAAATATAAGCAATTTCGCATAAATACCTTGTATTTACTTCCTGATGATCTCTGAACATTTTAGCTATAAGTTTTCCACAAATAACATCTGCTCGCTTCACCAAAGCTCTGATTAATTCCTCACAACGTATTTCAAACATTCCTAAACGAATAGTCTGCAATGTTAAAGTATTAGAAGTTTAATAAACAAAACAAAAAAGATTCCCACAATTTTGCCTTTCTCATAATATTGATTTTGTGTGTGAAATTTAACAAGACTGAGGGGTTTTTTTGTTTGTTTGTTTGTTTTTTAACTATGAAGCAAGTGGGTTTTCTAAATCCTCACTTATTTTTACAACTATCTTCTGGATAAATCTCCTTGATGAGTTTGTTATCTTAGAAATCAACTCTATTTCAGGACAATAATGGATATAAAAACTTTGGAGAATTGACTATTGCTAAATAGTGTGGTATTTAAATGTTATGTTTGCTCTATACATAAAAATAACATGTTCATGAAAAAACTTTAGAAAATATAAAAAAGGACAAAAGGAGAAAATTTTAATTTACCAGTTTCCTACTAAACAGAAGTGACCATATTTTGGTGTAATTACCACATTTTCCAAAAAAATTATAAATGTTAAAGAAAAAAAATTAAGTTCTTGGAATTTTCGAGGGGTCAAATTAAAGTACTTAAAAGTTTGGGTTTTAGTAGATTTTTAGCTCTATGAGCACAAGAACCACATCTGTTTTGTCTATCTCCATATATCCAGGGCTTACCGCAAAGCTTGGCACATGGAAAGGCTCAAGAAATACTTTTCCTTTTGATAGTAATGATCTAATTCGTTCACTGTACGGTTTAAAAACACATCCTAATAACCTGGGAAAAGATCTTTAGGTATAGAGAACAGTTTATACAAAAGGAGTCATTTACCTTTCTAGATGTGTACTGTATTTCCTCTATTAGTTTTTGGTATTTGCGTATTTCTTTTATTATTTCCTCGTAATGATGGGGTTCTGCAAGAAAAGCATCAACATCTTGCTCAGCTTTTCTGGTGATCAGAAAATCATACTTGTCATAGAGTCTGAGGTGCTCAGTGGGTGCCACGCTCTCTCTCATTATCACTTCCTTAATCTTTTCCTTATGAGCATCAACAATTTCCTTCAAAATTATGGGCTTCAGGGTTGTTGGTTTAGAGTTACTTTCCTAAACAAAGGGGAGAAATGTTAGTTATTTAAAATACCTTAAATTAAGGCAACTGTGTCATTTATCTTTATTAAAAAAAAAAAAAGCCAATCATCATATTGACTTTTTTTTTTATTCACAAGGTCTTTTTGATTTTCTAATCTCTATAGAAAGATATGAAGTCTAATCACAGCAGTATTTTAAATATCTAGGTTTCATATAACGTTTTGTTTTCTCTTAAGGCTACCCAGCTAGTTGTGTTCTGTTTTTTTCTGCATGGATCAATGAATAGTCACTTGAAAATACACACAAAATAAGACAATATAAAAACAGCAAAATCCATATTGTATTTCTGCAATTGTGTATGCTAGCTTTATAAGGTAGTGCTTGTATTGTACACTATTTTAAAAAAATAAACCACCTCAATGTTATATCATTATACTCTTTGATCACAGTTATTTTTCACCTTGAGGACTTATCTACCTAGAACAAAGAAAGATTGTTTATTCATTCATTGACCTTTGATCTTTGAATCTGTGAAGAGCAACTAGAGCAGACTAAAATCTCTAGCTGCAAAATTTGCATTCCACTATGACCATTAGAAGAATAATGGGCAAGAATATCAGACAAAAATTTTAAATGAGTTAAATCTCAACAGCTTGTCTCCTCTTTTCAAATAAGAGGACAAGTAAATGTGCCTTGAACCAAGTTACACTTAATATATGTACTCTACCTGTTGTCTAAAAGGGATTTTTATCTGTAATAAACAAGCATCATTGTCTACAGCATTCAAACTGATAATATCAAAGAATTCCTTAGAAAACTGGGTCATTTGGTCAGGTATTCAGGGTGCATTTGTCCACTATGCCCCCTAGTGGGCATTTCAGAAAATCAATTTGCTTAAAGATGCTTCATGAGAACATTAGTGAATCCCACTGTTCCCACTACTTCATCCCCAAGCTCAATAGATGTTGGTGTCATCTGCTCTGAAAAAGAGTTTTAGGATAAAACAATCTCTATTATGCACTACACACAATGTAAAATTACTGTATCTAATGTGAAACTCATCAATATTCATTATAGAATATTTTTAAATTAACAGCCTAATTTTTTTCTTTTTTTTTAAGCTTATATTTCTATTTTTTTCTAATTTTTAAAGCCTATAGATATATCTTTCTAAACAGAACTAGATACCAGCAATTAAGAACTATATTGGAAAGTATTCTTTTGATATGAATTTAATCAGTTCCTATCAAGAGTTAAGAGAAATGATATTTTGTATAAGACAGTTCAAGTGTTCAAAAGCATATCAGATTAGATCATAAAATGGTGATGTGCTTGGACTCACAGAGCCTTAGCCCCTTATAGATTTGCTTTCCATGGAGGAAAAAAGTGTATTTTAATTTCCTTTTCAATTTCTATCAAAGATCGTGATAAGGAACAGCTATATGAATTTCATTGCTGCAGTTGCTGTCAAAGATCATTAAGACTATGTTCAATGATCTTACTCAAAGCACTCTCTACATCACTTGTTTCTAAATTTGACTGATTGCCAGAATCAACTAGGGATATTTTGCCAGTATCTATCTCTGAGTACTGACTCATTATGAATCCACATCTCTTAGGGTGAGTGATGGTGGTGGTGGGGATCTCTGGATTTATGTTTTTAAAATGTCAGCAGATGATGCTGATATATATGGTTTTAGAACCATTACCCCGTGGAAGACCTATCTCTCATAACTGGATTCCAGGGAAAATATTGCTCTCTCTCTTGAAGAGTCTAAATAAACTGTTTAATCCTGTTAAAACTTGTCATGTATTTCTTCTTTATTTTAGAAACTAGGAGCTTTGAGGCATATTATATAACATAAACTCACAGCAAATATATTCATTCAGATGGTTATAATACTTTTCTCCACTTGAGCTTTGTCTGGTAACTCATTAACTTGTTATATCTTTTTCATAAGCTACCTCAAGTCATTCTTGAAAAAAGGCAGAGTCTGAATAGAATAGAAAAGGATGCAATAGATGCACTAGAATTAAACAAAGGACAAAATAAACAGTAAATTTCTTGAGAGACTTTTATTTATGAAAATATGAGAAATAGATATCCTGAAAACTACCTAGCTCAAAACACATGAATATGCTGGGGGGAAATGTTAAATATAACTTTCATAATGCACAGCTAAGAAAACAAAATGATAACAAATGTTTAAGGAGTCGACCATGAGAGAAAATATGAATTGAGAGGTAATTGTGTGCAGAAGTGAGCAGCTGCCCTAGAGACTCTGCTGATCTCTGGTCATCTAAGTTTTACTTTAATGAGTCTCCAGCAAGGTGGGCCTATGTGTCTGTGTGTCAGATGGGGAGGAGAACAAAACCTGTCAGGGAACAAAACCTCAAGCCTGAGCAAGATGAGGAGTCATAATTGATACTCCCACATAAAGCTAAGAACACTGAAAGGTGACATAACCTCAAAATGAGAGTTCTGAGGACACAAAATTTCAAAATGCTGAAAGGTGACAGAACCTTTGCAACAACAGCCTGTTCTCACACAGATCAGCTTAAGCATTCATACTGCCAGTGCTGTCCACAAAACTCTCAGGCAACAATTTTGTTAAAAATGGTTCTTAGATTAGGGAAATGCAAATCAAAACCACATGAGATACTATCTCACACCTATTAGAATAACTATAATCAACAGGACAAGTAATAACAAACGTTGGAGAGGATGCGGAGAAAAAGGAACCCTCATACACTGCTGGTGGGACTGCAAATTGGTACAGCCACTATGGAAAAAGTATGGAGGTTTTTCAGAAAACTGAGAATTGATCTACCATATGATCCAGCAATTCCTCTACTGGGTATTTACTCCAAAGACTTAAAAACTCATATCCAAAAAGATATTTGCACACCAATATTCATAGCAGCATTATTCACGGTGGCCAGGACATGGAAGCAACCAAAGTGTCCTACAATAGATGATTGGCTAAAGAAGCTGTGGTACATATATACAATGGAATATTAC
>NW_006442484.1:60021635-60028821 GCF_000325575.1 Pteropus alecto
GTAAGGTATATATATATCTTAAGAGTAAGGTATATATATATATCTTAAGAGTATATATATATACCTTACTCTTAGAGTGTACAGCTGAAACTTACTGGATTTCGTTAACCAATGTCACCATAAAAATAAAAAAATTAATTTAAAAAAATGGTCCTTGGTCTACAGGGGCCTCCAAAGCACCTGTGAAGAGAATATGCAAATTCCAGAGGAATCAACTTAAATCAAGGCCTCAAAGACTTCTCTGCATAAGGTCCTTAAATGTATGAGCCCATAATAATAAAGGAAAAATACCCAAACAAACCACCAGCAGCAGGAGTCAGATCACCAAACAAGCAAAGGGCAATGAATACGTGACTAAGTACAAGAGACTATCAGAAATGACCAGGCCTATTTGAAAAAGAACTTAATAGAATTTCTAAAATGAAAATAAAATAATTAGAAGCTCTATGAAGAAGATAATATTCTCAAAATGGATAATATCACAATCTTGATGTTGAGTAAAAAAAAAAAATCACCAAGATATTGATTATGTATGATTCCTTCTATACAAAGACATGGATGAACTAAAGAGATATAGAGACATGTAGTAAATTTGCCTTTAAAAATTCAGAATAATAACTACAAAATTCAAGATAATAATTCTTTTGCCAGAAGATAGAATAAGGATGTGAACAGGGAAGGGCAATGGGAATGGGAGGGCTGAAAGGTATCAGTAATATTCTATTGCTCAAGATAGATCATAGGTACACAGCTGTTAACTTTATTACTACTTAAAACTGTACACACTGTCCCCTTGTACCTTTTTTTGGCATGAAATTTTCATAAACTATTATAAAAATAAAAAAGGAAAAAGAAAACTACTGGCCAGACTTACAAAACTTGAAAATCTTATGAGTTAAGGAGTCTGCAGACATGCTCATTTCATACACGAGACTGCAAGAACTACCGATAAAATATCATAGTCCAGCATAGCTTTGTAAATATTTGGCCATGAGAGGAGGGAAGTAGGATCTCTGCTTTGAATGTACCAAGACACTATTACCTATGGAAAGGGTATTTGAGAACGATAATCAATTGGAAGAGACTTTCACAGAGCTGGAAAAGTATAGTGGAGGTCTGCAGCATGGTGTGAGTGCTCCAGCTAACACTCGTGGACTACTTAATCTGGTCACAACTTTAATGCTTTCCCCTCAGAGAGTTTCCAGCTGAGTCAAATGGAAGACTAACCGAAGAAACTAGGTATGTTGTAAGAGAAGCTCATGGAAAAATAGTATATTTTTGAAGCAAAATTTCCTTATAATCCAATGTTAGTAGGTCATTAGTTCTCCAAAACAGAGGACACCTTTTAGAAGTCATTTGAAGTGAATATAATCATGTGAGTTCAAGCAATCAGAATATCCTTGCCACTTACCCACTTGGAATACAGTTTTGTCTCGACCCTCGGCACAAAACTGACAGCCTTAATCATGACGTCGTAAACATTTAGAAGAATGTCTATGTAGTCACTGAACTCAGGTTCAAACTTAATAGCGTTGTTTTCGAGAATCAACCTTATGATGAAACCTGGATGTTCAAAAGCTCTAATAGAATCCTGCAGAAGAATTATACATGTGTATGAATATACGTATGAATTGTGACAGGCTAAGAAGTGCACCGGTCCTAATTAGAAAACACAGGAACTCACCTTTCCCCTTATGCCCTAGACAGTTATGCCAAAGAGGAGCTCTACGAAAAAGAGCAAGAGTGATTCCCAGCTGGACTTGTTGGTATCTAGTATCCATTAGGCCTATGGTTCAACTAAAAGGTCAAAGTTTCAGAAAAAAAAGTGGATGTACAAAAGCAGTTGGGCTCTAGAATCATGCACAAAAGAGCCCAAGAGGAGGACATTCAAACTCCCAGGCTCTGCTCATATTGTAACAGAAAATTCTTCCAGAAAGAAAAGAGTTCCTTGTAGAAAACTTTCCCTGCCATCATGACCCGAATTTCCCAATTATGGGAATTTTTACTTATTTCCACTAATTTTAACCAATGTGATGATACCCATATATCCTAAATTTTCAGGTGACACTAACTTTCTTTTTTTAACAGATAAGTATAATATAGATCTAAAGATAAACTTTTTGCTGTCCCACTGGTAAAGGTATTTTACGTTTCTCCCTGAAAAAAATTGAAAATAAATAAATCGGTAAATGAATGTTGGTGTGACTGAACCACACTTACTGGGGGCTGTGCGATCAAGTCCGTGAAGTCTTGCATGGAGACCAAAGTGAGGTCCTGTAGCTGTAAAGTCATCAGTGCGGCAGCGCAGTTGAAAAAAGATTCCAGTTTGGCACTGCTGTCACCAGTTGGCAATTGCTTTTTTTTATTACCTTGGTAATAAATATTCTGCACTTCTGGAAACCACCTTGAAAGAATAAAGGACTTTAAAAAGTTAATACTTTTTGTGAATTACTCCTTTTATGTTAAGCATTAACAGTAACCCCTGGACATCCAAAGGTCTTCGTAGAGAGGTATAGTGCTAAGTGACATTATCCACTCTCTGAAATTTAAGTGCTAGCATATTTCACTTCTCCTAGGAAAAGAAATTTTAATCATAGCCAATAGAAAATGATCCCATGATGTGATGTTGTGAGAAAAACATAAATCTAACTCCTAGAACTGTGATTTATGCAGTTTTTGAATAAATATGACAACTAACTTTGTTAAATCTTACAAGATACTTCTCTCTTGTTTCTAAAATGTTTCTCAGGAAATGCATTGTTAGTTTAAAGCTAAAATATGAACAACTGATTAAACCAAGGGAAGGCTTATTTGTTGAACCTATTTGGCATTCTATGCTATTCTTATGTTTTACAATGACTTGAAAACAAGGTACAAATCAACAAAATCAAGTATATTATTTTCTTTTCCCCTCAATATGAAACCTTGAAAGAGTGACTGATTTAAAATGAAGTGTGTAATGTGTATTGATCCTTATAATAAAGGATAACAGTGAAATTCATGTGTCATAATGATAGCAAGTGAATTTTTTAGTTTACAAAAGCACCATCCAACACTATGAAATTAAGTAATGTTAAAGAATATTAAAGAATACTGGTACTTCTTTCATAAGAGATAAAAGATTTTTCTTTAACTGAGAGTTGATATAATTTCAGGAGTTGCCTGAATGCTCAGAGATCTAAGTTTTAAATATATGTACTCATCCCTTTAACAAATATGTGTTTAGTGTCTTCTATGTGCTGGAAAATGTCATGGGAGATATAAAAATATATGATACCATCCTGTCTCTCTTATAACAATGAAGGCAAGGTATTATAGCAGAAAAACAGCTTTGAAGTCAAAGGAGAGAGAGATAATTTTTCATTTAAGTAAGGAAGAAAGATTTTATAATAAAGATGGCAATTTCCCTGGAAAATAAATGAAACACTCCCGAGAACAGAATGTGAAATAGAAGTAAGATAATAAGTAAAAAAGGTGGGGGTAGGTAGAGCTAATATATCTGATCATTTCATTGACTATAGTAGAGAAAATAAACTAGAAAATAGAAAGAAATAAATGAAAGAAAATTTGTGAGGACTTTTGCAGAACTTGGGAGCTAACCACTTGGACTTGAGACAGCCTCACTCTAAGCCATGGTGAAAGTCTTTTCAGAACTAAAACTAGAAAAGATAAGTTAGGTCCAGGTTGCAGAAGACCTTAAAAGGCAGGACAAGAAATGTGGACTTATGTTAGCAAAAGTGAAGCACTGAAGTAGGGGATGTTTTAAGATTCATTTTGCAGTGGTTTGTAGGCTACAGAGGGGGTTAAAAGGGCCCACCAAGGAATAGTAGCAATGAGAATTAAGACAAAAGAGTACACATGGAAGATGCTTCTGAGAGAGAATTAAGAATAATAGGTGGTCATAAAATAAGTTTCAATAAATATAAAATTACTGAAATCATACAAAATTAGAAATCAGTAATAGAAAGATACTCTGGAAATTTATGGATAGGTGGAGATTTAACAACATAGTCCTAAACAACCAATGAGTCAGAAAAGAAATCACAAGGAAAATTAGAAAATAAGTTGAGATGAATGAAAGTGAAAAAAAAAACATATATTAAAACTCAAGTGATGCAAAAAAGTATTAATCAGAGGGAAAACTTTAAAGCTATAAGCTGTAAACATCTAGATCTTAACTCAATAACCTAAACTTCCACTAGAAACTGGATAAAGAAGAGCAAACTAAACTCAAAACGAGGAGAAAGAAAGAAAGAAAGACATGAACAAAAACAAACAAAATGGAGAATAGAAATACAATAAAGAAAATGAACAAAACCAACAGCTGGTTTTTGAAAAGATCAGCAAAATTGAGAAATCTATAGCTGGACTAAACAAGAGAGAAAGAAGACTCAAATTGTTAAAATTAGCAATGAACAAGCAGAAATTAATACTGACCTTACAGAAATAAAAAAGATTACAAGAGACTATAACAAACAATTATATGCTAAAAAATTAGATAATTTAACAAATTCCTAGAAAGACACAAATTAATAAAACTGACTTATGAAGAAATAAAAAAGATGAATAGATCTATAACAAAAGCCAGGACTCAGAAAAAGATGACTTCTCTGATGAATTCTACCAAATATTTAAAGAGGAATTAACACCAATCCTTCACAAACTCTTCCAAAAAGGAATATTTTCTAACTCATTTATAAGCCCAGTATTATCATAATACCAAAACCAAACAAAAATATCGCAAGATAAAGAAAACTAAAGGCCAAAATTCCTTATGAATGCAAACACAAAAATCTTCAATAAAAGACTCAAACTGAATCCAACAGTATGCAAAAAGGATTATGCTCCATGACCAAGTGGGATTTATCTCAGGAATGCAAGATTGGTTCAATATGTTAAAATCAATATGATACACCATATTAACAGAATAAAGGAGAAAAACCTATTATCATCTCAACAGATGCAGAAAAAGCATTTAGCAAAATCTGCTTTATTTCATGATAAAAACAATAGAGAAACTAAGAATAAAAGAGAAATTCTTCAACATGGTAAACTATAGCAATATGATAAACCATAGCAACTGCTGAGTAGAAGCAGAGGATGAGGACTAAGAGATGTTTGGGTTTCGAGTAAATGTCATAACTAATCACTTGCTTATGTTTTCTCCACTGTGGTAAGCTGATGTTTTGCTTTTTACTGTGATAAACACATTCTGACTCACTATTTAGATTGTGGTCAAAGAGTCCTTTAGCTAGAATCAATCGGGAAGCATCAAGAGATACAGCTAATCGATCTACATCTCTTGGCAAAATTATTCAATAAAAGTTCATACTTTATTCTGTACCTTGAAATCCAATTTGCTAAAATTTACAGTGGTAATGTATTTCTGGGGTATAACCCTGAAATTACAGATCAAGTAAATTTATTCTTATTCTGTCCTTGAGATGTCATTTTATTCTCTGTAATTAATTCTGGGGTTTCATTCTGCACCTCTCCTCTCTTTGTTTATGTTAACTAAATACTAATATTAAATAAAAGTCTAAAGTTCTTTTAAGTAATATCAGACAAAGAATTTGATTCTGACATATTAGAGAAGAAAAAAGATAAAGGAAAGAATCAGTATTAAACTATTAAGCTACATTTCTAAGTAACTTTTGGAATCATGAGGCTAAGTTGGAGTTTTATGTCCTTGTATTTGATCTAGTTTTAATTTCCTATTTATAATCACTTTACAACCCATAATAGAGACAATTTTCTTTTATCATTTCAGAATACATTGTCCAACATCTGTATCAATAATTATTGTATGTAGCTATTGCATTCTGAAGGGCCAGTCCAATAAGATGTTGAATTAACATTTGATAAGTCTACCCTCCAATGATATTGTAAACTCCTTTGAATATATTTTCCCCACCTAATCGTTCTTTAAACTCTTCTGCATCCTTCATCCAAAAACAAAATGAAAAAGGCAACTTGCATGTATTAATAGTAGATGTCAAATAAACATCTGGCAAGTAACTAGTTGATCATTCCCCCAAGGTATCCAACCCCACTCTCAGAG
Source organism: Pteropus alecto (assembly GCF_000325575.1). NCBI lineage: Eukaryota > Metazoa > Chordata > Mammalia > Chiroptera > Pteropodidae > Pteropus > Pteropus alecto. The sequence goes on from NW_006442484.1 coordinate 60,027,697, forward strand.
CCAAGGTAGATACCAGACATTAAGAAAAAAGTAACCACGAATCATAATCATTTAATTTCTATAGAGTCTGTGCTGTGTAGAACATCTGGACAGACATTACAGATCAAGGCAGTTAAAGACATCATATTAAACAGAAATGATTCGAAAGTTGTGTCAGTGGGATTTTCTAAAAGTGGCTGAAATATAGTACTCCACCAATCACATTTTAAAATTTATGTTTTCCTACACGAAATTACAAAACTTTACATTTTAAGTAGAGTCTCTTTGGCAGTTTCCATGTGTCTCATGAGAATGGTCTGAAAATTCGATAGCTCTAATGCCTCCTGGCGATTGTGAAATTCTTCTATATCAACTAAACGTAATTTTCTGCAAGAGATAAAAATGAACAGTGATTTAAGTATGAGGTGTTTCTCTAATATTTCGCTATTTGCTCTCTTTTCAAAAAATGGTATTTGTAGGTTTTATCACTAAAATTTGTATTTTGTAAAATTAAATATTCCAGTATATGGGATACAATTTTAAAAATAATTAAATTCAACAGGAACACAATATATGATGAAACAACACTGAAGTAGAAGAAGATTGCAATAACTGGGATTTTATGGACACGAGACGGATTTTTGCTTTCAAATTGGAATGATTAAAACAGGAAAAGAGGTAGGATTCAAAGTCTCCAGGGGCCACTGCTCCTAAAACAAAAATTGCACCCTCTCTGAAAAGAAAGCAGCCCTGGATATTCAGGAACCATGAGATGGGGGAATTCCTACACCTAATTAACACCCAGTGTATCAAAAATCTTTTGAACCTGTTGGTTTTTCTTTTCTTTTCTTTTCAGTCATTTATTTATTATTTTTAAAATTCATTTATTTAAATTAGTTTTAAGTATACAGTATGTTGGTAAGACATCTATATAGTTCATAAAATGATCCCCCCAATTGCTCCCTCCCTCCCCTGGCCCTCCACCTAGCCAACATATTAATGCTAACTGCATTCTTTCTGCTGTGCTCCCCATCCCCATGACCAACTATCAACTACTAGTTTGTACTTCTTTAACCCTTCACCCCATTCTCCCAGCCCCCCAACCCCCTCCCCTCTGTCCGTCACCAAATTGTCCACTATATTTGT
>NW_006442484.1:60028890-60059190 GCF_000325575.1 Pteropus alecto
TGGCAAGACTTCCTTCTTTTTATGTGTGAGTAATATTCCATTGTACATATGTACCATAACTTCTTTATTGTCTGTTGATGGGCACTTAGGTTGCTTCCATACCTTGGCTATTGTAAATTGTGCTGCCATGAATATTAGGGTGCATAGATCTTTATGAATTATTGTTTTGGTTTGCTTTGGATCAATATCCAGAAGTGCAATTGCTGGGTCAAAAAGTATATCCATTTTTAATTTTTTAAGAAACCTCCATATTGTTTTAAAGAAAACATAGTGTTTACTCCAGTCAACAGCTTTCAATACAACATCTTTCTGACTACAATGCTGTGCATCTTTGTACTACGCATGGTTTACTCATTTAAAAACTTTCTGGCAGGTTAACTAAAATGAAAGAACAATGTTACCTATTAATATCATTGTGTTATTCACCTCAATTTAACTACAGATTCCTTCTCTATTTCCATGTGACTGATTTCTATGTTATCTGAAAGGTAGTAAACACTATTAAAAACATAACATTTAATTTTTACTTAAAGACCAGTGTAAAATCCTAGATACTAAACAAAACACATTTCAAATCTGTTTATTTATATTCTTTTCACAAGCTAAAATCTACTTCTTAGGTTATAATGCATTCAGCACATAGCATCGATAATACCTTAGGCACAGAGTAAGTACAACCATTGTTGGAGCACCTTTGGTAATGTTATTGTGGACAATTGAGCAGTGTAATGTTTTAAATAAAATGCTTTGAAAATTTAGCATAATAGCACATTCTAAACAGAATCTGCTCTCTCTTTATATTTCTTGGTCAACTTTTTCAGCATAAATTTTTGTTTTAAAGCTGTACCTATAAATCAAGGTATAGGTGCATGCCAGACTGTGAACTTCAGAATCTCTTCTGAACTCTTTCTACCCCTTGCTGGCCACATCCAGTCAGACATAAATTTCTGCACACAGCTTTCAGTCATGTATCCTTGCTGCCCTCACACCTGCCACAGGCTGAAACCCACCTTGAACCTTGGGGCCATCACTAATTTCAGGCAGGAGGGATTTCAAAAATCAAGGCCAAACACTCAGGACTCGGCACCAAGTCAGTCTCTGACTTTGATCTCTGGTTCTCAGAGCTAAACTCACTTCTCACCAGGACCAAGATGACACCCTCACCCCGGCCTCGGCCCCCTCCTCTCCACACAAGCCACTCCAAGTGTCTATATTTTTTGCTTTTTCCATAATTTTTTTCCTTTCTTAGAATTAGAAACGTGTTGTTCTTGCCAGTCCCCCTCCTTTGTTGCATTTGAAGTAGCACACTCTAGGCGGTGTTCTGCACTTGCTTTTTTTTTCCTTACTAATAATACATCCTGGAGACCTTTCTATATTAGCACATTGAGAGTCTTGTCATTCATACTTTATAGCTGTGTAATATTCCATTGTGTGAATGTATTATAACCTATCAAACCAGTTCACTATCAATGGATACATGGTTGTTTCCAGGCTAGTACTCTTAACAGCAAATGCCACGACAAATAACTTTAAACCTATATCATTTCCTGTACTTTCAGGTATATCTATAGGCTAATTTCCCAGAAGTAAAATAGATGGATTCGAGTATAAATGAATTTGTGATTTTGATAGATACAACTGGATTCCCTCTCAAAAGGGTGCCTGTTTATCTAAGCCTCACCAACAAAAGTATGTCAATATTTTGGAATATTGCCAATCTGATGGGAAATAGAATGATTTTCAGCGTAGTTTTTATCTCAATCTCTTTGCATTTCTCTTACTATGGGTTAGGTTAAGCATCTTTTTAATACACTTAAGAATGATTTAACTTGTATCATATCTGAGTGACATACAGTAAATGAATCCATAGTGTTCTAACCTACCAATATTTTCTTGAGCTCACCTTGGTCAAATTATACATTTAAAAAAATACATTTTATCTTTTAAGATAAGCTTCACTTTCTTAGACATCTGCCTTTTATACTCAACTATTATAATTTATATCATATAATTTCTACACTCATATATACACTATATATACACATATCCTCATATACACACTACTTTTCAAGCAAGAATACCTGCATGCTATGCAATTTTTTACTATATTACAAATGCTATCTTTGATATTAAGTGGGTTCTATAAGCGTAAATACTGAGAGATATGAATTTGCACATTCCCATCTAGACCACACCCCTTTAGGTTTTCAAACTCATGCATTTTAGAGTATTTCAGATGATCTTTTTTGCATTATCGTCCCCCAAACCGCTTCCACACATGGAGATTTCCTACACTTTCAAGATCTGCTGAGGTTCAAGGCAAATAACTGTCACCCACAGTAAGGATGACCTGTGTGTTCAATGCTGGCTTCTACTCAGAGGGGCTGCACTCATCACTATCCACTCCACTCTTAATAGTCATATAGAGAATAAAAATGACTTATGCCTGCAAAGACAACAGAGGGGTTGGTGGGGTTCTCTTTCTACACACAGATTGTAAAGTTTCTTTCTCATTTGTCTTTATTCTGGATGCCTTGAGGTTTTCTTCAGTTGTTGCTACCTCTGCCACCACAACTATGATCACAAATCTGGGGCACATCTACTATTTTTTTTTTTAATATCAGCTTTTTCTACTCCACTTCCTCCTTTCATTTTCTTGTCTCTTGCATCCTGACATTGTCTAACAGACAAAGTACAGCCCTTTGTGGCAACATTAAGATGTGGAGCCACATCCCCCAGCCCAGTGTGTTCTGGCAGTTCCATCTGTGAATGGATATAAAAGAAAACAACTGTGTTGGTATTTTGAAAATGAAGTGTACTACTACTGCATGTGAACATCTTTTGTGAAATGATATGTATAATATATTGTATGACCTCATCATTGCATGTACAATGAGATCATGGGCCTTATCAGAGAGAGGTATTTGAGCCCCAAAGAGAAAAACATGGAGGCAAGGAGATGGCCTTTTCCTATTCCTATAAGCCAGATTCAAGCAGACGAAGAAACCCACACTGTATGTACTACTGCATGTGAACATCTTTTGTGAAATGATATGTATAATATATTGTATGACCTCATCATTGCATGTACAATGAGATCATGGGCCTTATCAGAGAGAGGTATTTGAGCCCCAAAGAGAAAAACATGGAGGCAAGGAGATGGCCTTTTCCTATTCCTATAAGCCAGATTCAAGCAGACGAAGAAACCCACACTGTACAAAGGAGAAGTTGAAAGGATGTGCTTTCTAGTAGTAGATAGTCTGACTGACAAAAGACAGTTTTATGCTCTGTATGTATGTACGTGTATGTGTGGATATACATATATGAGTACAAAGAAAAATATGAAAAGACACCCCACTACATGGTTATCATGGTTATCTTTTGCTGGGCTGGTGGAAAGAAGGGCAGGTATGAAAGAAAGTAAGGCTGCTATGAGTCAGGCAGAATGAAGAAAAAAAGATTGTACTTAAAAAGTATACATGATCACGTTTATATACTTATGTAAAATTACAGACTTATTTGTGTGAAGAAATTAGAATTTGTTAAACAAAGGAAGAAAGGGAGAAAGGGATGATGTGAGGGAGGAAAGGGGCCTTAGACACCATAAATCCTCAGTTGTTTCACACGTGGTACCTGGAGAGCCTCTGATCAGATGGTGGCAGAGTTAGGGCATTCCTCGATGGCTTTGCTCCCTGGAGCAGGCCCCAGGAGCAGGGTTAACATCAGGTGCTCCTGTGTGCTGAGAATTCTAACCTTGGAAGAAGTTAGCGATGTTAGTTGGTGACAACCACCCCCGCCCCTGCCACCGCCATCACATACACACAGTGTATGTTCAGGGGATTTCTCAGAGTAGAAACAATAGCTGTGCTTCTGTAACACTCGTAGCTCTTAGTTTTCCCTTGGCTGGTCTGTGGGAGACAAAAAATGTACTGTTATTATGCCTTCGTGTGCTTTTGCCTTCAGGACAATCAATGCAAAGCCCAGGAGACCTTGGAGATTGTGTCACATGTAAGCTGAGGCTGCATTTGGGGGGCATGAGAAACGGCTCACGGACTACCTTGGAAACTAAAGTGCCACCTCTATAAGACAGGGACCGATGCAGGTTTCAAGAGGTCTGTTGGGAGGCTTTCTTTAAGAAAAATAATATATATCTGTATTACTTTTGCATTCTTTATAAAAACATATGTCCATGAGTGCATCTTGCTAGGGCACTGCCCAGTGCCTTGGAAGTGACAGTGTGAGGAAGAGGATATGAAACTGGAACTTCTAAAATGTGAAGCAGTCCTCAGCCCAGGCCAAGCTCTTTAGGCTTCACAGAACCCACCAGAGTTCACATCCAGCCCTGTACAGGCCCCCTACCAGGGCAATGCCTAGTTGGTGATGCATGATCCCCAACAGTAACCCAGTCTTGGGGGCAATATTTCCTAGGTTTCTAAACCATATAGGTGATTGTAGCAGTTAATGTTCTGTGATATTTATAAAAAGGCATGACAATTAACCTGCTTAACTGTGACTACCGCTTAAAGTATATGTGGTATTGGGGTGAGGATGGGGAAGGGAGAATTGGGTTAGAAAGAAATGCAATGTTTACTCTTTATTCTATATACATCTATACTGTTCATTTAAAACCATGTTTAAATACTTATGTTACATTTGTAATTACTTTTTAAATTTCCAGTTAAAACAGTAAAAGAAATAATTAAGATGTAATAAAATAACTTTCATCTTAAAAAAAAAAAGAAAAACACTCTCTAAGGCCAGAAATACTCACTTAAAAGTGCTGTGCCACAAATCTTGCACAGCTAACATTGTAGGGTTCATTGAATTCAAGTGATCCCTAATATAACTGCTTGCAGCTAAAAAAGATTTCCTCCAAGGTTTTGGAAGAATTTTCATTCTGAAAAACAAAGAGAAAATATTCAGTTTTCTTTTTCAAAAATCAAAAGAAAGTATTCACATAGTCAATGTACTTTTAGAGTAATAAAGGTTTAATTTTAATTTAAAAATATGAAGTATCTCTCATAGAAAGAACAAAACATGTAATTATCTTTTTAAATATATAAGTCATGCTCTTTATAGTTTAGTATAATTTGAGGACAATAATGCATATGAAATTAGATTTGAATTTTTTATCATATAAGGTAACTAACTTATTCTCTAAATACTTGATCCTATTAAGCCCAAAAATAAATCATGACGATTAAACAGAAACAGTAGCCAGTTTTGTTTCATATACATTTTGAAAGATTTTCTTAAACAGGACATAAAATGTTTAAATTTCTCCTTTATTTTTAAAACACAAAATCAAAAACATTAAAATTCTTATTTACAGACATTTATTCTGAGAGAACAAACTGGGGTTGGAGGGTTGGGTGAAAAAGTTGAAGGGATTAGGAAGAACAAACTGGTAGTTAAAAAATAGTCACAAGGATGTAAAGTACAGCATAGGGAATATAGCCAATAATATCGTAATAATTAGGTGTAGTGCCAGGTGGGTACTAGACTAATCAAAGGGATCACTTTGTAAATTATATAAATCTCTAACTTCTATGCTGTACACTTGAAACTAATATAAAATAATATTGAGTGTCAACTGTAATTGAAAAAAATTTTTAATTAAAAAATAAAACATCTATCCCTGTCAAGGTAAAAAAAAAGACATTTTTCTGTAACTCTCTGATTTGAATACCACCTTTTATATATTAAAGATGCGCCATTTTCATCTTTCTGAATGTATTTAAACATTTATAATTTTTTCCTCTAATGGATTTTAAACAATTAGTCTTGTTTTATTATACAGTAAGTTTAGTTAATTTTTTCAGTTGTAGCCATACAACCTTTACAATTACAAAGGATGATTTTTATCTATCTCCAGGAGAAAAACTGTTCTCCATAGAAGATATGTCGAAAATGGCTATAAGACTTTTTCTTTTTTTGTTATCATAGGAAACAATTTGGGGCACTTTTAAATGGCATGAAAGAAACAAAGTAAAACTCTGTTATTTAAGTATATGTTCTATTCTTTACACTATTTAAGAGATTTATTTCTAAATGTTAATTATTTCAGGGAAATATGTAGCAAGTGGATTCTCCCATTATACAGTCTATATTTTAATCCATGTAATAAACTGAAATATATTCTATATATGCATATTTTCTACAGCATTCTCACTGTGTTTTTGCGAGATTCAAATTTCATCAAGCTTTTATGTCCCTATTATTTTTGTAGCCTGTGCTGGGAGCTGTAGGGATATAGAGATTTTTTATCAAGTTCTTTCTCCAGTGTACTTATATTTTAGCGTATGTGCTGCCAAAGTGAGCACGGTACTTATGTTTTAAAAACCTAGATGTCCTTCTGTACATGTGTCTATTTGTCTACTCATCTATCCATCAATCTGTAAATGTAACATATTAGGGCTTAAGTACATAAATAAACAAACAAGATAGCTAAAACAATCAGTTGTATATATGAAATATATAAATTACAAACATATGTGAGAAAATAATACTGGTGTATAAATACAAACACACACACACACACACACACACACACACACACACACAGGAGTGATCACATAATCAATATTCTTCAAGAAACCTGATCGCTTACTCAGCACGGTGGGGTAGAATTTCATCTTCCTTTTTATCATCTTCTTTTTCTCTAGGATCTTTTAAAACAAAATCAACTAAAAGAAAATTGAAAAGTTCTGATCAATAACCTTATATTAAAGTATATTTCTAAGCAACTGCAAAACCAATTCCATTAAAATTATTTAAATTGTTTTTTAAAAATAATGAGAAATTTGTGCATTTATAAATACAAGAAATTTTTTAAATTATAAGAAAATCTATGATGTCTTTGTCTTTGAGAGTATATGTTTCCTTTCTTAACGAGAACCTTGTTCTTTCATTTGAAAATGATAATTGCTTTTAATATCACATTTTCCTTTAGCTATTTCACCAAAAGTAGTTCTCGTTAAATTGAAAGTCAACAACACAGAGCAGTAGTAGTTTCCCTTCACTGAAAAAAATATACATATTGCCTTGTTGTTCTCTTTTAAATTGCTTAAGAACATAAAACAATCTTGTTATAAAGTCAGTAAAATGACCTACTTCGGCTTCTGTCTTCTCTGGTCTTTAAATAACAGTTAATTCTAACTTTCCTGCCTGTCTTTCAAGATGCTCTTTCTAAAATGCAAACATGTTATTACCCTTCTGCTTAAAATTCTTCAGTGACTCTCCTTTATCTTCCAATGCTTTTTACAAAGGCACATAAAGCCCTTCATATTCTGTCCCTTTCCCAAAATGCACCCTATGCTTTGGCCCTTAGAATTGCTTCTAAGACTGAAAGAGCCTTTCACGAAAGTTGGCCATTGATCACATTATCTCTTAGGCCAGGCATGTTTCCTAGCATACTGTTTTTCATCCTTCAAGACCCAATTCAGGTGCCCCAGAGTCCTTTCAAAGACAGCAGGCATGATCCCTTCTCACTTAGAGCATGTCTTCTATTTCCCTCCTCATTGCACTTACTACTCTTCTTTGCAATTTAGTGATTTGTCCATCTCCCTTATTACACTCAGAACATTTTGGCTCTTTATTTTTATAGTCCCAGGGCACTCAATAAAAGTCTTAAAGGCAATGAATGCCTTCTACTCTAAGGGTCCCTAGACCACCCCAGAGCATTATGACTTCTCCAAACTTGAGCATAGCATCAATTATACCACAATTATATCATAACTAATTGGAGAATCTTTTTTAAAAGTATAGGTTGGAAAGCCCTGCCTCCGGAGATTTTAATTCAGATGGGTGCAAATATCACTACTTTAAAAATGATTCTGATGATTAGTCAGTCTTAGAATCTATTGGCCTATACTATGAGTCATCACACTTTTTATGTAAAGGGCAAGATTATAAACATTTTCAACTTTGTGAGCCACGAGGTCTCTATCACAGCTACTCAACTCTGCTCTTACGGTTCAAAAGTAGCCATAGACAATATGCAGATAAATGTGTATGGTTGTATTCCAATAAAACTTTATTTACAAAAACAGATGGAGGTCCAGATTGAGCCTGTGAGCTGTAGTTTGGTCAATAGCAACAATTTTGTAATGAATCACATTCTACTTTATGGTATCAGTAATATTAATGTTAATTACATAATTAGTTAACTTTTTATAATTTTCTTCAGTTCTGTCCTTTGTTGAAGGGATCTGTGCCTACAAATAGAAAGTCTATGGTTTGTGGGGGGTTTTTTGCTGTACACTATTAATAAAACTTGCCGAAGATCTTAAGCAATGTAACAGCAATACAAGAAACAGCATGATAAATATAATAAGTAGTTACAAATATAGGTATTAACTTTTAATTTAAAAGAATTATCTTTAATTAGACACATTCAAATTAGAAAGCAAAGGGAAATACTGATTTACCTATGGATTTTTTTACACTAAGAAGATAATCTTCTCTCATTTCATCAGATAATGCAAGTATGCTGTTAGTGAGGACTTTCAGATGTTGAGGGACTAAATTCAATACATGCTCTAGCCAAGAATCTTCCATTGGGGCTACGTGGTCCGTATCAATTCCGTGGTGAATATAATAGTAATATCTCTACATAAAGGAGACCAAGAAATATAGATGAGTTTAGTACTATAATTAAAGAAGAGTGTTTATCAAACATAAAACTACTGATAAAAATTAACGTTTTAGAACAAAATGTTTACAAATCATAAAAAACGTATTTTGTGCAATTCATGTAGGCATTATTTGAGATCTCCTATATTAAAGAATATGTATGTTTCATGAAAATTAATTCATAAGTCTACTGTAAACCAAGTTATATTACCAAATATATCATGTTCATAAGTCTACTGTAAACCAACAAGTTATATTACCAAATATATCATGTACTGAATAAAGCCTATGCAGAAATAGAATTTAGTGTTTTATAAATAGGTGAAAATTTGGTATGTTAATTTTTGATTGAAAAATCAGAAGTAGATCTTAAAAGCTGAAAGTGAATCAGTATCTCTACAATTTTGCAGCTGCTAATAAATGTGTGCATAAAATATTCATTTAAAGTCGTAATTGTATCTTTTTAATAATGAATATTTAACTTCAATGTATTTTCTCAGTTTTATATGTCACTTATTAGAAAAATATTTAAACATCAAAATACTTTCAAATTAGCAATGTTAAGTTTGTTTTAAAAAATGTCTTTGATGTTTATACTTTTTTAATCCTGTATTTGAAATAGGCGACGAATTTCTGTTTTGAAAGTTAATATTCTTTGTAAAGTGTACATTATGTAATTAAGATAATTTCTCATAGAAGAATAAAAACATGTAAAAGCTATATAGGACTGAGGCTAGCTTTAACAAAGGGAGCAGGTAAACTTAAGATTCTTTGATTGTGGTCAAAGATGGCAAAGGAAAGAATAAGTTCCCTTATGGAACTCCATAAGATTTACTCCCATGTCCACAGAGTTTCACAAGAGAGGAGTACAGAATAATCTTAAATGTACTAAATTATCTTCAAGTGCTTCCTTTACTTCCAATTATACAGATCAAAGAAATAGCCCATTACCAAGATGTCTTTCTCTATTGCCGTAGTGGTTGGTTTTGGAAGTGTGCTTTCATCAGGAGTAGCTGAGTCTAAGACGGTATCTTGTTGCCTAAGAAAATGATGAACACACTATTTAAATGTATATAAAGAGCAGTTAGTTTTATATCAATAGATATAAAAAGATGAGGACTGTCTTCTGATAATCATAAGAAAAACGAATTGTTGAACATTTTATAAATGTTCGACATTTATATATTTGTATTATATATTTGTTTCATACCTTATTCTTTCCAGGATACCTTTTTTTTCTTAGAGAGACAGTTATATTGAAAATTATTTGCAAGATCTAATTCAGAGTCAACATCCTTCTTTATGGGCTTTACTCATCATTCCTCATTACTCAAAAGTCAAGCTCTCTTCTCTGAAATGTTCTATAAATTTGGGGTTTAAAAAAGCACTGATGGAAAAGACTTTAAATGTAATTTTGCAGAAGACACAGAAGGATTCTTTAAAAGACCATTTCTCTGATTTCTAGAGATATACAGTACAAGTTAACAATGAGTAGTATAGAAGCTCATCTGCTCTTGTATGTATTACTGGCTGCATTCATATAATAATATAATGTTTATAGCTATAATTCAATTCAAAATCTATAGCAGATATGAGTCACATTTTGTGACTTCTTCTGGGGTTCCACTGTGTGGAAAGGCATAGTTCATATCTCTAGGAAAAATAACAAGTTGTTCTGTGATAGTTTTAACCTCTTTCTCATTAAATGTATGCTGCTCTGGATCCCAGCTTCATCTGGAATGGATATAGTCAGTGATGCTGTATGATAAAATTATACTTTTTATTCTTCCCACTAACTGTTGTGTATACTTTAATAAAGTTGGGGGAAATGATACATGCCAAAAAATAATAGTTAATATTTTTCAATCTAATGTTTGCCATATGTTCAAGGGAAAAATTACTATTATTTTTTAATTCTGTAGCCAGATTAATCATTAATTCAAGAGAAAGAACAAAATAGAGATCTTTACAGAGATGAAAGTTTTGCATTTACTTCCCACAGAACCTCAGCTTCAGTGAAGAAAATGAACCTGGAAGTGAAGAGTGGAATGCAAAGGCAATTTTCTAAAAAATTAGAAAATATATTAGTAAATCTAAGTAAGTTTAATTTTTTAAAAAGTATGGAGAATTTAAGGATTTGGTAGAACTAAAACATTATAGAAATATTAGTAGAAGTAAAATCAACAATAATCACATAGAAAATGCAAAGGAAAGTTCAGAGTTAAGTTAAAGCATTCCAAGGTCCATGTGTGCTATTCAGGGAGAAGACAGATAAAATGAATTTTAAACTTTAGAAACTAAATTACAATATGTGGTTTTAAATGTTAGGGTAACCACTAAAAAAAACAAAAAAAAAACAAAAAGAAAACAAATATATTTGATAGCTTTTGGGCCAATGGGAATAAAGGAAAAAGAGAAAATTCAATTCAATAGAAAGCAAATAATAATAATAATAATAATAATATAATCAAAGATAACATATAGTAAATACAAAATACAAAATAATTTGGTAGACATTAAGCCCACCTATATAAGAAATACCAATAACTATAGACTATAAATAACATTAAATACACTATTGAGGTATAAAAACTAAGATTAAATTTCAGTAAGTCCATATCTTGTTTGTAAATGGCATTACTAAAAGATATCATAAAATGTTTGAGACTTCTGTTTCTTATAATACAGCAGCAAAGATAATCTGAAAAACCTCCCAGTACCATTCTATAAATACTAGATAATATGTCACAAAGCTCCTTTTGAATACAGAGCTGAGCTCACAAGAAAGATAAGAAATAGGAGGGGGAAAAATGGAATGTCAAGGCAAAGCAATTACCAAAAACCTGAGGCTATGGCTGCCGTCTATGGAGGTGGGGCTTTGAACTTTAATGCTCTTGTGGGTCAGGAGATGATTGCGTAGGGCTGAATGAAATGGGGAATTCAAACCGAGACCCATGTATGAAGCTGAAACCTAAGACAGGCTCTAACTTCAACCAGAGAAGGACCAGTAATGACAGGCACAGGGACTTGTGTCAAGAAAGACTATCTGTGGGCAGGGCAGTGGGTAGAGAAAATGTTCCTTCTGAGAATTTGTAACCAGAGGCCTACCACCCCGTGGTTTTGAGTGTTAATTTTACATTGTTTGCGTGACCTGAGAGTGTTTAATTGAAAAAAGAGACATAAGTGGGTCAAGCTGGTTATATCCCAGTGGTGCCTGACAAGAGCAAACTCCAAACCACTCCAGTAGAGGCACATGCTCACAATCCAGCTACACAGGACTTCCATAAAATCCCCTTCCTTTTGTAAGTACATAGCAGTCACTATCCTCTCTTCAAGGTGGTCATCCTGCCAGTAAAATGCCACACGTGGAACAGTAAAATAAGGTTCTGTGAGTGAGTTACTTATTGCAATGTGTTATGAAACTCTTATTGGTTCACAAATGGCAGTGTGCATGCCTCGAGAGTCATAATGAAAGAGAGAGGGTACTGAGCAACTAGCAGGAAGCCCTGAGTAAACAAGCTAAAAGGAACTAGTGATGCATATCTGCACTGTTCTCCATAAATGGATCTAAAACTCAGACCAGGCAAGCCCAGGCCCTGCTCACACTGCCGATCACCTCACATCAATTCCTTCTTCCTCTATACAAGAAGACCCACAATACAGAGGATGCCACATCACCTGAGCCAATGAGATGGGGAAAACACTGCCTCAAATCTTCTACCAGCCACCATGACTACAACCAGAACTCCTGGACATGTTGCTCTCTTAGCCAACATCAGGTGTTAACACTGGTACCTTTTCAGCTTGTGATATTTAGAAAAGGGGCATGCTTAATACAGTTAAGCTCAATCTTTCATTCTTTATTTATACCTTAACCTCATTCCAACAAAACTTTGGAGGATCCTTAGAGCTGCACGGAATTCTTATATTTTTAGATAAAAAGTTCCCAGAGGCTCTAACTAGGATAATACATACTGGTTAGCTTATAGAACTTACATAATGACATTGACAAGAGTGCTTCGAAAGTTCTCACGTTCTTTATGTGGAGATTTGCTCTTCAATTTGGAAGTAGATGGTCCAACGTGACTATCATCAATTTGATCTAGTAATTTGCCCTTTTTTCCAAACTGTTCCATGTATTCAGCTGAATTTTTAAAAAGCATAAGTTAATCATCTAAAAAGTAAGCTAAAATATTTAAGTGGTTAGAATAAAATGTTAAAGCACATTTCAAGGAAAAATCACATGCTTTAAGTTCTCAAGTAACCATAAGTATAATTAATTTTCTTTCACTATCAGGAAGTTAAACTACACCTGTTTTACGTCATCATAATAGAAACCATTGCCTATTTCAAGAATATTCCATTTATTTATTTTATAGTTTGAAGAATATGCTAATAAACTCAAATTTTCAATTATATTTTCATCAAACCTTCTTAAAGTGAAGATTAAAATTATGACAAAAACAGAATATGAAACTATTTCAAATAAAATTTTAAAAACCATGATGAAAAAATGATACTATTCAATGCAATCAATCTGATGACTCAAAATAATAAAAAATATTTAAATGATTAACTTGGAAATAATGTTTACAACTTATTAAAGTCCCTCTTAGAAAAAATTCTTAGTCTTTGATGCAGAGGCAAATTCTGACTACAACAAATCAAAGTTTTATTGTAAACATCTCAAATCCTAAAATATCAGCTTTTATAACATTTACAATAGCCTAAAATAGCTAATAACTGGAATCAATTATTTTCTGAGGGAAAACATTTGGGATAAATTTTTCTACTTGATATAAAGGTCATTTTGGTTTTACAATTTCACTATTCTATTAGCTAAATATTGTATGATTTTTTTTCCCCTAGAAAATGTTCTTAAATCTAAGTTCGAACATTAAAATTCTTACCATACGACTGCTCATTTTTAACACTAAACTTTTCTGGAATATCATCATCCTGCTTTATACTCAAATGGAATGATGGAGCTGCCAGCTGCCACTGAGGCTTTGTACTCACCTGAAATATGAAATTGAAATAGCATTAATACGAAATAGCATAAATAGCATTAAATCATAAAAAAAAAATTTTTCATGAAATGCATTAGTATTTAAAAACACAGACATTTCCTTCAACAAATCAGAGCATCTGGAAAGAAGGCACAAACACTCAACAACAAATCATATTCAACCCTGGGAATGGCTGTGGTGTGTAACATTTGGGAGATAGTAGCAAAGGCCCTGCTGCTGGTTTGATGTGGGTACCTGCTACCTAGGATGGGAAGTTCATTCCAGAGAGTCTACTCACCCCCAGATATTGGCAAGTGTTTTTTGAGCTTTTTGTTTTAATGAAAGGCACTGGCTGCTGGTCTCCATTGCTAATGAGTTCTACTACATCCAGCTCCAAAAAGTCTTCCTGTTCTCATGGCATCTCTAGATTACTCTGGAAACTCACGAATTTATTACACCATTTAAGGCAAGGGTCATACACTCTTATACTTGCACAATTTGTGCAGGTACCTTTGAGGAAGAAAGGCTAGTGATGATAGCTAACTGGCATTCAGTTTTAGTGCTAGGATAAAATAGAGGGTAGTAGGGACTGTGGCAGACAAGAGAACACCTAGGTCTTTAAAAAGGCAACAACTAATTAGCTTGAGCCAATTATTGCAATACCAGAGCACAGACTCACTGTTACTGGAATCTATGGCCCTTCAGTAAACCCAGATGGAAGTGAAATGTACCTATTTTTTAATGCTAACAATTGAGTCTGTGTCTTCCTTCCAGATGCAGATCAACTTGATAGCCCATGCTTATACTGGCACCTCCTTCTTCCTAGTTTTACTCTCCCTAATCCCTTACTTCTGCTTCCAAATAAACTGCCTGCTACATAAAAATCCTTGTTTCAGGCTCTTCTTTAACAGGAAAATATGCTAAGACAACTTGTAAATCAATGCTTTTCCATCCATTCATTCATCCATCCATCCATCCATCCATCCATTCATCCGCCTTTCCATTCTTCCACTCTCATTTTGCTCCAAAAAGGATTGAAGATTTGTACTACGAGTGAGGAGTGCTATGAGTGAGGTGTGCACAAAGTGTGAGAATTAGGTCACCAGTTCACACCAGCTGACAGCCACCAGTGCTGGGTCACCTTGTTTTAAACAAGGATCACCTCCAGAAGCATGAAGGTCTGTAATGAAAATCACTCTAGGTTTTAACTAGTGCCAGAGAATTTTATCCAAGTCCAAACCTCAATGTTCAAATAAAAATATTTTTGAAAAAAATCAGTGTATTTTTAGAAAATGTCTCTTAAAAATATCATTTCCCTTAAAGTAAATAAAATTCAAAGAATGCTGAAAAAATGTAAGATATTGCCAAATATGAACATAAAACCGGGTTTAGATCAGCCAACAAAAGCATTTAAACTATTATATGCCGCCAACATGAAACTCATCCACTGAATATCAAATAAGGATTTTTTTTTTCAATCATCTCTGAATCTTTAATTGGCTCCTTCCAAAGGGTGCCCCACTGCTGCTGAATTTTGCTGTCATTGACCTTAGACACAAGTTTGCCATCCAGTCCTGCAGGTGGTGGTCCTTTGTATGGATTTCATGGAGTTGCTGTCCAGGGCATCACCAAGATCAAAGTCCTCCCCCTCTTCCCACGGTGGCAGTAGGTGGCAATTTCAGCCTCTAGCTTGACCTTGATGTTCACCAGGGCCTCATACTCCTGGGTCTGGCTCTGTCCCTCTGCCTGGATCTTGGCCAGCTCTGACTCTAGGTGCAGCAGGATCCTGTTGAGCTATTCCATCTGCATGGCATAGCGTGCTTCCACCTCCCTCAGGCTGTTCTCCAAGCTGGCCTTCAGATTTTTCATCAAGTCCAGGTAGATCTCCAAGGACTGGACAGTAGTCTCAGCTCTGTGGGTATCGTTGCAGCACTCCTGTCTCAGCGGTCTGCGATGTGACTACTGTGGTGCTCTCCTCAGTCTGTTGGGACCAGTACTTGTCTAGCTCCTCTCGATTCTTCCAAGCCAGCTTGTCATACAGGGCCCAGATGTCTACCATGATCATACTGAGGTCCTGAAAGTCGGGGCGTCCAACTCCACGGTCAAACCAGAGTTGGCAATCTGGTTTCACAGACTATTTACCTCCTTCTCATACTCTTCTTCATGAAGAGTAGCTCCTCCTTGAGAGCTTCAATCTCTGTCTCCAGCTACAGTCAAGTGATATTGGTGTCATCAATGACTTTTCGAAGCCCATTGATGTCACTCTCCACAGATTGGTGCATGGTCACCTCTGTCTCATACTTGACTCTGAAGTCATCAGCAGCAAGACAGACATTGTCAACCCGTAGAACGATACGGGCATTGTCCATAGAACTTGCAAAGATCTGAGACCTTGGGTTCTTGATGGTCTTAAAATAATGTCCTCGGTCTCTGACCTAGGGTTCCTTCTTCTCCAGGTGTCTCCAGATATTGCTCTTCAGTCTCCAGCTATCAGCCTCCAGGCTCCTCACTCTCCCCACGCAGGAGGCCAGGTGGTCATTCAAGCATTGCAAAGTCTCCTTCTCAGTCTAGATGCCCCTTTTCCCTGCCAGATCCCCAGCCATCCCTGAGGCCAGGCCTCTGGACTCCTGGCCATCATGGATGCTGGTGGAGTGGGGTATGGGGGTCTAGGAACCTGAGCACTCTGCATCTGCATACACGCTGGCTATACTGCTGGCCGGCCGGCTGGACCCGGTGGCTGGGTAACTGCAAGGAGCCCAGGGTCCAGTAGCTGGTGGAGAATCTGGAGTGAGTGCTGAAGCTCATGTTGTTAGGGGAGGAAGGCAAGAGGCCAAGACTCAGGTTTGATCCGCTAAATAAGGAAATTTACATTTATATTTCTAAACCTTTATAATAACAAGACACAACAAACCAAAAGTAATTTTTATTTTTTTCAGTTTTAAAATGTGTTAAATTTTTAAAGAGAAAATAAAATATCTATTCCATTTCAGGTTTGTCTTTCAAATTAGAAAATTTAAGATAGATTTTGCAGAACTAGGAAAAACATGCTATGGCTCAATTCTATAGAACTTGGCATAATAATCAAGTTATCAATAAAAGCATATTTTCAGTTAAAATGTGTATTTTGGAATGTTCAGTATAATTCACCTAAGAATATTAATTTAAACTTCTAAGTGAAAAAATGTCCTTCATTTTAAATTATCAGGAATCTTTTCTACATAAAGCAACACAAATTCAATTTTATAATTTGTTCTCGGCTGTTAAAATATCTCTCAAAAAATAATGCTTTGGATGAACCTTGAAAACATGATGCTATTTAATGTAAAGGGACAAATATTGTATGATTCCACTTATATAAAGGACCTACAGTAGTCAAATATATAGAGTCAGAAAGTAGAAGGGTGGTTACCATAAGCTGGGTGGGGGAATGGGGAGTTACTGCTTAATGGATAAAGTTTCAGTTTGGGAAGATGAAAGAGTTATGGAGATGGATGGTGGTGATGGTAGCACAACAATGTGAAGTACTTAAAACCAATGAACTACATTTTAATTTAAAATGATTAAAATGGTAAATTTTATGTGATGTATATTTTATCACAATTAAAAAATATAATAATGTTTGCATTGAACCACTTAAGCTCAATTTCCAGGAGTCATCAAGAGCATAACTCAATGGCATTGAATTCAACATAATTACTAGATGGTAAAATTTATTACAGTAAAGTATATCTTACCCAGCACTTATCAACTGAAAATGTCTATTAACTGCCTCTTCCACAGGACAATGACAATTTATAGTCATAATAATAAAAAAAGAATGGCAAGATCTGAGGAATCCTCTGTGGCATAGCATTTCACTGCTGGAAGATATTTCTCAAAGATCATCAAATTGACTCTGCTCATATCCAAACTCAGAAACTGAGGCTCAGAGAGGTAAGTGACCCCCTTCAGATGACAGAGTCATTAGTGACCAAGCTGTAACCTGTAGCCTCATTTTCTAACTCCAACACTGATATACTTTCTGCTAGTCCATCTTAGAAATTCTTTTATCTAGGATATTCAAATATTCTATACATAACTAGGAAATTATAACTTACAGTTACTTCATTAAGATAGTTATTTTTTCTAATATGTGTACCTTATAGAATTTCTCCATCAGAAAATAATTAAATGGAGCACAAAATTCAAAATCAGAAATTTAGTTACAAGTTTAAAAACTAATAATCATTTTTAAAAGGGAAAAATTCAGTGAGGGTGTATAGGTAAATTACCGTAGCCAACTGTGGTAAAACTCTTCCTGGTGTCTTCGATTTTTCTTTGCTGGCTGGTTTATCCTGCATGACAAAACACAAAGTATTTCAATTATCTTGTCAATAATTCTTGACATTGATTATAATACATTTTATATTGATTACATTATGTGCTGTGTATTGAAGTTTACATAAATTATCTCATTTAATTCTCTTTAAAACCCTATAAGGTAAGCAGTGTTGTACCACTTTTGTGCCTATTGTATAGATGAGGAATTTATAAATGATGTAGCTTATGTCCCCACAAAGTGCACAGTTCAGTAAATATTATAAACTATATGCTTCTATCCAGGACAGGAGATAGTGTGGAGCAGAGTATTCAAAGAAAGTTTCAAAGAGAGAAAGGATGGAAGCTAA
This sequence comes from Pteropus alecto, assembly GCF_000325575.1. Lineage (NCBI taxonomy): Eukaryota > Metazoa > Chordata > Mammalia > Chiroptera > Pteropodidae > Pteropus > Pteropus alecto. The sequence goes on from NW_006442484.1 coordinate 60,047,201, forward strand.
GTCATGAGGCAGAGTTGAGTCTCCAAAGAGTATAACAGTGAGCTTACTGAAGACAGCGGAAGCATCGTAACAACTCGGGAGCGGGTGTTGGGGTTGATGGTGAGGGCATTTGGCCCAACTGAAGTAGAAGGTATAACAATTCTCTTCTTTAACAATGATTTATTGAATTCTTGCCATGTGTCAGGTTGTCTTTAAGGCACTGGATCTACAGTCATGGACAGAACAAAGTCTCTCCCCTGGTGGAACTTATACTCTAATGGGGGTATAGACAGTATTTTAGAATAAATATGTCAGGTAATGTCAGAAAATAATAAGTACAATAGAGAAAAATAAAGAAGGGTAAATGGATAGAAAGAGAGAAAGTAGGGAAATGCCAGATTAGATGGGGTAGAGAGGCCTCTTCGCAGAGGTTATGTTTGAGTAGGAACCTCAATTAAGAGTAAGGGAGGGCTGAATAGGCGGGTGCTGTATACTACAGAAGATGTGGGTTTGGGGGCTTAATTGGGCTGGCTGGCAATGGAGAATCATTGTAGCCTCCTCTTAAGGTGACTTCAAGTCCCAATTTGCTGAAGAAAGTCCCAGTTAGTTCCAGTTTACACCTCTTGCCCAAGCATAATTGGTAGCACTTTTACTCTCAGTGGCATGTATCTCAGTTTAGATGACAAATTATGTCGTTAAGTTATTTATCATGCAAGGACATACAAAGGGTTATCTCAAAAATAGTCCTGCCAGCAGTCAACAAGATATATGGAAGAAGACTAGAGTCAGCAGTGAGGATACTTTAGCAGCTTTTTAAAATAATCTGGGCAACTTGATTTAAAGAAAATGCTAGTAACTCAAGGTCACCTCTACCTTCCTAAAATACAGCCCTAATCATCTGCATCCTTGGTCAGAAATATTGAAAAGCCCCCTTCTAAAGGGGCTTTATGTTAGTTTCCAAAGCCTCCTGAATATGCCCGAAACTATTTCATTTCCCAGCTGCTCTTACAGTTACTTCGTAGCCATATGACTTAAACCAGCCAGTGAAATGTGAGCACTGGCAGGTCAGGTAGCTAAGAGCTGGTGTGCCTCGTCCATCACACTCTCACCTCTGCCACTGCTCATGAGGAGGCCAAATGTACGCCCGGCATAACTATAAAGTGAAGGAGGGCTACCTGACCTATACCAGACTTCATGTGAGCCAGGATCAATCTTTGTTGGGTTACATCTCTGAGATTTTGGGATCTTCCTGTTAATGTCAGCAAGTATTAATTACCCTGATAAACAGAGCCACCAATATACCCCTCAACATCTTGTTAAAATCTGGCATTTTTTTCAAGACCAATATCAAAAAGTTTAGATTTTCTTAACTACAATTGCAGGTGATCTCCTCTGAATGTGCATAACACTGTTTTGGTAATATTCTTATTGTTTAAATTTTGTCTGGAATATAATTTGTGTATGTACCTATCCTGCTCTTAAAGCCCCTCACCCTGCTCCATCTCAGTCTACTGAATCAGTCTTATAGCGCTGGATAAACTGATTTTAAAAGAATTGTAACTTTTTCTTAGAAAAATTACTAATTGGTCAACCAAGCCCTTAAAAGGAAAAGGAATTGCAATGAGCTTCAAACAGTGCTTCTGAAAGTATGAATACCAGATTAGATGAATGATTCACACATATCCAGTGCTGTACCACAAATGGCTTTTTTTTGACAGTGCTTCTGAAAGTACGAATACCAGATTAGATGAATGATTCACAGATATCCAGTGCTGTACCACAGATGGCTTTTTTTTTTTTTTGCAGTTCCTAGTGGACCACAGGATGTGAAGGGAAACATGAGCACAATATTTTCAAGTTCAAAGGTGCAAAAGGGATTCTCAAAGTAGAATACTTCCCTTTGGAGAGAATGGGGATGTGGCAAAGGCCTGATAAGAATGTAGCTGTAGATAATAGAGATGAAGGTGCTAGGATATATGGCCTAAGGCCCTGGACTTTTCATGCCAGGATACAGAGGCAATAAAAATGAGATCCATTGTATTAGAGCCACAACAATTGCACAAAATACCTTACTCAACCTTAATCTCCTACACAAACCCCCACACACCTGACTTCTTCTACACCATCCATTCTGCATGCAGAGCTCTCACTTACAGTCTCATCAGCACCCTGGATGGAGAAGGGTGGTGAGGGCTTTAATGTTCCCTTCTTATACTGTAGTACAGAATAAATATCTCATAGGATATTTTATAAATAGGGTTCTCTAGCTAACCAAGAGCAGCCATACATAAGCCAACATACTGTCGAGCTAATATTGTTCTTCAATAAAACCAGACAGGTGAATTTAAAAGTAATATCTACATATTTTTTAGTGCTGATAAGCAATTCTATTTTAATCTGTATTTTATTTTCCAATGATAACTTAGGCACATGCCATCTTTTCCCTCTGCTTTGGAACTCTCGTGAGGCTGACACTAAGAGAATCCCACTGACCTTTTTTATCAATCAAATCTTGTGCCTCACATTCCTTCCCACCCTCCTGGCCTCACCTCTGAATCCACACATGGCTGCAGTGAATAGTTCTCTGCTGGCATCAATTCATGTAGAAATGGCAGTGCTTCACCTCAGGAAAATGGCTTTTCCTTTCTGCTGTGGGGCTTCTCCAGTGCCATGAGACTCTCAGGGTAGCCTGAGAGTCTCATGGCACTGGAGCCTGTTCACACACATGAACAGCCAGCAGTAGGTGGGAGTTAACATCCACTGGAGCAACCTCCACCAATGTGGGGCTGATGGGTAAATGCTACCTCCTGATCATGCTCTAAGCTGCTCAGAAGGTTATAGCAGGATCACCCCCAGTTGCTTAATGTGACAACCAACTTGCTAAAACATTCTCGTATTGGCTTCTCCTTCTACCTAGTTTTACTGTCCCCAATCTTTTACTCCTGCTTCCTGGAGTCATCTCCCCAAATAAAGTGCATATAAATTTTTTTTCAGGCCCTTTTTCCACTTGAAAGAAAGCTAAGACGACTTTAAAAACTCAGTCATCTTCCATTCTGTGTCTGCCCTTCCATTCCACTCTCATCTTGCTTCATAAAGCATTTAAGATTTGTGAGAGTGCTATGAGTGAGGTATACACAAAGGGTGAGAATTCATCGCCAGCTCACAGAGACTGGCAGCCACCAGTGCTGGGTAACCTTCATTTCAACTATGGGGGTCACCTCTAGAGCATGAAGGTCTGTAATGAAAATCACTCTAGTAGTCTTAACTACTACCAGAATACTTTATTCAAGTGCAAACCTTAATACTCAAATGAAAAAAAAAATTTATTCAATGGATTTAATATCTCAAAAATATGATTTTTCTTAAAAGACATGAAACTCAAATGATATGAAAGAAAATTTGCAAGATACAGTCAAATATGAACACAATATATGGTTTAAATCAGACAAAATAATTTCAGATAATTATATGCCTCACTGGCTAGAAGAAATTATTCATTTGAGCCACTGATGATTGATTCAGTAAGTAAATTTAAATTTAGTTGCTATTTCTACACCTTTATGGTAGTAAATTTTTTAAAAAACTAAGCGATTTTTTTCAGTTTTAAAATTTGTTGTTTTTTAAAGAGAAAATAAAATGTCTATTTCATTTCAGGTCTTTGTCTTTTAAACTAGAAAACAAAATAGATATTTGCAGAACTAAAAAAAAAAGATGCTATGATTTTATTTTATAGAGCATGGTGTGATAATCTTGCCATTATCAATACAAACAGATTCATAATTAAATATGTGCTTTGAAATGTTTAAACATTCACCTAAAATTTTTCATTCAAGTTTTTTTAAGCTGCGAGAATCTTTCATTTCATATTACTAGGAATCTTCTCTGTATGCAGCAATGCAGATTCCATTTCATAGCTCATTTTGAGCTTTTAAAATATGCTTCCAAACAAATAATGTTTGCATTGACCTTCTACCGAAGCTCAACTCCCAGGAATCACAAGTGTGTAACTAAATGACATTAAACTCAACATAATTATTCAACAGTAAATTTTACTGCAGTAAAATCTAACTGTCCAGTACTTTATCAACTTAAAATGTCTACTAACTACATCTTCCACAAGACAACAATTTAAAGTCAAATAATGAAAAAGCTGTAGCATTTCAGTGCTAGAAGAGGCATCTCCTCAGAGATCATGAAATCAACACCTTTCATTCTCAAACTCAGAAACTAGAAGTGACTCCTCAATAGTCACAGAGCTGTTAGTGACAAAGCTGTAACTGAAGTCGCTTCCTGACTCCAACACTGCTTCTGCTAGATCATCTTCACAATTCAATTATTCAGAATAGTTAAATATTCTTTATATACTAGTAATTATAGCTTATACTTCGTTTATTAAGATAGTTATTTTTCTTAAGATACGTATCTCATAAGTGTTCTCCATCAGAAAAGAATTAAATGGAGTACAGAATTTAAAGTCAGAAATTCAGTAACTTATTTGCAAGTTTAAAACTAGTAAACAACATTATTACAAAAGCAATAAAGTATGATAGTATACTGGTAAATTACCGTAGATAACTGTGGTAAAAATCTTACTGGTGTCTTGGATTTTTCTTTGCTGGCTGGTTTATCCTGCATGAAAAATATGAAAAAAAAAACCTGTTTACTCTGTTAATGCAAAAATTCACTCACTCAACCAAATTTTACAATGTCAAATATAAAGTAAAATATATATTATCCAAAATATTCTAAAACATACTTTATAGATGGTATGATATTGTTGTACAGAAAAGCATAAAGAATCCACAAAAAAATCAGAGCTAATGAATGAGTTCAGCAAGGTTGTAGGATTCAAGATCAATACACAAAAATCAATTGTATTTTTAAACACTAGAATGAACAATTCAAAATTGAAATTAAGAAAGAAATTTTTTACAAAAGCATCAAAAAGAATAAAATACTTAGGGATAAATTTAACCAAAGGTGTGCAAGGCTTCAGTGAAAGCTATAAAACATTATTGAGAGAAATTAAAGAAGACCTCATTAAATGGAAAGACATCCCATGCTCATGGATCAGAAGACTAATATTCTTAAAATGCAATACTCCCTCCATAGGATTCAACACATTCCCTATCAAAATCCCAACTGTTTCTTTTTTTGTATAAATTAACAAGTTGATCATAAAATTCACATGGAAATGTAAGAGACCCAGAGAAGCCAAATAATCTTGAAAAAGGAGAACAAAGCTGGCAGACTCACACTTCCAGATTTCACAACTTACTACAAAGCTACAGTAATGAAGACTGAATAAAGATAAGCGTATAGATCAAAGGAATAGAATGGGCAATTGATTTTTGACAAGAGTGCTAGGCAGTTCAGTGGGGAAATCATCATATCTTCTGGGAATTTATGTGAATCTAATAGCATCTAAAGTTCACTCAGCCCTACCTCTCTTCTCTATGGCTACAACTTATTTTTTTCAGAGTGCTCCACTTCCTAAGGTGACGACGTATTCAGGTTAACACATCCTCAACTTACTAGAAGTAACATTTGTACTTTTTAGCAGTAACTTTCAGAGAAGAATGCTTTATCTTCTTTGCAATAGAGAATAATTCCATGATAGGAATTTACTTTATCTATGTAAGAAGAAGCACTGTTAAGAGTGATTTTTTGATTTTTATAAAACGGATAACATGAGTTGTGCTTTGGCCACTTATCAATTTCTTGCATCTTCTCACCAAATCTATGCTTTTTGCTCTCCTTTGTGATTCTTGAGCAGGAATCTATAAATATTTCTCCAGCTGGCACAATATTAATAGAGGGTTCAAAAGAGAGACTGAAAGAAGGAAAATTTTCTTTTTGTTTCAGTGCTTTTTCTTGTTGCTCCCAAGGTACACCTGCCAGGAGTCATCATTCTTGCCAATGGGCACCTTCCCAGCCTGTGGTGTGTGACTGACCCAGGGGCAGACACCCTCCAATAGGTGTCACTGTTATCCCTAAGGGCAGCTTTCCAGCAAGTTTCTTGCACAGGGAGATCTTTCAAACGTTTTAGGCATGCAAGCAGGTGGTCTTCTCACTTCTTACATTAATACTTTACTCACTGATTTTCATAGCTGCATACTGCTCCACTATATAAATGTAATGAATTTTATCTATTTCATTCTCTTGTGAATGAACATTTAGCTTATTCCCAATGTTTCTGTATTACCAAAGATGTTTCAATAAACGTCTTTTGGCATATATTTTAGCATAAACACAATTCTTGTATCTCACACACACCAAGTATGTGAATATAATGTACACATATATTACACGTGTATAGGTGCATGTCTATTGTTGTCCCCTTATTTAATTCCATTGGTATATTTGTCTAACTGTAAACAAATTGTATGACATCATCTAAATCACCATGATTCACAATAGGTCTTGAATCTATAAGGCAATTCTCTCACTTTGCTGTTCTTAAAAATTATACACAATCTTGACCTTTTCTCTACCATGTGAACTTTAGGATCCATACTGCATGGAAGATTTTTGATTTTTGATAGAAACATATTGAATTTCTAGAATAATTTGAAGAAAACTGACATTCTTCTTCATGACTATAACGTATTTATTCAGATCCTGGAAATGTATCCTTCAAAAACATTTCATAATAGTCTTCATAATTGTCTTATCCATCTCTTGTTAGACATATTCTCAGGTATAAGGATTTTGGATGAAAAATGCATTGTAGGATCTAAACAAACTGACTTTAAAACTTTTAATCCCAACAAATTTGTAAACAGGGAAATGTCTCTGAATGCTACATCTACTTAGAATAATTTCTGTGATATTTCTTCTTTGTTTGCCCCAATCAAATCTCCATGTTTTTCTTCCTGCTCTGTGACTAGAAGGCTGAATTCTACATATGGACATCATTTGGGCTACCAGACCTCTTGCTTCTGGCAGAGATTAAGCAATGGGAGGCACCAGTAGGAGGCTAGAGATCAGGAGAAGAGAGGGATTAGGATATTTCTTTCCTAATACTCTGTTTTCCATATTTCTGATAGTAGCTGAATTCCTCCAGAGCTCAGCTCCTGCCAGGAAACTGCCATTCCAAGCCCAGCTCTCACCAGGTTTTAAGAATGATGTTCCGTTTCTTTGACCCTTCATTCATTCCTAGGAATGGTTACAACTTCTTATTGCTAACAATCCTTAAATGCCTCCTCATCTCTCTTGGTTCCTTCCTTAACCATGCCCATGCCTCTGCAAATGGTCATTTTATGTTTTCTTCAGTTAAATACTTTTGAGAATGCCATCTGTTTTCTGTTTGATCCTCACTATTATAATTTTACATTATCAAAATTAAAATTGCTAAAGAGTCTAGGTATTTCCTAAGTACTCTGGTTTTGCATTCATTTTTTTATTTTGTTGATTTTCAACTACTTGGCTATTGGAAGGGATATTGTAAACTCCATATAATCCAAATTTAACCATTCTGATCAAATGACCAGAATCTATGAATATATCTTGAACTGAAACTCAAAATGCTTTATTTTATGTTTTAACTAATTTTAAAAATGAAACAAGCAGTTGTAAAAGACATATCTTTAAATACCTAACTTAAGAACTCAGACTGCTATTTACGAAAAATGCCATGTCACTCTCAACCCTCCACTAATGAAATGAATATGTTAAAATCTCCTTCAGCAAATATGATTTTAACACCTGCTTACTTTTTTAAAACTAAATGAATACATAAGTAAATGTCACATAAAAATAGCATTTCCAAAAGTTTAATCCATTCCATTTGTTTTAGGTTAAAATAGAAAAACTTTTATCCTTTCAAAAAGAAAACTATACTCAAAATTAGCATAAATGAGAGCATCGAGAGTTTTCAAATTATAAATCAACCAAAGCAGTGAGAGAGGGACCTCTGCTGTTTAAAATACTATGAAGAAGATGGAAATAATCATACATGGACTCATGACCATTCTTTCAAGATCCTACTGCCTTTTTAATAATATCTGTCCTTTTTGGGGCAGGGGGAGAAGGATTATGGGTGTCATTTCTAAACATTACTTTAATTAACATAAAGCAGAACTTAAAACTTAAATGCCAATAGGTTATAGTGGATGCTTTTTAGTTGTCAATTGGTCAATTAGGAGCTTTATGAAATAATAGCTATTTAGAAACACCATTGCAAATATAGTAAACATGTAATATAAATTTTAACAACATAGAATATGATTTAAGATCAGGCCAAAGACTGAAATGGGCATCAAGCAAATGAGTTGCTTAATGTATATTGATGGAGACAACAACAAAATTTTTTAAAAGGACGTTGATTACAATACCACATAGGAAAAAACAGCACAGTCTATTACTCTAATTGCTCAGTTTTTTAGTAATCTTTACCTTAATTTTGTGTTGTTTGTTTATTTCTTCTTTTACTTTTAATTACTAATTAAGTGGTAAGTGAATCTGTTTCTTAGTTCTCAATTTATTACACATTTCAATAAAGTGCTGAAAGCAAATTTTCTTGATTATTTAGGCATTAACTACTTATTTGATTAATTAATGAATTAAGGTTTTGACATTTTCTGTTAGTAACTACAACCTGATGGACAGGGGAATAAATCACCTTTTAACATCATTTCCACAATAAATTGTAACACTACAAACAAATTATGAAGATTTGAAAAGAAAAGAATTATAATTTAGTGTCAAACAAAGAAGCTAAGCAAAATTTGCAGTCTTAAAAGCAATTGTTTTCTATTCAGTATCAGGGTATGTAAGGGGCCTTTTCCATATTCATCTAGAGAGTTAGAGTTGTTTTCTAGATAGCCAGAGTAACATCTAGGCTTAAGGCCTTCCTGTTCTGTTCTAGCATTAAAAAGTTTGAACATTGTTCTGTATTTCTTTTGTTTACAGTTGCTCTTAAGTTCAATAAAGATTCTGAAAAGTACCTATTGCAACATGCATCTTTTATTATGTGCCATGAGGATATTTTTAAGAAGAAATTCTATTTACCATTTACCAAACCCTTTCACATATGATATGGTATCTTATTTGAACTTCACAACAACCTTAGAAAAGAGAGGTTGTTCTGATTCTCCCCTCTAAATAAAAGAGAGAGAAGGCTTAGAAAGACAAAGTGATTTGCCCAAAGTTGAACAGCTAGAATGGAGCTTGGATGCCAGCCCCGGAGCCCAAACCCACTGCAACTACTCGTGGAGCTTCCCCTCACCCAAACACATCCACCATTAGCACACTGGGGACACTCTGGGGCTGTAGTTTAATCTGCGGGCACACTGCTCTCGACTGACATGTTTGGTTGTTATGACAACATCAAAGACAAACGGTTGGAAAGGAAACATAAGTTTTCACGGAAAGCCCCCTGAATATCCTAGACCATAACTGGGGTAAAGGAAGCTGTACCCCGTGGGATCACAACTGTGGAGTCCAAAGGACAAGGGCTTCAATCACTTTTGAAATGCGAGGAAAGTTTCCGGGAGGGGCGAGCCCGGAGAGAAGCTGGCCTCTCACCTGCTCGCTGCTCATGGCTGCGAGGACACGCTGGCGGCACCCAGGGGCTCTCGGATTGCTGCTGTCCTGCACCCCAGGATCCCTGGGGCCAGAGATGAGACTCGCCCGCTACTGAGCCTGCAGTCTCCGCTCCCTCAGCGCAGGGGCTGTCTAGCGTCTGAGCTGCGTTTGTTGCTAAGCAACAGGTCCACGCAGCTTCCATTTCCGGTCATCTAAGACAGCCGCCCCAGAAACTGGGCGGTGCCTCCTGCGGGAGCCACTTTCCAGGATGTTAAGTGGTGCCTCAGCTCCATTCCAAGCTAGGGACATGAATTTGAGTCGAATTAACATGTAAGTGACATTGAGATCCATGAGTATAAATGAGTTGGCTCAAGGAGTGTGTAGAACAAGAACAGAAAAAAATCTAGTATTAAAATAACAATATTTAAGAGTTGGACAGAAGGGGACTCTGCAGAGAACTGAGAAGTGGCCAGGGATAATTGGGAACTAAGAGCACAGTAAATCTTCATTTAACTGTAGTTCTTGGGAAATACAGCCTATGTATAACAAAATCAATTTTACCATAGGCTAATTGAAGTTTCTATGGTGTATTTCTGGTCATAAAGATGCCACCAAACTTATAAATAAAGACCCAAAACACCTCTAGTATAAGACATTAAAATAAGTGTGAGTTATATATCCATTTAAGAAAGATTCATAAAAACAAGATAATGATTTTCCAACTCATTTACTCCAGTTCAGGGTTACAGGTGTGGAGACCCTCTCCAGCAGCTCGGGGCGCAAGGTGGGAACCCATCCTGGACAAAATACCCTTCCATCACAGGGTCACTCACACCCACTCACTCACTCAGACTAGGACAAAGTAGACACTCCAATTCACCTCATGTGCACACCTTTGTGATGTGGGAAAAAACCAGAGTCCCCAGAGAAAACCCACACAGACGTGGGGAGACCGTGCAAATTCCACATGGACAGTGGCCTCACAGGGAATCGATTTTTTTTCCTCATCAACATTACAACAAAACGACGTTGAGCAAAATAATGTTATTCAAGGAACTGCTGTATATACTCGGAGAAACCAAATAAAATAATATTACAAGAAGGAGAATATTGTCAACTATGTCAAAAGCTTCAGAAGGTAAGTAATCTAAATATAAAAGTATCCATTGGAGAGAGTGACAAGGAAGTCATCAGTGAACATGGCAAAGAGAATGAAAGAGAGGGAGACTGCCAGTGTAGACAGATCTTCAAAAAGGTTGGGTTATGAACAAGAGAGAAAGGGTGGGGACTGAGAAGAGTTATGGGGACAAAGGTCTTATTTTTTCAAGCGAGAGTGTTTTATCTGTGTTTAAATGCAAATGGGAAGGCAGAGGATGAAAATGAAGGAAAAAGTAAAAAGTATATAGAATCACTTCCAGATGAAGAGATACTAGGTAAGGACACCTTGTAAAAGGAGGGAGGAAACAAGGGTAAGTGGAGATGTGAGTGTTGAGAACTTAGCTGGTGCGTAGTTGGGGGGCATTCCTAAAAAGTGAGTTTCATTTTCTCTGCAAAGCAGTCATCTGCTAAGAACTAGAGGGAAAGTAGGAGTCAAGGGTTAGTCAAAAACTTATTATAGCAGAATGAAGTTTTGAAATTACTACATGGCAGAAAAGGAGAGAGAACAGAAGTGATCATGGAAATACAGGAAAGGCCCAGTTGAAAGTGAAGCCTCTGATTAGTAGTGACAGAAATCTACATGCCAAAAATGGTCAACAGACCAGTCCCAGGCTCAGAGAAGACCAACACACAGCACATTTCCCAGGCTGGTATGACAGAAGGATAGCAGCTTAAAAACTGGCCCCCGAACACGGAGAGCAGGGAGAGGCCTAAGAAAGGCAGACTGCTCCAGAGTGGTAGACGGCAGGTTTAATAAGCAAGAGAACTTACACATGAGGCTTGTCTTGGACTTCTGCAAGATGACTAGAGTTCCACACCTGCTCGCAACAATCTTCAAAATTTATATAGAGGCCTTAACAAGGTTCAGTCACATATATCATCCAGATGGTCTCAATACATTGCTCTCTCAAGCCTATGTCCTTGAAAATGGCTCCAGCTGTGGGAACAGTGGGCAAAATGCACATTCCAAGGAGAGGGATGGCAGTGAAGGGCCTGTGGTTGCCCAGGTCCTGCTCCTGGGTCAAATTGCAGTCACATCCTCTCAGTGACCTCCTCCAATGTTCCTTCTCTTGTAACTGGCTCTTACAATCTTACACTCCCTTCCACAGTGTGCCCTGAGCAATCAGCAAGGGGTGTCATTATTACAGAGGTGGCTCATTTGGTGGTTATCTGGCTGTATTGGAGACAGATACCACAGCAACAATGTTGGCACATGCAAGAGAGAACACAGATTAAGATAATGATTTCCAAAATAAGTAACAATTTTTTCATCAAGAGACCCATGACCCAAAACACTAATTTATTAAGTCCCCTAGGTTAGGGGT
>NW_006442484.1:60059238-60127705 GCF_000325575.1 Pteropus alecto
ACAGACTTATCAGGTATAAACACACAACATTCTTCTAGGATAATGGCACAGGTGCCCCCTTATGAGGCGGTAATAATGTCAAAGCCATCTCATTTTGGAGAACAGCTTTTCTCTTTAGAAATATTTCAGTATTCAGTAAAGACAGGCCTTGCCAGCTGTCCTTTAAGGCTTGCTGGGTGGATTTAATAAGGGTATCTATGTGCATTATAACATCCTCCAGGCCAATAGAGGAAACAAAGAGAGTGGTCAAATGATTGTACCAGTGGAAAACAGAACATACCCACCTCTTTTTGAGGAGATGGAAGTTAGTAATTTTTGTTACCATTGGAGGATTCTGTGTCCAGGGAAAACCCAGGTACAGAGGCCTAATCATTTAGGTGGAAACCATGGCAAACATTTGTACCACACAATCATATAGAGGGAGGACTGGATTATAGGATAGTTAAAATTATGTGCTTTCTTGAGGGTGATTGCAGTTTATTTCAAAGCTGTGTTAATCTACATGCACAGAAACAGTAAATAGGGCTTACTTAAGGCAAAGAAGTTATATACCTGGGGCATGACTACTCACCATGACCTGCCCAGTTAGAAATTTATGATCACATCACCCTGTGAGGTTATTTTCCATAAAATCCCTTTTTTCATCTACATTGCATTAACCAAGTCACTTTATTTCAAGGGCAATCCAGTATCTTTAGCAATATGTTATCCCATCTGGGTGCTTCGGCGGCATCCCCAATTCCACAAGTGCCCTTTCTTTACCAGGCGGTATGAGGGATAGAGGTACCGTGCCAGGTGGGGAATGAAAGTCCTTCAAAACCCCCAAATCCCTACAATGGCTTGCACCTCTTTCACATTTTTAGGGGTTGAATAGCCTTCCATCTTATCAATCACAGCTTCTGGGACAATACGTGTCTTTTTTCGACCAAATGATTCCCAAAAATTACAGCAGTGCCTGGGCCTTGGATTTTCTGTAGGTTCACTGTCCATCCTTTCCCTCACAAATGTTCCAATAGAGTCTGCAGAGTGTCCTGCAGCAGAGATAAGTCTTCACATGTCAGCATTATATCATCAATGAAATGGACCATTTTCCTGATGTGAGGAAGAAGAGCAGGGGCAGATCTTTGGCTACCATCCCATGACATATTGTGGGCTGTGCAGGTAGCCCTAGAGGAACAGTTGAAAGGCTCATTGTTGTCCCTCCCACATGAAGGCAAATTGATGTCATAACTCAGCAGCCCAGGAGTATACTAAAAAAAAAAGGGTCCCCTTATTTTTGCTTAAATACTAAGACCAAGGTATCTAAGATGGTGGCAATGTTGGGCACAGCTGCATGGACAGGAGGCGCCAGCTTGTTCAATTCTCAATAATCCAAGGTCATCTACCATGAGTCATCTGGTTTTTTTATTGGCCATGCTGGGCTATTGAAAGCACCATGGGCAGGATGAAAAATACCCAATTGGTGTAGTTGTTGGATAGTTCTTCTTATTTCCTTATGCTCCACCAAGCACTTTTCAAAGGGGCAATAGAATTATTGATTCCTATGTGGGGTTTCCTCTCAGCACTGGTTTGGTTAAGCCAGGTGCAGAATTCACCAACTGAAGTTTGCAGAATTTGACCTTGTAGTATACCAATGTCTAATATGTTTTCTAGTATCAAAGTAATTTTTTAAAATATTATATTCTCATGGGGGAGAACACCCAATTTGTAGTGTCGAAGGGATGTTTCTGCCATAATCATTTGCCCTTTATAATCATCAATGGCTCTGAGGGGGCCAGAAAAATTCTGAAGGTTACCATGTATGAGAGTATATCTGGCTCCAGTATCAACCAGATCCATTATCGTTTGTTTATTTCTGGGGGAGCAGTGGATAGTGAGCTCCATCGTCTCCAGTGGCCCTCAACTAGAGGCGATCTTGGCCTACTTCCTTTACCCAGAGCGTGGGAGGCACCCATCCCAAATAAGTCTGTATCCCTGAGGCCTCTGCTGGAGCAGATGGGGCATCACAGATGGTAGGAGCAGCTGGGACAGGTCTGAACTGTTGTTCAGGTTTTAGGCTTTTCATGGACCAACCAATACAATGCTGAGTTGCCAGGTTTATCTTTTTAGATGAGATCATTGCAGCAATTTGCTTCTTGGTTACTTTTACTGGACCATTAATAGCCATTGGAATAGCCTTTTGATTACTTGAGTTTACTCTCTCTTTGGGGTTTTCCCATGGCCTGTATTAATTCCTGGAATTTGTCAGTTTCCCTCCAAGCAGCAATAAATTGCCGAACATTGTAAATGTCTTGTCCCATGACTGGAAAGCAGCGTCTCATACCAGGTGCTGGGGGTGGACTGGAGTACCTTGGCTTTCACTCTTGCAGTGAATGTGTCCGAATCAGTGCTCTAAAGACAGAGGCATAGATGGCCTATCTCGTTTCCAACTTCCTAAGAATTTGTTGTACCTCTTTTTGGGTCTCATGTGTCCAGGGAGATCTCCCTCATTGGGCCACGCCTCCCTGAAGGCTAGAGTAATCCAATCTGTAAGAGAACAAGACCTTTAATCTCCCAAGTGCCACACAGGCACTGTCAGAGGGCAGGGTATGTGGTGACATTGCTCATTTTCTCTGCTTCCTGCCTAGTCAGAGAAATGCTACGGATGCCCCCACTTCATCCCATAGTCACATTAATCATGCCTGGATACTTTCCCTGGCCTTTTGCTAGAACTGGGCAACTATATCAATAAACTCAGCGGGAGTACATTCTCTCATCGTGAACATTCTTGAATGGGGGGCTGCCCTGCTTACTGGGGTTGTTGTTGCTGTGCTTTTGCTTTCCTTTGGATCAGAAGCTGGAGAGCACGTTTCATCGGTTTCACTGTCAATCACCACAATATTCTCCTTTTCTCTCTCCTTACTTTCCCAGGGATTCTATCTCTTAGCATCCTAATCAGGCTTTGTCACAAGCACTTGGACCTTAATGTGTGGCAGCTTGAGCCCTCTTAGTTTTGTAAAATTACATACTAAGTTCTCCAGGTCATAACCCTGCTCTTCTGCCTTGTCTGCCAGCCCCGAAGCCAGCAGAGTAGTGGACAGCCATAGTGGACAGCCATTTGTTTCCCTTCTATGTGCAGTTCCTCCAACAAGTGTGTCAAACCAGCCGGTATTTTTGAGAAGTCCCCGTTCTCACTCAGTGGTCCACAAGCATCTAACATATGAGCCACCTCACTTCACTTAGAGATCAATGGTCAGCTAGGGATTTCCCCCTAGATGAATGCCTCTTTCCCAGGACCCATTTCTTCCATCTCCTGGCTGGCTTGCCAATTGTTGCCTTGCAAACTGGCCCCCGTACACAGAGGGCAGGGAGGGACTGAAAAAAGAGGCAGACTGTTCCAGATTAGGGGATGGGCAGTTTTAATAAACAAGGAAACTTACTATGACACTTATCTTCGGTGCCAAAATCCTCAAAGTTTGTATAGAGGCTTTAATGGGGTTTAGTCGTGTATTTTGTCCAAATGGTCTCAACAACACATTGCATTGTGTCCTGGAAACGGCTCCCGCTGTGGGAACAGTGGGCAGAATATACATTCCACGGAGGAGGGAGGGAATGAGGAGCCTCCAGTTACCCGGGTCCAGCTCATGTCCTTTCGATGACCTCCCCTAACAACAGCAAAGCAAGAGAGTGAAGAACTTGATAAGAGCAAAGTAGAAATTAAAAAATCTTAGAAGCTAAAACTAATAGAACACCTTGGTCCTGATATTTAATTAAATGGAGGAAAAGGGGTTGTTAAAAGGAATGGGTAGGGATCTCAGTAAGAGTGACATGTGGGAGAAACTGTCAAAGCAGAAAGGAAAGAAGTGAGGGTATCGACTCTGTAGTTTCAGAAGTGGAGCAATTCCAGGAGTTGACAGGGTCCCCAGTGTGGCCATGGAAGTGGGTGGCTGAAGTGGGTGATTTTGGCCCTGGAAGTTCAAGGAACTATGAAGGCTATGGCTGTTCCTATGGATGCTGAAATAGGAGAGTGGAAAGGAAAGCTATGAGCCAAAATCTTCACTGAATGAAGCAGGAGACAAGATGCTGTGGGCCTAAAATTAGTAAGAATTATTTACTGGAAAACCTGATAAATGTTTCAGACCCCATCTCCTGAACTTGGAATGTGGAAGAATTAAAAATCTCTTGTAGAAACAGATTCTTCAGAGAGACAAATTTCAGTTAAAACCTGGAGGTAGAGGTAGGGTTCAGAGCATGGGTTGAAGATGTAGAGTGTTTTCATTGCCCAGGGCTTACTGAAAAGATCAGTGAGCCCATAGAGTGCTAGAAGGTTGAATCGGCGAGAAGCAACAAAAAGCACTTAGAAAGTAAGAGTATGATAATTTACTCCAAGGGCTTACACCATAGGCAATAACCAAGAGATATGAAGGTGTATTTGGTTAAGTGTTTGCTAATATGTTGCCACGAGAACTAGTCCCAGCAGTCTCCAGGAGTTTAGACGGAATTTCGGGTTCTTGGCAGAAATCCAGCACCAACTAGATTGCTTCATAGAGGGTCTTAATTCACATGAGCAGGCTAGCGAGGGATAGATGGATTTACAGCAACAGTCTAGACAGAGATGAGCCTGAAAAAGTTAGCTATGCACCTTTCCTCATCTGCGAACTTTCCTTCTTCAATGCTCTGCTGTCTCACTGTCCATTCACCCCAACTTCAAAAGTCATAATCGAAATAAACAAAGATCAGGGTACTCTGACTTTCTACATTGCCTCTGCTAAACCTCCATTTCAAGCTCCTCTGTGGGTCAGTTTCTCATTCGCAGAATCCTGTTTCTAAATTTGTTTTCTGTAGGGCACCTCGCCAGAATTTTGGAATGAAAAACAATTTTATAAAAATTGGCAAAGACAATTCTTGTGTATTTGTCAGTTATCACGATCCCTGTCAGAAAGAGGAATGTGGCTCCTGGGACTGAATTTCCATAGTCATTCTCACAGTAATCAGTAATATCGCTGACCAGACTAAGGCTGAGATGGATTCCTGTCCTCATCATTCAGGTTAAGATCGGCTCAGAACTCTGACAAGAAAAGAAAAAAAAAAAAAAAAAACATGACAAGAATCAATATATTTCAAGAAAAAAAAAAGTTAGGAATGAATTTTAGACTAGATGTGTTAGACTACTGGATCTCTCACATTATAGAAGGGCACTTTGTCACTCCTGTTACTTGTCTCCTTGAAATACTCTCTTATGCACTTAGTGTTTAATTTGGGTAGAGTTATTTGTATGCTTTTGACTTACTAATCTACAAATAGGGAAGTCCATTTTAACAAGGTATATGGAAACAGAAACTGATTACCTCTGTTAACCAAATATGAAAGACCAAATGGAGAACAGAAATTGACTTGCTGATATTTTGGTTCTTTGGGGGTCAAGTTCAGCTGTACTTATGATCTTGTGTTTTCTCTTCATGGTTTGGGTGTCTTTTGCTAAAATGATTTTATTAGATGTGAACCGAATGCTTGCTTAAGGATTTTATGCCCAAATTTGTGCTGATTCTAAGAGAATCTTTTATGAGATATTTTATTTTCCTTTAAAAACGTGTAAGCTTATGCAGCTGCTGAGCTCTGACTTATGTTGTTATTTGTTACTGCCTAATTTTTACCTCCTGCTTTTGAAACTGTAGCATGTGTATAAGGAAGGATTGTGAGTATGAGTTAAAAGTGATCCTTTTGAGGCCGCATGGCAGCTTTTTAATATTGTGAGGCATGGTATGAGGTTGAGGAAATCAAGTGCACAACCCAGAGCAGAGTCTAGAATCTGGAATTATTTTCTCTGCCCATGCCTTTCTCTCTTTTGGAAAGATACTCCAAAGACAAGGAAAATAATAGTCCTTGTCTTCCTCCTCTTGTTCAACTGACAAATATTTCTTGAGTGCCTGCTATGGGCCAGGTGCTGTTCCAGGCATGAGGGAAATGGGGGGGCAGCCAAGATCCCAGTTCCTGTTCTAGCAAAAAGGAACAGAAAATTAGCAAGAAAACAAGAAGTATATTGACAAGTTATTTATTATTTTTTTCCGGATGATAAAAAATTGTAAGAAGAAAATGAAACAGGGTAATGGGAGAGATTACAGTCAAGAGAAACTCTCTCTGAAGAGGAAACAGAGACTTGAATAACAAAAGGGAGCCAACCTTTCAAAGATGCCAGGAATGAGTTTCCCAGGAAGCGGGTGAGCTATTGGGAAGATTGAATGTGGCATGAACTTGACACGTTCAAGGGACTGAAGAAGGCCAAGAACATAGTGAGAAAGGATCTTATTTTAATAAGGTGGAGAAACAATGAATTGAAATGGGACAAGAATGGAAGCAGGAAAGTCAATTAGGAGCCTACTGGAGTAGGTCAGAGAAATCACAATGGTGGCTTAAACTTGGGGGAAAGTAATAGAGATGGAGAGAAAGAGATAGATTGGGGATATATTTTGGAGGAAAATTTAGTAGGACTTACTGATGGAATAGCAGTAAGGAGTGAGAATAAGGCAAAATGGCTGTTAGGTGTTTTTGGAGAATAAATGGAGAGAGCAGGGAGAGTTGGGAAAGCATATATGGAAGGTGCAAGAAAATAAAAACTTGGTTTTCAAAGATGTTGAGTTTGAGATGCCTATCAGACACCCAAGTGAGATGTTGAGACAGGAAGTTATACAACTCAGGGATAGCTCTGGTGAAGGTATAGATTAGAAGTTCATCATCCATAGATAGATGACAATTGAAGCCATGAGATTAGATGAAATCATTAAGTAAGATAAAGAGTAAATAGAAATAAAAAGAAAGGTGGCCCAAGGATCAAGCCTCAAGGTTCTCATTTTCTCTTTCTGGAAACTTGAAATTTAAAAATTACATATTTTGTCAAGCCTTTAACAAAGAGTTATGCAAGTACAAAGTTAGTGTTACAACAGATACCTTAGATACAAAAGAACCTTACAAAATATGGTTGACAATTCATGCATGTGGTATTTGTTTGTAAAAATACTGAGCTTTATATGGACCAATTCCCATAAAAACAAATAACAGTGCTGCTTTATTACCTCACGTTGACCCTCGACTAATCATAACCAGATCTGGAAAAACACAAATGATCGCATTTTGTTTCTTTGAACACTAGAGGGAGATATATTCACCTGCAAGTCAGAAAAATCTTTTTTTTTCCTATAGAATAGCTCTTTTACCACAAAATCATAGAATATTTTAAATTTTGATATTCTTGCAATAATTAAGAAATTAGTCATGCATTAAGGCTTAAATAAATTGTATGCATTTGGAAATTAACCCAATTTCTTTTTTCAGGTTTTACTAAATGGCTATTTCATATAAACTTATGATATATTTTCATGTGATACCTTAGTCATTTTTCTCCTGTGCAATGAGAAGTAATAATATAAAAATACGTTAATTTTTATTTGAAGAAATGTATAAATAATCCCAGGAATTCTGGTAACATGCTCATTGTAAGCCAAGGTGTCAAAAGCTTTGACTCTCGACCTCATGTCTAAGGACTTGGAATGTGCTATGCTTCATCACCTTCAGTGTTTTTCAGGTGGCTTAAAGGTCATTGGCACTTTATTCTGGACTTTTTATTTGTCCAATAAAAAGCTCTTCGACTTTGCTAGATAATCACATAGATATGTAGTGTTTTCATAATTGCTTGGGGCAGCTAGAAAACTTTTTATTTACCTTGGTAATCTTTCCAAAGAACATACTGTAAGGCCGTCCTCTTTTCCTGATCAAAGGTTGAATGTGAACCCTCTCCAGCAATTCTTAGCCTACGAAATACTTTATTTGACCTTGTAACTAATTTAATAAGTCCTCTTTTCTGCAACTTCAACATTGAAATGCTTCTGGTAATTAAAGGGGGAAAAATGTGTTTTCTATATCTATGGAAGTTTAGTGTAGAAAAAGAGGCTCTTTTCTAGAGTCAGAGCTGGTATGAATCCTGACTTTAGATTTATGTTAACTAAAATTATTATGGTAATCATTTTGTAATATATACATATATCATATCATTATGTTATATAAGGAAAACTAATACCATGTTATGTCAATTATATCTAAAAAAAAAAAACCATCCTGACTTTGTCTCTACTGGTTGGTGAAGGTAAACAAGTTACTTTGCATCCCTGGACTACAATTTTTTTTTCTTTAAATTGGAATTGCAACATTTTAGAGTTATTGTGGGAACTATTCAGATAATGTATGAAAAGTATCCAGCTTAGCTCCTACTAAAAAGCAGGCATTCTAAGTTCACTGGGATTTCCTCTGTCCTTTCATGGGAAATGCTTTATAAAATGACCCTATAAATCATATGTTCATAGATTATATGCTATCAGGTATTTATTTGTCAAGTGCTGGTGATATGTACAGAAAAATGACACGTGCCACTTATGCAAGGCAATCTTGCAAGAGTACAGCATGTGGTCAGAGCTGTAATGCCCCATGCTCTACATGGCTAGGCCAGATATAGAACCTCACCAGGGATCAACCATTCCTAAATATGGGTTTGTAAGCAGGCAGAGGGTTGAGGAGGCACTGAAAGTCTGATGAGGACTATTATACCTGAAGGGAATGACTTCCCCTTTCTCTCAAATATGAATTCCACCTCCTCACTTGCATAAAGGTCCAGTTGAAATCCTTCTTTCTGTGAGAGACCTTCCTAGCCTAAATAAATTCATCTCCCCAAACACCTATAACAATTATTCAATTCAATCATCTGGCAATTTATACTGTACATTGCGACTTAACCATTTCACTTACATGTGTCTCCCCAACGAGATAAGATTCTGATGTCATGATTGCTACTATGTCATATATCTTAGTGCTTCATGTTAACACATGTCACAGAGTTCGACATGAAGCAGCCATTGATACATACTTGGATGCAGTTCCGTGTCAGTTTTCCTTTCACTTACTTTGTCGCATGCAGTTTGACAATAGAACTCATTAAAGGTAAGTGTGTAGGTAGGTTTAAATCATTCTGAGAGTACTCACTCTCAGTTGGAACAGATTAGTTACCAAGACGTAATGGCCATTACTTATAGATATAATATAGCAGAGAAAGTGTATGATAAACATTTTCGTCACCAGCAAACCATTTTTTTCTTTTTAAATCCCTTGGTCAAATCTTATTATTGATCATAAATATGAATGAGTGATAACTTGACACCTGTAAAACTCTAAGATTGACATACATAACTCTATTTTTACATACACAGAATTGAAACAGACAATGAGATTTTATCGTTATTTATATTTAAACTGCTGAATAAAAGAGTGTTGAAGCTGGAATTAGTATGCTCTTCAAGGTCATAGAGGACAAAGAATCACATGAAATGGATCACCTGTTTGTCAAGTGTCAAACCATAATAGAAAAGTTATAATCCTAAATTTTGACTCCTTAGCAGCTCTGTGATGTGACCCACTTGCAGTGTGACTCTGCTGTAGGGTGACCCCATCTTTTCTCTAAGGAGCAGCTAGGTAAGGTCATATGTTCTTCAAGAGGGCAATACAGAAAAGTGTTTTCAAATACTAATAATTATAATTGAAGCAACATTATTTTCAAAAGAGTTCCATGGTAATATATTTTTTAAAGAATATTCAAGTAATGGTAACAGTTTTTAAAAAGAAGATGCAAAAGTAATCACTGGGATATGAAGTACAGCATAGGGAACATAGTCAATAATATTGTAATAACTATGTATAGTGCCAGGTGGGTGCTAATTGCGTGTTCACTTTGTAAATTATATAAACATCTAACTACTATGCTGTACACCTTAATATAAAATAATATTGAATGTCTATTCTAATTGAAAAAAAAATTTTGAAGTAGACGCATAAAAAAATATGGAAGCAGACTCCTTCCCTTCTGTTTTTAATCAGTCACGAATCTATTAGCTGCTAAATTGAATATTTAATTGACTTTTTTCTAAATTCTACACCATCTTCTTCCTTTCATATCCCAAATCTTCAAATAGGTGGTCTTTACCCATTTAATTCTCTTTGATTTCCTTGCCACTTAATCTCTTTGAAAATCCTCTATGATCTGGCTTCTTTTTCTACAATCCGTTGAAAGAGCCTTAATATCACTAAGGACTTTGACTCGCTTCTCATTTTTCTTAACTGCTCTTCAGAATTTGATGTTGTATTACTTCCTCCTTAAAATTATATCCTTCCTGATCTCACGTGACTGCCTCACCTCATTCTTCTAGTTCTCTTACACTTTTCTGGCTCTTCTTCCTTCCCTGTCCGTCATTTTATAGATATTCCTTAATGTTTTGTTGGTGCTCTTTTGCCTCAGTTCTCATGCCAACAGCTCATCTAGTCTTAAAGCTTCATTTGTCAACTCGATACCTATGTTCTCTGCTATCTTCTGTCTCACTTGAATACCTATCTCTTGTGCCCAGTTACCTACATGATTTTCAATTTAATTACCTTACTGTCCAAAACTACACATCCAAAAAATTGGGATCTTCGCATCCCAAAGTTTTCATTTTACCTGCAGCCTTACCAATCTTCTAAGCTCAATGTCTTGAGTTGATCTTGGTTTTCTTCCTGTCCTCCAAATCCCTTAGAAATGTCTTACAGATCATCTCTTCCTTCTAGTCCTCACTGGGCTTTAAACACCTAGACAACTATATGGGCCTTTTGTTTGTTTGTTTGTTTTTGGATTTTTTTTGTCCCCACTCTATCCAATATATACACTTAAAGGCTGAAAACACTAAAATAATCCAGAATGATTCCATCTTGGGTTTGGTGCCATCAGATTCTATTTCAAAGATGTGAATCAAACTCTATTTCACCTATTTCAGAAAACTATCCATCAATTCTTTCCTCCTTACAGCCCAGTCTTATAACCCACTTCTCTATGCAGAGTCTCTATTTTGCAACATAGAACCTCTACTCAGAGTGTGATTCTCCACATTTTGACTGAGTTTACTTTTCCTCTGTATATTTTTCCCACACACTCTCGGCGTGCACCCAAGGCCTGGTACACCCAGGGTATGGTCCGTGGCTCCACCTGGAGCGCGAACCCAGGACCTTCTGCAAGCAGATGTGCTAACCACTCCACTATGGAGCCACCCCCAGTATATTTCTTTATCTAATTTTATCCCAACTCAACTCAAAGGCTCTCTATCAATAAAACTTTTGCTCAAAAAATCAAACAATGGTTTATTCTTTTTTAAGATAAGAATTTACATAATATAATCTTCTAAATTAACCATTATCATTTGCACAAATACTATTCTCTCTTCTTTACCTTTTATATTTTTTCCCATTTCTAGTTATTTATTAAGTTCCAGTTCAAATATCGCTTCCTTTGCAAAATCTTCCCTAGCCATCCCAGGTGCTTGTATCCCTCAAATATAGCTGGCATGGTTCTAGACATGTAATTGAACAGATGCAAAAATCTTCCAGTTGTTCTACATTTTAAAAAATAACCTTGATGAAATTCATAGCTTTCTCAGACCCAAATACACAAATTAAAAGGGAAAGATATTTTTCAAGGTTAAGTTACTGGTATAACTAATAGAAGCAATAAATAGAAATGAACTCTCAGAGTTACTCTGTTTTCAATGAAATTAAACAATAGCTTATCACTATAGCTATAAAATACTTATCACTATAGTCTATATAATAATTATTTTTGTTTTTATAATTTTCTCTAATTATAAAAATTAATTGATGCTGTAATGGTAGATATATGTCATTTTACATTTGTCAAAACCCATAGAACATACAACACAAAGAGCAAACCTTAATATAAAATATGGACTTTAGTTAATAGTAATGTATCAATATTTGCTTATCATTGTAACAAATGTGCCAAACTAATATTCATAATAATAATAGGAAAAATTGGGATAAAGGAGAATAAGACAGTGTATAGGAGCTCTCTATACTTTCCACTCAATTTCTCTATAAACTTGAAACTACTCTAAAAATATCAAGTCCATTAGATTTTAAAAATAACATGTTTATTATAGAAAATGTATAATGCCATGTAAAAAAGCACAAGAAAGAAAATTAACGACATCTTTAAGCCTACTACTCTATCATTGCCAGTATTTTGATATCCCTTCAGTGTATCTATTGTTCTATCATCTCTCTCTCATCTATCTATCTATCTATCTATCTATCTATCTATCTATCTATCATCTATCATCTATCACTGGATGATAGTTTACCCATTATTATGTGACTAGTTTTTTAAAATATTTAATCATATATCATAAACATTTTCCCTGTTATTAAATACTCTGCTATAATAAAATATTTAATAATCACATGTTATAAGCCTCTTTATTTTGAAGCAATATTTCTAAGTTTTCTCTCAGCCTTAACTTCTACAGCTTGAATATACTCATTCCTTTTACTACTTTCCAAACCTACATTATTGTTTTATCCTTAGCATTCATATCTGAGTTCTTGATATTTCTTTCTCATGATGCTTTCAAATAATTTATTTATAATAATTTCTGATTTCCTATAAAATATTCTCTTCACACAGAACCATCTATCTATTTTTCTGGCACTAACGTTTCTTTTCTGAACACATCAGATCATTGCAAAGAGTAGTTTTGGATATAAAGCAGGATGTATGCTGTTTTACAGCACATTGATAATTAATTAGAACATACATTAAAATATGCCAACAAATCTAAGATTCTTTTCTACTTGTTACATAATTTCCATAACATATGATATGGTCCTGACTTACTATTTGGGCTTATTTAAGCCAGAAACTTGGAGATGGAGGCTGGTTAGAAGCAGCACCATGCAGTCTCTCTGTATCAGAGCAACATAAAGAGTCTTTGAATTAGTGTACATGGATTAAAGTAGTCCAAGTGATGGGCCAAAACTGTTCATTGGTTCTGGTTTGCATTGTTACTGAGAAGTCAGCAGTTATTTTTAATATTGTTCATCTGTAAGTGATATGCCTTTCTTTTGGCTGCTTTTAATATTTTCTCTTTTTCATAGCTTTTTTGCCATTTGAGTATGCATGTTTTGATGTGATTTTGTGTTTATCTTGCTTCGTGACACCAATTTCCTTGGATTATATTTTTCAACCAATCTGGAAAATATTTGACCAGTCTTTCTTCAAATATCTCTCTGCTCCAATCTATATTTTCTCCCTCTGATGATCCAATTATATATATTCTGATTGTTTGATCTCTTCCACAGGTCTCTGAGGCTCCACCCACTTTTTTTTTTTGAGTCTTTGTTTTCTGTTTTTGTTTTGATAGTTCCTGTGCCCTGTCTTCAAGTCATTGCTTTTTTCTGCAGTGTCAAACCTATCTTGCAATAAATTTCATTTTATATGTTGTATTTTTCAGTTCTATAATGTATATTTGATTTTTTTTAGATTCCATATCTCTGTTAGATTCTCTTTTTGATCTTTCAATATATTTATGCTTTTCTTTTAATCCTCGAATATATTTATAATAGTGTTTCAGAAGTCTTATATACTAAATTCATCATCACAGTTACTTCTTGTTCTATTTATATTGGCTGATTTTTTCTCTGACTGTATAACTGGAATTGCCATTCTTGGCAGTTAGCAAAATCCCCACATTGGGTCCTTGGTCTGTGGGGTAAGAGCTATCATATTGAGAAGAACAACTGGAAGCCTCTGGAACATCCTTCTACCTCCAGCAAAGAGGGCACATCAAAACAAATATTGCATCCTGGGCTGGGGAGGTGGTATGTGAACAGATGGCAAAAATTAGTGCCATTCCTAAATATCTAAAGGAGGAATATTTCTGCCAGTGCTCACAGCAAGAGTTCCATTAAATTATAAGGTATGACTTCTATTTTGGCACTTTAGGCAAAAATAAAATACATTTAGATTGAAAAGAGGGGCATAAGTACAATTGCAGCAAATATTAAAAATATAAGAAGAAAATATTATGAATAGCATTATAGCCCACACGTTTAAAACATAAATGATATGGAGAAATTCCTAGAAAATAATAACTTACCAAAACAGACCCGATAAGAAATAGAAAATCTCGAGCAGCTAATTGTCTATTAAAATTCAAAAAGTGTGTGTGGGGTGGGGGCAGGGGAAAGAATGCAAAAAAAAAAAAAAAAAAATAGAAAATCTGAATGATCTTATAATCATTATTGTAATTGAATCAGTAATTAAAAGACTTCATAAAAGGTAAAAGTAGCTCAAAAATTTCCATATGTGAATTCAATGAAACATTCAAGGAACACATTCTAATCTTAAACTTTTCCTAAGACTAGAAAAAGAGAGAAATATCTCAACTAATTTAATAAGCCCAATTGAACCTTGTAATACAATTAGACAATGGCAGTATGAACAAAGAAAATTATAGACGTTCTCACTATGGAAAAACCCTAAACAAAATATCAGCAGGCCAAATTGAACAGTACATAAAATAGACTAACACAAGAATGAATTACCACTAGAAAAATCTATTAATATAATTTCCCTCATTGTGGCTTAATTAAAAATATATTTTGTCTTTGTCCCATGTTCTTGGCACTGAGCTCCTAAAATCCTTGGAATTTCCTGAGGGATAGGAGTGCCTGTTATTATTCACAATGAACCCCTTTCTACCATACCTTCAGAATGGGAGCTGGGCACCAGAGAGACCAAGCACAGGATTACAGACTTGGAACTTTCAGACCCACCCCCTGATCTTTGAGGAAGGGAAGGTGGGTATGGGGGTGGAGTCTGGGGATTGTCTAATCACCAGTGGTCAGTGAGTTCATCAATCATGCCTACTTAATGAAATCTTGATAAAACATTCTTGAACAGTGAGTTTGGGAAGCTTCTAGTGGATGAACACGTCAATGTCCTGGGATGATGGTGTGCCTGGAGAGTGCCTGGAAGCTCCCTGCCTGCACTTCTCCACGTCCCATTCTCTCACCTTGTACATCTCTTCCATTTGGCTGCTCCTGCATTATGTCCTTTATAATAAAACGGTTATCATAATTATAAAGCTTTCCTGAGTCTGTGAGTCACTCTATAGAATTATAGAACCTGAGGGTGGGGAGAGGGTGACTTGTGACTGGTGTCTGAAGTTAGGACAGTGTCTTGTCACACTGAGCCCTTAACCTATGGAATCTGCCCTAACTTGGGGTAGTTACTGGCAGAATTGAATTGAATTTTAGGACACCCAGTTGGTATCAGAAAGTCAGAGGATTGTTGTTGGAAATACAGAACACTGATAAAGAAATAAGAAAAATCATGATCATTTCTAAAAGTATAGTAAAAAATAGGTGGCAGATCCCTTAGGCATGTTTGCTTAGATCCCATACCAGTGCACACTGGTGTACCACAAATAGAGTACAGGAGAGTCAAGATTTTGAAGTCTTGTGAAGGCCAGAGCCCCTAAGCTCATTACTTCTTTAACTTAAGCAGACTCATCCATTTTTTTCTACTGTTGTGTATGAGTAGTATATTTTTCTACATGTGCTATTATTTGAAAAAGTACAGATTTTTTTTTAAATAAATGAGCTTCTCTCAAATGGTAACGCTTTTGTCTCATTGTTCCACCTTCTACTCATTAGTGGGTAAAATCCATTGGTTTCATTTGAATAGAGTTTCTCTATTTAAAATTTAAAAATCTGTAACCACTAGGAACTTGCTGTTTTCTTCTCTTCCTGCCTGAGCTAATATGACATAAGAATCACGGGTAACAATGTGTTTTGCAAATGCAAACTTCCCTCATTTGGCTGAATCAGGGTGAAGGTTGATGGAGCAGAGTGTTAGCAAGCTCATTTAACCATTACTCGTACCCTCCAATGTAATGTTTTCAGAAATTGACCCAAATTTTTTTAATCTCCATTGGGCTGACTGGTTCAGAACTTAAGTAAAAAAGAGCTATATTATTTATTGACCTCTTAATATGCCAATGCATATAATTTCTAAAATGAGGAGTTTTCTGGATCAAAATTCATAGATTAGCCAAAATTGAAACCAGGTTCCTCAATGGCTTGCAAACTTTCCACCCACTGTAGTAGTTTTCGTTAATGATCTCTCTCCTGCTCTTATTCTCTCTAAATTGTCCCTGGAAAATCTCCTTGAAAACTCATTAACCAGCTCTAATCTAAGCCACCTGCCCTCCTATACTTCTGCCCAGTAAGATACCATGACCAGGATCAGATTTGCCCCTTCAAGCAAAGCCTTTTGCTCTTCTCTCTCCCCTTCCACTTCCTTCTTGCTCTGTCTATGGGAATCTTCCTTTCATAAAGGATTTCAGTGACTCTGCCCCGCGAACTAAATTCATGCTCGGTGAGTTTCCAGCCTCATTTTTTTTCTATTTTTCAATCTTTATTGGCCAGTCACCCCTCCTAGAAATCAGCACATCATGACTCTATTCTGGAATATGTACTTTCCAGGTGACCCTAATGTGGAAGAAACTTTGAGTATTGCAGGCTCACTTAAGTAACATGGCATTGAGCAAGCTATTCTCTTTCTATCCCCTTTTGGAGGTGTTTATTTTAGTGGCTCCTCTGTCGAAGGACTCTTCCTTCTGCAATCTGAAGGAGAATTTCCACCGATCATCTTTCTGCCAAGCCTTTGTCCCATCACACCTTTTCACTGTCACTACACAAACACACACACACACACACACACTCGCTCACTTTTCCACTACTAGCACCCACTTTAATCACTTATTTCCATACTCACAGTTACAAAACACTTTTATATTAAGAGATAGTTAACGTTTCCTTTTGTTATACAATCATCATCTCAATAGGTTTTTTTAAATTTATTTTTAGTAATAATTTTATATAAAGTATACTTACATAGGGCATGATACCTAGCCAAAGATATCCAGAAGGTTTGCTCAAAAACAACTCTTGTTGGGTCAGCCTTTATTAAATCTTCCCCAGGAGCTGATATTTTGGGAACAAAATATTACTGGTAAAGAGAAGCATGTGAAGTTTCCAAAAGCAAAAGCGTATGTAACCAATGAAAGGATAAAATTTCAAGGCCTGTACAGTAAAGCAGCTGTTAGATGATTTACTGGAAAATTTCTCCAAAACATAACAGAGGCTTCCTACTACAAAGGAAATATTTCCTTCAAGTCCATAATATTAAAGTTCAATGTGTTATGTACTCAAAGGACCTCTCTAATAAAATCTGGGATTTTCACAATAACCTTCACCTTAGGGACCTGACTCTCATTTCATTCCTCTGAACAGCCAGGGCACCACTGGTGTGAGATTCATGATGTGTGTTCTGAACTTCAGAGACATATTCCTTTTGTGCAGTTTCCAGTATCAATAACAGAGGCTAAGACTTCACTTCTCAGGCATACAAGTGACTCATGCTAAACTAGGCAAATTAGATAACCTCTCGCTAAGATAATTAGAAGAATTATCTTAGACCTGCCAGCAGGGCACTGTGTGATTTACAAGACAGTGAGGACAATTGCAAAGCAATACTTGTGGGGGAAGGGAGTGGGAGGTGTTGGTGTCAGAGAGAGACAGAAAAACAGACTAGTTCTAGTACTTCTCCTCGCTTTCTACATGGATGACCAGCACGCAGAGAACTTTCTTAGATGCTCTTGCACCTGAGCATTTTGGCCAAGTCCTGGTGGAGGTTGCTGAAAGTGACAAGAGAGTAAAAATGACTCTAAGTCATGCGCCACAACTTACTCTTTCTAATTACTCTTTGTAATGTTGTATTTACATGCAAACACCCTCTGCTTCGTACTACAAGAAGGGCCCCACCTGTACAAAGGGCACTACTGAGTTTGCTGAGGGGTAATTACTCCGGAGACTTTGATCCATACATTAAAAGCAAAAGTGGCAGTGGAGAAGAGACACCATGATACAAGCTGAAGTCAAAACAAGAGGTGTTCCCTGACATTTGACTCCTTTACTATTCTGAACATGCCAACTAATTCCAGCCCTCCTGTCTCTCAGTGTTCCAGAGGTGTGGGAGAAGTCGTCTTCAGCACACAGCCCTGGATCCTGATTACTGGTGAGGAGGCTGCTCTTAGCTTTGGATGTTCAGACAGAAAGAAAGGGCACTTGGCTTCAATATGGGCATCTATTTGACCCTCCAGGCTAGACATCCAACTTTTCTAAAGAAATGAACATGGACATGGCCCAATGGCAATAGGAACATTGATATAGAAATGATTTGTTCAATAACTAGGATGAATGTCCAGAGTTTGACTATGATGTAAGCAGAGGACTGAGCTATCGGAGTGCAGGCTCTGGCTCGGCCTCCTGAGGCCAGTCGGCAGCAAAGGTTTGAGTCTCCATGTCAGTGACTCAGCTGTGCTCTGCTCTGGAAAGATAAATTAGGTGCCACGTGCTTTACTCCTGGTGAAATAGATTATTGGGGGAGGGGCATGTAGAAAGTAACAATAACAAAAAAATTCCGGTGATACAAAAGGTGCATATTTAGCCCATGATGAGAACTTTTTCTTTTCTAACGAAAAAAATTTTCAAAGCTGTCTAGAACTGTTTACTACATAAACTGTCTGAGCTGCACTGGTAAGGAAGAAGTCAAGTGCCACTTCCAATGACACTCTGTTCAGTCTTGGTGAGAGCACCCACCACCTTGTGTGCTGCCACCCCAGTACCAGCTGAGGAGAAGGTGTGAAGTGTGTCTGGATCACAGCAATGAACAGTCCCAGGGCCTAGTAGCTCTACATGGCAGGAGATACAGTTATAGAGTTATTGTTTCAGATATGTATTAGACAGCTTCCATTCTGCACTCTATGGGTGGGCATGTCCCTGGGAGGGCAGGCTCCCTTGGTTCCCACTATTCTTTTGCTAATAGACTTCATTCAGGGTTCAGGCAGCAATGTGCTGAGCACAGTTAGGCCCAGGGATGAGTCATTATTGGCCATTCTCCTTAGCTAGTGATTGGTGTGGGGATCAAACCCAAAAAGAATCACCTTTTAGGGACTTTGGGAAAAGTCTTTCCTCTCTCTAAAAAAAAAAAAAAAAGGAAACTTAACATGACTGAGCAGCTGAATTAACCCACCCTGCGAACTTACCTCTTGACTTTTTATTTGAGAAGAGAATAAACTCCTTATTGTTTAAACCCCGTTGGATATGGTAGAAATTGCTACTAAAAGCATCCTAACTGGTACTCAGTGCTAAGAACCTCAATTCACTTTCTGTTTCTAGAAGAGTGTTACAAACCACCGGCTATCAGCTCCCATACAAGCAGACAAAATAAGCACTCATGGTAAACTGTGTAAATTGAGGCAGTTGCATTTACTTACCTGTAAAATGGGTATAGCAGTAGTTTTTATGATAATTAATTTAGTTAGTACAGATAAAGCTCAAAATAGTGCACAGAATAAAGACTCAATGTAAATGTCAAATGTTATTATTATGGAGGTGAGGCAAGAAGGATTGATCATTCTGGGCTAAATTAGGGATTTCAGTAGGAACCAAGAGACAATCACTTACAAAGAGAAAGTTTATGGCTGAGACTGGT
The DNA here is from genome assembly GCF_000325575.1 of Pteropus alecto. Taxonomy (NCBI): domain Eukaryota; kingdom Metazoa; phylum Chordata; class Mammalia; order Chiroptera; family Pteropodidae; genus Pteropus; species Pteropus alecto. The sequence continues at coordinate 60,078,698 of NW_006442484.1, forward strand.
AATATAAAGGAGACAATAATTGCAGTTTAACAATGTCTTCGTCATGCTCATTCTTTCCTCAAGAGTATCTGGGTAATCTGACAGCAGCTCTCATTATTTATTTCTCCAGGGTTGGTTCAGTTTACCTGACACGGTAGGCTGAATAACGATTTCCAAAGATGCCCACTCCTGATCCTTGAAACCTAGAGCTATGTTGCCTTACATGGCAAAAGGGACTTTGCAAATGTGATTAAGATAGGGATCTGGAGATGGGGAGATTACCCTGGATTATCCAGGAAGGTCCAATTTTCTTATAAGAAGGCAGAAGGAGATCAGAGTACATCATGGGAGATGTGCTGTTGGAAGGGATTATTACATAGGAGAAAGGAGGAACCATAAGCCAAGACATGCAAGCCCTTATTAGAAGCTGAAAAAGGCTGAGAAACTGATTCTCTCTTAAACCTCTAGAAAGAATTCAGCCCTTCCAACAGCTTGAATTTAGACTTCTGACCTCCAGAACTATAAGAAAATAAGTGTGTGTTGTTTTAAGCCAAAGTTTGTAGAAATTTGTTACCAATAATAAGAAACTAATATTTCTGGCTAACCAGGTGAGACATGTCCACTACATCTCTGTTTGGATGTTTCTGCTGCAAGTAACAGACACTTCAACTCGAAATGGTTTAAACAGTTAAGGGATCTATTATCTCACATATTAAAAACAGAATAACAGAATAAAGGTGTTATAAGTTGGTTATTTCAACAGCTCAAAAACATCATTAGGGATCCAAGTTTTCTCCCAAATTCCTGCTCTGCCATTCTCATTATGATGGTTTATCTCTCCAGGTTGGTCCACTCAGGTTCAAAAATGGTTCTTGTTGTTCTAATCACTAAATCTTTGCACATTAATGTCCAAAAGATAGACGATATAATCACTTCTTACATGTGTCCCTTTTTAAGTTCCAGGAATATTTTCCCAGAAATCCCCAAGGAGACTTTGCCTCCTGGGACGATGGCAGGACTAGCTAGCCCCTTCCAAAGGACCTGACAGCCTACTTTGTAGGTTGCATTAGTAAGCAAGAAGACGAATGGTAGATGGTGTGTATAGCAAACACATTCCCTCCTCAAGGACCCTTTTGAGCAGACGACATCAGAAAGAAAAATCTTCCAAAAGAAGAGGGCTATCTTTTTGGTGAAGTGTGCAAATGTCTGTAATGTTCATTATTTTTGCTCAAAATCTTCATTCATTTATTAACATGTTTCTTTGCTTAGAATAACCCCCAAATACATATTTACTGAATCAAGGGTCAGTAGTTGTTATTTTGTGCCTCCAACAATATTATTTTCTTATTGTTTGATTTTCAACAGCTGGGTAGGTATTTAGAATTGGCAATTTCATTAACATAGATATTTGTATTAGGATGAATAAAAATAAAAATACAAACTCTTACACAACATTTCCTCTGGCCCTGTCATTATACTAAGGACTTCGCATAACTCATTTATCCTCAGCCATATGAAGTAGTACTGTTTTTAAGCCCAATCTTATAGATGAAGAAATTGAGGCATAGAGAGGAAAACCATTACTAATCTATAAATTCCTCCTTGGAAAAAGTTAAGCAATGGCAAGGAGTGGCTCTCTAATGATATTTTAAAATGAAGTATAAACAATTTAGGAAAAATAGCCTAATATATGATATAAACCACAGGAGAATTTTTATTATATTTAAAAAAAATTTTTTTGATGTAAAATTAGACAACATAAGCAGCATTTAAACCTAAACTGAGAGATAGATGAAAACATAGGACAGAATGAAAAGTGTGTCTGTGGGAAAGGCACCAAAAGGAAAAAGATAAACTTTATAAATTACGGTCCAATGCTCATGAACCACAGGAAAAACTGGAGATTTCAAAGAGTTGATTTGGTATCAAGATCATTTGTCTATCCCTAGCTGGAGACCAAAATTTTAATGGCTTTTATATGTTTGTAGTTATTTCGACCTTTCTCTGTCTGAAGTAATATTTTCTTTTAAAAATGGGTATGGTTACTACATAGTTACTACATAGCAAAATAGTTGCTACAACTACTCTAGACAAAAAAACTCTATATTGTGTTTTGGCTATTGGGCTTTCTAATCACTATCTACTTTATTGTTCTTAGGTTTAGATATAATGGAACAAAATAATTTTATTGATTCTTGCATGAAGATAGAGACAGTAATAAACTTCATGTTAAATTCATTATGATTCCTTTCAGCGGAGATAATGATGCCTGCAAATGGTGGCACCATTATGTTTATGTTGATTGAAACTGCAGTGGAGATTGAGACACCTTTTAAATAATCTACAGAACAATAGGAATTTCTATATCATGGGAACAAAAATTCCCTCATCTGAATCCTATTAGACCTGACAAAGGTTTCAGTGAAGTTAAATAGTTATTCAAAAATGGAACATTATAGATTTCATGATATAAAGTAAACCAAAGAATGCCTTCAAGAACACAAAATTTTGAAATACATACAAGGAGGTGTGAGGCTAATTTACTGTAAATTCAAAGTATGAAACACAAAAATTCACAGCACAGAACAGTTTTCATTGTGGCAGTATGTTAGTTTAATTCTGTCTCTATTTGAATAGATCAAATGTCTAGAAAGAAAAATTTTAAGCGTTGGTCATTTATCTGGATGATTCCAAGTAGTGATATATTTGATATGGCAGAGATAAAATAGTAATGATCCAGGTTTTCTTCTTTTAGCACTTGATATCTGAAATTGTTCTTCTTTCAATGATTTCCAAAAAGGAGTTAATTAAAAGACTTCATTGATGATTGTAAATGTATTTCCCTTTAGCATTTAGTTTTCCCAGATCAATTTATTGTTGCCAAGCATGTTTGGAAAGGCTATTTCTTCTGAATATTCAGATTTTAAATTGACATTTCTATGGCCCTCTAAATCATTGCTGGTAGAGATTTAATTTGTAGAATGCATTGGAAGCTAATTCGGCAGTATATACAAGAGTCCTACAATATTTGGGTATTGGACCCAGTGTTTCTGGTTCTGGAAATCATTTTCATGAAATAATAACACAAAATTCAGAAAACATATATATGTTTGATAATATTTAATTGTGCTAGCCAAGATAAGATATAATCTAAATGATAATAATAGTAAGATTGCTAAGTAAAATATGATATATCTACTGAACATAATGTTATCTTTAAAATTTATAATAAAATGAGAAAATCTTAAATATAATGAAAAACATTGAGGCGAGCAGAAGTCAGAAGCAAAACTGTATTTGGCATTTGATCTTAATATTAAAAAATGTATATATTTTTAAAAGACTGAAAAAACATATCTTTGAATTTCCATTACAGAGAGAAAGGATAAATAAGTTGTAGTATAGGCTCATGGTAAACATTTTTAAATGAACTTTAGCCACATAAGCCAACATGGATGAATCTTAATAACATACCAATAAATAAATATATCGAAACAAGCTAAACTAAATATATTATTTCAATATACATAAATATACATGTGCATGTGTGTTTGTGTGTGTGTATGTGTGTATACATATGAAACTAAGAAGAGGAATGGTGATAAACACAGAATTTGGGACAACAGTTATCTCCAGCAGGAGGGCACTGGGTCAGGAGGAATAGAGGAAAAAACAAATAGATACAGATCAGTTATTGGTAACTTTCTACTTCTTAGGCAAGGCAGTGGGTCATTTGCTATTCGTTATGTTATATAATGATGAATAAACAAAATAAAAGATGACCATATAAGAGCCAATGACAATAGCATACCACAACCAAGAATTATGATTTATTCAATTCTCACCATTCTTCGAAGACAAGATCATGAGTGACCTTTTGCCCTTTATACATTTCTACAATTTCTAATTTCTATGATTAATATTATACTTTAAAATTTTTAAAAACAATTAATTGATCTAGAAAGCCTGTATATATAAAAATTCAAAAGACACATTTTACCTGAGTCTGGATGAACTAGGTCAGGCAACTGAACAAAGAGCCAGGGTTTAATTAACACTAAGCTGAAAACAGTTAGTGATTATATCATCTAGGCCAGATTTTTTATTTTCTTAATCCTATGATTCAATTTCTCTTCTGAGAATGCGACTATGCTGGGGCTTGAATGTAAAGGTTTAAAAGTGTTATATTTTCTCATAATAATGCTAATAGCTAAAATTGATTATTACTATGTGCCAGGTACTATGCTAAGCGCTTTTCCTCCATGGTCGGATTTAATACTCACACTAAACATATGATAGTTACTAATATTGTCCAAATTTGACCGATGGGGAAACTGAGGCACAAAGAAGAAGGGTGCCTTGCCCAAGCTCACGCAACCAGTATATAAAGAACCTCACAATTTGAGCCTAGATTGAGTATGGATCACAAGTCTTTCAAATGCTGATCTTCATAAATACTTATTTACTGAAGTGGAAGTGTAATAAGTCTAAGAGAGGGGCCTAGAGTTTGGTTTTTAGAACCATGGGTGTGGGTAGTTTTAGGAGCATAATCTCCCAAGGCCTAGATCTGGAGACAGATTTGGAGAAGTACAGATGGCAAGATTGTTAAAGGCAGAACTCAGGCTCAAGGGCCGCAATCACTTTGGTTTATATCCAGGTTTCACCACATACTAGCTTTGTGACTTGAGAATGTTACTGGAATCCTCTGTACTTGATTTTCTATGATTGTAAAGTTTGGATAATAGTAGTACCTACCTCACAGAGTCACTATGTATATTAAATGTGTTAATTCGTGCACAGCTCTTAGAGCAATGCCTGGCACCTAGCACTCACTAAAGAAGTTCAAATTGAAGACATGGAAAATCATCTCTCACGACCAAGTTAATTTAGTATAAAAATATAATTGATAGTGAAAATATAAAGTGTAAAACCACCAGTTAAACCTCTCTATTATTAATAGCTTCCTTGCCTCAGAATTGCAGTGGAAGAGAGTGTTCATACTGTATAGTTCATTGAGATGGTATTGAGTTTGGGGTTGGGCAGATGTTTGTGTGGGCTCCTTAAACCAGGTTTTGTGATATTATTTGTGAATCAATTAGAATAAAGTGATTTACTTCCAAAAAAAATTATAATTCTAGTGAGTATTTTCTCGGTAATTTTTTTTCAATTTTTATAAGAGTTTATTTGAGCCAAAACTGACTACAATTGCTAAAAAGCAGGATCACAAAGGCTCTCTCCCAGTACATGATCTTTATTCCCTCTCTCTCTCTCTCTCTCTCTCTCTCTCTCTCTCATTGTACATTCATAGATAGCTTTGAATTATTTGGGAAATGACAAAAGGTACAACTAAATGTAGAATGAAAAATAACTTTTGTAATATTAATAAATCCATTTGTATGTAGAAAGCGTAAGCTTGTTTTCTTTCACAGTTGAAAGAACATAATTCTAGGAACAGGAGATTTGAGTTCAGGGCTTGGCTCTGTCACTAACTATACAATCTTGAATAAGTCTCAACTCTATCGGCCTTGATATTCTCATCTAGCAGTAAAGATAATAATGCCAGGACAGCCTACCCAAGTGCTTTATTCTGTCATGCTTTGGCAGGTTTGTTTTTTCATTCCATGATCCACATTTGGTGACCAGCTGCCCTGTGCCAGACTCAGTATTAGAGGTGGAACAAGCAATGCTGTTACCTTGAGGAATTCAGGGTGAAGGAACTGCAGCACTGGACTGGGTGTGTGCATGCACATGAGTGTGCAGGAGTGGGGAAGGGACCAAAGCATATATTCCAATTGCAAATGATGATTCAGAGTCTGGAAACTACACCAACCACACACAGAGGAATAATAGCTGGCATTATCTTGGCCAGTCAGGCACAGGTCTTTTTCTTTTTGACATGAAACATGTGTACATTTTCTTAGGACATTCTACCTATAATTGCCCTCATCTGAAATGTGCATTTTGCATTTGTTTTGGATCCTTTAGGATTCCCAAACCTTTAACTCAGGTTCTCAGGACAGAACATTTGTATTTGGCAGAAATTTTCCCACTGTTTGTGCCCAATTATTAAGTTAGATAGAAGTAACGATATTACTACTCTTTCATGCTTATCATCCCTGACATTTTTTCCTTGATGTTTTTATAAATAGAAACTTTATTCATTGGCTGAAATCCCATTTAATACTATCCAATGTCAAAGGCAAGATTTGGTACACCCGTCTCCTTGGAGAAAAGAATGTGGGTCTCTAATTTGATTACTGAAAGAACTGAATTTGATAGCCCAGGACTACTTGCCAATAATATTTTTGTAGCCACAAATAACCTGGAAACTCAACATTTTAATTTTGAGTCAGGTCAGAAAAAGGTCTGCTTTGAGTCTTATTAGTCATAGCACATTTCTTCAAATGTTCATTTAGTGCCCACCATGTACAGGTCCATTCAGAGCAGAAAATCCCACCATGCTGTCCAAAGCCATGCCTAGGTGTCAAACATTTAGGTACCCCCAAATTCTATAGCTGTGCATCTAAATAAAGGAGAAAAGCTCCAGAAAAAAAATAATCTAAAGTTTTTTTGTTAATCTATTATCAGGATATTTGATATTACCTAGACTAAAACAATTTTTTTCCAAAATCTTGCTTCTCAAAATGTAATAAAAGGAGAAATACAAATGGCTGATAAACCATGAAAGGATGCTTGGCCTCATAGTGATAAATAAAATGAAAAATAAAACAAAATATTATTTTTATCCTATAAAATTGGTAATTAATTGAAAATTGATAATACCAAACCTTAGCAGGCACTCTCCCTTAGTTGTTAGGCCTTAAAATATTAATACAATTTTTCCAGAAGAAAAAAAACTAATATTTTATATATTCTTTGATCTTAAAATTCTCATTTAAGAAATTATCTTAAGGAAATACTTATGAATGTACACAAAGATTTGCCTTCAAGGATAATCACTGCATTGTTTTTAACAGCAAATAATTTAAAAAATTAAATGTCAAAAAATAGGAGATTGATTAAATAAAAGATGTTCTACCCATACAATGACATGACATATAATCATTAAGGTTATATTATTTTGTGGCAAGAATATATTTATGATATATTAAGCAAAAGAGACATTGCCATGCTAGCAGTAGTAATCCCTAAACACAGGTATCTAATTTGATTTTTTACTTTTTTGTTTGTTTCTCTGTATTTTCTATGGTGAGTACATTTACCATTTTAATAAATATCATAAAATATAATGTAATAGTTTCAATAAGAAAAATGTGTAAAATCTAATGTAATACTTCTTAAACTTGTATAAACTTCTCAATGCTATTAAGACAAACAGATATTGGCAATCACCTTACAATCCCTGTGAGAGTAACTTTATTAAAATTTATATTTTACTAGTTTTTATCAATTTGATTCCAAATGATATAGAATGTAATATTTGTTGAAGATACTGCAAACACATAGGATTCTAGTGCCCCTGCTAAACATTTTGTATAATACATGAGGTGGTTGTGCACTCTTTCAGTGGACAGCTGGGATTTGCAAACTTGCACTCCTGTCCATGGGAAGCACGTGGAAATAATAGGAAGAGCTGACAGATGTAGGTACTTTTGTAATTGAGTTTAAAATAATAGGGGGAGAAAGCCAACACTCATTGGTACCCTGGGGTGGCCTGAACAAATCCCTGCATCTGTCCCTCATTGGTTGTGTAACCTTGGCCAACTCACTGAACTCCAAAACAAGGATAACAGGATAATGATAACATCTACCTCTTCCAGTAGTTATGAGATTTAAATGAGAAAAGGAATGACAAAGATGGAATTGGCATTATATGTGGCAAATAAGTACTCAGTAAACTTTAGCTATAATTCCCATCAAGAGGTTCATCAAATGGTTGATATATCTAAAGCCTCCTGTTCTGTGTGGCCAGACCCGAGGAGGGAATGTCAAAGACCAAGATCAGTCAACAATGCCCACAGTCCACAGTGTTCTCAAGGAAACAGAAAATCCATCCATGGAAAGGAATTGAACTTGGAAATGCCCTTGCATTACTACTCTATTTTCGAGTGTCTGCACACATGCATCTTAATGAAATCCTTTAAAAAATAAAAATAAAAAAGCAATACAAGAGAAGAGGTGCTGCCCACCACAGTTAGAATTGCAAAGCCTTGGGGAGCAATATATTCAGTGCTTTGTGACCTAGAATCCAGCAGAGGTTATGCTTCAGGGACTCTTCTTTAAATTGCATGATTCTTTTTTTCTTCTTTAAAGTTGTTTAAATGTTACCAATCATTTAAGTCCCTGGATGGATGAAAATCTCTGAGCACATTGGTAAGGTTGCTGAAGCCCAGAGATGAGTGTCCTGACTAAAGGAAGGGCCTGATTTATTCAGAGCGCTGAGCACAGGGAACAATGACCACTTTATGTGGTAAAATAATTAACCTGCTAAAACAATGATCACTCCCACAGGAAAAATGCAAGAAAAGTTTACTTAAACTGGGAAAGCACTGATGAGTTCACTGTTTCTTTCATGTAGAATCAGTCACTGAAAACTCTAGCTTCATGTTCCTAAAGTAAAACCCCTCAGTCCTGAGCAGGGCAGGAAAAAAGAATTGTTTCCTGAAAAACACAAAAGCTTATTTTTTCAGATCTTAAAAAGAGATATAATTTAGAAAAAGGATAATCACAAGCAACACTTTCTGCTGAGAACACAAACCAAAGCAAAAAAAAACAAAAACAAAAAACTTTTACGGACATTCCCAAGAAACCGCTATTGCAAATCTCATTGGAACTTTAATTCATGTGGAGGCTTTGAAACATCAGCACACAGCAGGAAATGAAAGGGCATGTAAAAAATAAAGGACAACTCCAGTTCCTCCTCTATCCATACCTCTGGAAATTGCAAAGAAAGTCCTTATTTTAGCAAAATTGCTATCACATTTACAAACAGCAGTTCTGGACATGTGTCCACAGCTGTGTTCCAACATCACTATATCAATTGTGGATCCAAACCTACCAGAACATTTTGTTTTTCAAAAGCAGTTTTGTCTTAGAATACATTCCGTGGAGAGTAGGGAGTGAGAACTGTTGTGGATAATAAGAACTCAGGGCCTGAAAAGAAAAGAAATCTGCTAGAGATCTCGAGGAGTACACTATGAAGAAAAGTTCCTCTTTGCTCCCAGTGAATTCCTCAGCAATTAGTGGTTTGTCTTGAAATGACAGCAGTTACAATAACTGTGGACAGAGATCCATTGCCTGCCTACATCATGAGAATATCCTTGGCATCCGAGAAAAAGAAGTTTCAAGTTATCGTGGCACAAAATATGTTTTTCAAAGCTTTATAGGCCTCTATTTTAATAATATATGAAGCAAACAAACAAAAAAGCAAAGAAAAATTGTTCTTAATCAAGATTTCATAACATTTCAAAGTACAGGGTTGGCTTTGTATTACAAAGTATTATTTCTGAACAAGGAAATATGTTTCAGGATGTCAAGCTACCTTCCAAGAAGTATCTTAAACACTTGGAGAAGTAAAATCCAACATAAATTGTTGTGGGATTTTGTAGGTAAGATGACTTTAGCTTCTGGGCATAACTCAAAAAGATATAATAATGTGCCATGAAAAACCACATACTTCCAAAATCATCAGAATTCGTTAAAGACAATATATTATTTTAGTTTTATATTTTTGTGCCTCTTTTAAGACTGCATCGTTCCCTCCCACATCAAATGCCTGATTATAAAAGAAATGCATGCTTATCATAGATAACTGGAAAGCACAGAAAAAATATCATCTATCATTCCACTGTCCTGGTGCTGACACGATTAACATACTGGCATATTTTTTCCTTGACTTTTTCTTACATATTTTTAAACACAGTTGAAACTATACTGTGTGTGTTTCCATTTAATGTATCATAGAAATTTTCCAAGGTCATGGAGAACACTTCATAATTATCATTTTGAAGGCAGCATCATGTTTCATCACATAGATATACCATAATTTACTTAACTGTTTCCTGTTGTAGATTTTGCACATTCTATTGTACATTCGTAAACTATTGAGTGGTTTTGTTATTTCAAGTAATTAAGACCTTTTCTTGCTAAAGCATGAAAAAATTATACCTATATTTATTTATACATACATGTGTATATCTCAATTTTGAGTGTTGACACCAAGTATTTTGATTTATCTAACTTCTGTTTTATTTGGTGCAATTTCTCAAAAGTTAAGACTTGTTTATATTTAGAATATATAAAGAACTCCAAAAGTTAAAAAAAAAAACAAATTTTGACAAAAACTATTTTAAAATGAGTAAAATATTTGAATCAACATTTCTCCAAAGAAGAAACACCAATGGCCAACAAGCACAGGAAAAGATACTCAGCGTCATTAGTCATCAGGAAAATGCAAATCAAAACCACGAAGAGATATTACTTCATACCCACTAGGCTAGCAATAATTAAAAAGACAATAACAAGTGTATGGGAGGATGTGGAGAAATTGGAACCCACATACACTGTGGGAATGTAAAATTGTGCAGTCGCTTTAGAAAACAATGTGGCAGTTCTTTAATGGTTAAACATAGAGTTATCATATGACCCAGCAACTCAACTCCTAGGTATATACCCGAGAAAAATGAAAACATATATCCACACAAAAACTTGTACATAGCTGCGTTATTCTTAATGGCCAAAATGTGGAAATAACCCAAATGTCCATCAACTGATAATGGGTAAACAAATGCAATATGTCTATACAATGGAATATTATTCAACAATAAAAAAGAATGTAGTAATTATATATGCTACAACATGGATGAACCTTGAAAACATTATGCTAAATAAAATAAGCCAGTCACAAAATATCATTTATTTTATGATTCTAGTTATATGAAATGTACAGAATAGGCAAAGCCATAGAGACAGAAAGTAGTTTAGTGGTTGCCTGGGTTTCTTCATGGGGAGATGAAAATGATCTGGAATTAGATAGTGGTGATGGTTGCACATTCTGTGAATATACTAAAAACTATTGGATTGTACACTTTAAATGGGTGAGCATTTAAATGTATAGTATGTAAATTATATTTCAATAAAAAACTTTTAAATGAGAACTCTTAGTACATTATAGAAAATGTTCAGACTTTGACTCATTTTTCATAGTTTAACATGTACCAATAATGGACCCACCATATCCAGTATAGTTGGATATAAAGCACCATTAGGTATCAAATTTATTAATACATGTTTGAGAAGATTTTGTAGCCACAAGGAATAATTATTAAAGTTTCCAGTCATGTTTCAGAGAGTTGACTCATAAATGCTTGCCTTTTTAAGAATAGAGTTTAGATTAGGCTTTCTGAGTGAAACTAAAGAATTAGTTTTGAGAGAAATCAATCTAATACATAGGTTTTTATTATAAGTTCAAAACAAATGTAAGTCTTCTCTATCCAGGGACTGGGATAAGATCTATTTACATTTAAAATTTTGACAAAAACTATAAAAATCTCATATATAGTAAGGTTATTTCCATTTCTAACCTTTCTAAGAATAAATGTAGTCTGATCAGTTTAATTTAGTTGGCATTTGTTTGTTTAATTTTTCACAAGCATTTTGACAGCTCACAAATGACACCTATTTGAGCAGTTACACAAATGGGATTGAGTAAGGATGTGGCAAGGTTGAGGAGGAACATGAGGGATTATAAATATTTCTGTGGTTACTTTGCAGAAAATATAACTAGGGATAAGTTTTAAAGTCTATCTTAACCATTTTCACTTTTGCATGAATATATTTTAGATCCTTTCTAAGAAGAAGTTTTCATTAGATGGAGAGAACCTGAGTACAAACCCTTAAAGGAATTTGGAAGGGCGCATAGATAAAAGGAAATGGGGTGCTTATAAAAGTAGAGATAGAAAACATAAAAAAGAACCAGTCAGAAATGAAAAATACAATAACTGAAATGAAGAATACCATAGGAAGAATCAACAGGAGATTAGATGAAGCAGAGGATCAAATCAATGATTTAGAAGATAAGGTAGCAGAAAATACCCAATCAGGACAGCAACAAGTAAGAAGAATCCAAAAAAAAAAAAAATGAGGATAGTTTAAGGAATCTGTGGGACAATATCAAGTGTACCAACACTGGCATCATAGGGGTACCAAAAGGTGAAGAGAGAGCAAAGAATTGAAAACCTATTTCAAGAAATAATGGCAGGAAAATTTTGTAACCTGACAAAGGAAATAGACATACAGGTCATGGAAGCACAGAGCATCTCAAACAAGATGAACCCAAACAGGCCCACACTGAGAAAGATCATAATTAAAATGCCAAAGGTTAAAGACAAAGAGAGAATCTTAAAAGGAGCAAGAGAAAAGCAGTTAGTTAGTTACCTCAAGGGAGCTCTCATAAGACTGTCAGCTGATTTCTCAACAGAAACTTTGCAGGCCAGAAGGAAATGGCAGGAAATATTCAAAGTAATAAGAAGCAAGGAACTACAGCCAAGATTACTCTACCTAGTAAAGTTGTCACTTAGAATTGAAGGACAGATAAAGAGCTTCCCAGACAAGAAAAAACTAAAGGAGTTTATCACCACCAAACCAATATTGCAAGAAATGTTGGAGGGACTTCTTTAAGAAGAAAAAAGAAATAAAAAAGATCAGAAATATGAATAATAAAATGGCAATAACTACATATCTATCAACAATTACTTTAAATGTAAATGGATTAAATGCTCCAATCAAAAGATAGGGTGGCTGAATAAATAAAGCAAAGCCCTTACATAGGCTGCCTATAAGAGACCCACTTCTAATCAAAAGACACACAGAGACTGAAAGTAAAGACCTGGAAAAAGATGTTTCATGAAAATGGAAACAAACAAGAAAGCTGGGATAGCAATACTTATACCAGACAAAATAGACTTTGAAACAAAGGCTATGACAAGATACAAAGGAGGACCCAGTAATCCCACTTCTGGGCATTTATCCAAAGAACACTACCCAAAACACTACTTTGAAGGGACATGAGAATCCATATGTTCATTGCAGCGTTATTTACAATGGTCAAGATATAGAGGCTACTTGAGTGTCCATCAGTGGATGAATGGGTAGAGAAGAGGTGGTACATATATACAATGGAATATTAGTCATAAAAAAAATGAAATTTAGCCATCTGCAGCAATGTTGATGGACTTAGGGGATATTGTACTGAGTGGAGTAAGTCAGACAGAGAAAGACAAATAGCGTATGATTTCACTTACATGTGGAATCTAAAGAACAACAACAAAAACAACAAAATAGATACGGCGAACATTTTGATGGTTGCCAGATGGGAAGAGGGTTGGGGGGTGAGCAAAAAAGAGGAAAAGATTAAGAAGTACATATTAGTAGTTACAAAATAGTCATGAGGATGTAAAATATAGCATAAAGAATATGGTCGATAATATTGTAATAACTATGTATGGTGTCTAGATTTATCAGGGTGATCACTTTATAACTTATATAAATGTTTAATCACTATGTTGTACACCTGAAACTAATATAATAATCATATGCCAACTGTAATTAAAAAATAAAAAAATCATTTAAAAATGTTTAAAAATTGGGGGAAAAAGTAGCATAGATGATAGAGGCTCTGTTCATCTCTCTGGCAACAAAATCAAAGTTGTGACAGAAACAAGGAGCAGCAAGCAGCAAGGAAAAATCGCCTGGGATCTAGATGAACAAGCCATACAACTAGGGAGAAATTCTAGAAATCACTCTGCAATGGCAGAAGGTAGGACAGGGCGAAGACAAGGGGCTGCCCAGTCTCGAGCAGCTGAATGAGACGGAAGCTGCCGCAGCAGAAGCCTCTTAAAGGAACTGCATCCGCGAGCAGATTTTCACAGTGACGGACCTGCTCACTCTGAACACTAGGGCTAATTTGGTTGCACACGGGGGGCACCAGGGAATTACATTGTTGGAGTGAGGGCTGAGGTGAGACCTACTCTGTTCAGAAGTGGTGGTGGAATCCACTGTTCCCTGTTGAGCTCTCCCCATCCCAGTGCACAGACACAGTGCCACCATAGCCGTGAGGTCATCAAACTGGATAACAGAGATCACTCCAGCCAGAGGATTCCCTGAAACCCCGCCTCCCCCAACTCGGGCCCCATCCAAGCCACATCCAGGTGTATCCTCAGCAAGTCAGGTGCTCCTTGCCGAGCAGTGCCTAGACTCACTGGAGGCAGTTGGCCTCGGTTTTCTAGAGTGGCCTTTTGAGGCAACGATAAGCACAGCATCTGTGGATTGCTTGCTGAATCTTAATAGGTGGCCTTGGAGGGGCAGAGGCTTGGGCTAAGTCTGGCCTGCATTGAACCCCTCTCAGGACTGTGCCACTGAACACCTCCTTCACAAATCCACACTAATAAGATCGGAGACTTAAGAGCTTTGCTTAGTACATAGAAACAGACACGGAAAGGCAGCCAAAATGGGAAGACAAAGAAGCAGAAACCATATGAGAGAAGAGAACAGAGATCCAGATATAATGGAGTAAAATAATCTAACAAATGCAGAGTTCAAAACACTGGTTATAAAGGTGCTCAATGAACTTTTAAGAAGTGTAGATAAATTCAGTGAGAACTTCAACAAAGAGAAAAAAATACATAAAAACAGAAATGGATATTATAAAAGGGAACCAGTCTGAAATGAAGAACACATTATGAGATGAGAAGTATATTAAATGGAATAAACAAAGGAATAAACAAAATGAATAAAGAAAAGGATCAAATACTCTATCTAGAGGACAGTAAAGCCAAGGACATTCAAACAGAATGGCAAGAGATAAGATGCAAAGACTATAAAAATAATTTAAGGAGCATATGGGACACTATTAAGGGTCAAATATCCACCTGATCGGCGTACCTGAAAAAAAATCAAGATGTTGAACAGCTGTTTGAAGAAATAATGATGGAAAACTTCCCTAACCTGGTGAAAGAAATGGACATAAAACCCCAGGAAGCTCAGAGAATTCCAAAAACCAGGGATCCAAAGAGGCCCACACCAAGACACATCATAAGTAAAATGCCAAAGATTAAATACAAAGAAAGAATATTAAAAGCAGCAAAAGAAAAACAGATAGTTACCTATAAGGGAACACCCATAAGACTGGCAGCTGATTTCTCAAAAGAAACTATGCAGGACAAAGGGTTTGGCAAAAAAATTCGACATGATGAACCCCCAGAATCTACAACCAAGAATAATTTATCCAGCAAAGCTAACATTTAGAGTTGAAGGATAGATAAAGAGCTTCCCAGACAAAAATAAGCTAAAAGAATTTATCCCTACCAAGCCAGTATTACAGAAAATGTTGGAGGGACTTCTTTAAGAAAAAAAGAATATGTATCAAAAACAGGAATAAAGAATAGTAATAACTACATTCCTATCAATAAGTACCTCAAATGGAAAAGAATTAAGTGCTCCAACCAAAAGATGGAGAGGCTGAAAGGATAAGAAAACAAGACCCCTACATATGCTGCCTACAAGAAACTCACTTCAGATTAAAAGACACACACAGACTAAAAGGAAAGGGATGGAAAAAGATACTGCTTTGAACATAGTCAAACATAGAAAGATAAACACTATATGATTTCACTTATATGCGGAATCTAAGGAATAAAAAGAACAAACTAATCAAAAACAGACTCACAAATATAGTGGACAATTTGGTGACTGAGCGAATGGGGTGAAGGGTTAAAGTACAAATTAGCAGCTGATAGATGGTCACAGGGATGGGGAGCATTGCATAGGGAATGCAGTTAGCATTAATATGTTGGCTAGGTGGAGGGTCAGGGGAAAGAGGGAGCAATTGGGGGGAAGCCTTTTACGAACTATATAGAAGTCTAACCAATGTACTGTATACTTGAAACTAATTAAAATAAATAAATTTTTTAAAAAATTTCTTAAAAACCAGCATGAATAAAGGAACCAAATATAATTCTTGATTCATAGTGGACTTTTAGCAAACTTTATTCTTTCTTCTTGAATTTATATCATATCTCTGAATACAGACATACCCACGGGTGATTTTTTTATATATAGACACACAAATTGCCCATTTATAAACACATACTGTAAAGACCTTCCAAAATTAAACTGAAATTTAGATACAATTTGTGGGACTATTTTTGTGTGTTGTTTGGAACACTGGAGCAAAGCCAAGGTAATTAAATCTCTTACAAATTTAGTTATATAAAAGGTCCTAGCCATTGGCCATTGTAATTATTCTATTTCTGGGACAGGTTTATTTGCAGTATCCCATGCTTAATCATTAGTATTAAATGAATTAGGGCCAGAACTAATCAAAAAAGAAAACAGCTGATTACTGCTGTTTTGTAAAATAAAGAAGTAATTGATGTTCACATAGGTTAAAGCAGCCAAAAAAAAAAAAAAAAAGGCCTCCAAATAAATAGCCTAGCTCTTTTTCTCCCTTTATAACTTGTTTTCAATGGTCTTTGGTCTGTGATTACTTAAATATTCATTTATTTCAGAAGCCTTTTTGTGCAAATTTCAATTAAAAAGCCAATCACGTTCTTTAATAAATTGGGCTAACAACTTCTTTCAAAGGAAGAAATAATAAGTCACAATGTTTCATCTATAAATTTGACTTTGTATGACTATATTGGCAGCTAATTCAATTATAACCAGGGAAGATCATGAAGTCTCATAGATTTATTCATGATGATTGATTTGTAGGGGAAGGAAGGGCTATAATATGCCTTATATGACATGGAGAATCTGTTATGTTTTATTTGTTCAAAATTTTGTTTTATAATTTTCTCTATATACATTTTGTACTCATTTGTTTAATATTCAATATAACTAGAGGGACTGTACACTTACAGTTTTGTCTGTAATTGGTGACCTAGTTGTATTTTACCATCTGGCTAGAAATATTGGTATAATTAGCATATGTCTTTCTTTTGGACTTTCAAAGAGCTATTACAATCACTAAATTTAAATTCTGGTGGTGAACCACAGAGGGTGGGAATCCTTTTGACTAATTATAAAATAATCCTTTTTTTTTTTTTTTTTTTTTTGCTTATTCTGAAAGTTAACCACAGCATAGGGTTGGCACAGGACCTAAACGTGAGAGTTTATTCATTTGGTTCTGAACACACTTATACTACCCTGCTCATTAGAGGATTTTTGAATAGTTTTCTTAGTGATATTTTTTTTTAAAAAGGACTTAATCAATTCCAATAAGCTGGAAGATCAGTTTGTTTCCTATACATAAAACTTATACTTTTCCATATAAAATAGAAACTCGTGGGGAGGGGGGGTTGGGGGCGGTGAGGAAACTATATGTGAAAATGTTGGAACATCTCTATTCTTACTGGAAAAATTTGACAAATAAGAATGTCAGAAGATATGGAAAGGCCTGTGATGGTTGATTTTATGTGTCAACTTGATGGGCTAAAAGATGCCCAGATAACTGGTAAAACATTATTTCTAGATGTGTTCATGAGGGTGTTTCTGGAAGATTATTAGCATTTTAATTGGTAGATTGAGTAAAGATCATCCTCACCAATGCCAGTGGGCACTATCCAATCAGTTAAGGGCCTGAATAGAACAAAAAAGCAGAGCAAGAATTTACTTTCTTTGTTTGAGCTGGGACATCCATCCTATCCTGCCCTCAATATTGGCCCTCCTGGTTTTCCGGCTTTCATACTTGGGATGGAATTATGCCACCAGCTTTCCAAGTTCTCCAGTTTGTAACTGGCACGTATGGGACTTCCCAGCCTCCATAATCACATGAGCCAATTCCTATTTTACACACACACACACACACACACACACACACACACACACACACACACACACACTATTGGTTGTTTCTGGGGAGAAATCTAATGCAAGGTCTTTGCTTTTAGGCATGGAAAATATTATAAATGAGTTCAACTGATAGAGATGGAGCATTGAGAGTACAGTCTACTGGTTTTGGAAGCTAAGGCATGGCCAAGCTCAGAGTCCCCAAGGAAACATCTGCGAGGTGTTGATGGCATATGAGAATCAGAGTGTGTTATTTCAGAACCTAATGGTGATTTCTAATAAAGACATGAAGCTTATAATGCTACAAAGAGGGCAATTGAAAGTGGTCTTACTTGGATCAAGACTTAGGAGCCTGACCTTTCCAGTCCCTTCTCAAATATAAGAGCTGATTCTCACAAAATAACTTGAATTATATTCCTGAGTAAGCCAGAATTTTTAGATATCCTTGGACTATACTGCTTTTGTATCTAGTGTAGTGTTTTTCAAGTAAGTGTTCATGGATACTATCCAAAGAGATGTTAACATGGTCAAAGTAATTTTAAAACACACTGCATACTGAGTTTCTCATTTGGAGATTCCCAGTATAAATTAAAGACTCCAAGGAATCCTGCAGTAAACATGCATGTTTAACACTGTTGAACATGGTGTTCCCGAAACATAATTGGGTACACATGCTTTCTTTCTTTTTCACAAATCTAATAACATTATGAGGAACATGAGTTTGGAAAACAGTGTTGATTGTATCAATTAAGATGCTTTCAGCTGCAAATAACAGAAAAACCAAAAGAGAGTGGCTTAAAGAAATAGGACATTTTTAAAAATCACCTACTGAAAACCTAAAAGGACTGCTGCCATTGCTTCAGTGGGATAATAATGTCAGGGCCAGCATCTCCAAGATTCCTTTGTCCCTTCATTCATAGTTACAAAATGGTGGAAACAGCTCCCATCCAGGTGGTGGGGAGCTGTGGGACTATCAGCATTTCTGGTTTTTTTTCTAGAAATCAAAAGCCTTTCAGGAGTTACCAGGTCATCCCTAGCTCCAAGTGAGCTAGAATAGCCTCTGTACTGGAGGTAGGCAAAAGAGAAGGGGGTTGGCTATAGCTGGTGGGTTAGCCAAACCACAGTGTCTTCAACAATGGTAGAATTACTTTTAGAGATTTGCATTGTAGTTGTATGCATTCAGCTTCCACCAAGAGACACTGTTAGAACCAGTTACGTGAAATCTACTGGTGTTTCTCTAGTGAGAGCATTCTGTTCATGAGGATGTTATCCAAAGTAATAGAATATAATCTAATAAGACCCACATGAGAAACTCTTCTCAGGCTCAATGCTATCTTCTCCCTCCATGCCACGCTCATTCCAGAGACAATGTTTACCCCCACACAACCCTTTTGGTTCTATCTTAACCCTAGACACGACGTTCCTGTTATTGGAATAGTCTCCACAGTCCTGCAATTCTTAACATGCACTGGGGAAATGAGCAAAGTTCTTGCTGCTCCAAGACCTATAGATCCTTATCACCTTCTGAGACTTTTTAATACTTTCCAAACTTATTTTCTCAATAGATTTAAATATTTGCAAATAAAAGCCCCAGTGGAATTCTTTTTTATTCTTTTGAGTGCTAATATATACTTGCCCTGATGCAAAGAAGCAGTCTCCTGATATAAAAGGAAAAAATACAGGCAGAATTTATAAATTAGTATTTCAAAAATTATTTGGCCACACACACTTTACACAATAAACTCTTTAATCACAAATTAAGATGTTTGGTATTTAATGCCTGTCTCTCCTAACACATTGTAAGCTCCACTTATTTGATCAACACTGTTCAAGAATTCTTATGTTTCTCAGTTTTTGCTAAATTTTCACTCTTCAAAGCACTCCAATTCCTTTGCTCTCAGCAGACAAGTAGATGCAGTCTTCTCAGTAAGGAGAAACTGGTCAGTCCATTACTTCATACCTCTATTGTCATCCATCTTTTATTCTTCATTTTTGTCTGTCAGGAAAAAATATTTTTCCTTATTTTAGCCAAGGTTGACCCCTCCAGTTTTGCTTATGATCTCATTACTTTCTCTGGCATTTTCTATCATTAATCCTCTTTAACTCTTGTGCATTTTAATTGCTACCTCCATGTGGACTTCTCTTTGCCTACTAACATTTTCAAGTCCTCTCATCCTAAAACATTTTTAAAAACACTCTACAAACTATTGTTCTCCTCCTCTTCTCCTAGATTTGGAAGACTGATATATATCTGTGGCCTCTACTTTCTCACTATTTTCTCAACTACTTGCAAATTCACCTTTCTAGTAAAATCATTATATCCAATGACTATTTCTAAGTCCTCTTCCTCTTGGAAGTCTGCTTGTTAGACAAAGTTCAGATGAAACTCTGCCCTCTTTCTGGCCTCTCCTCCCATCTCAATCATACTAGAACTAAAAGAACCAGTTAGAATATCATTGTGATAATCTAGATCAAGATCAATAAACTCAATTCAGTCCATTATCTATTTTTACAAAGTTTTATTGGCACACACATTCATTTACATATTGTCCTTGGCTGTTTTCATGCTCCAATATAATAGCGGAATTGAGTAGTCGTTACGTGATACTGTCTGTCTTGCAAAACTTAAAATATTTAATAACTGGCCCCTTGTAGAAAATGCTTGTGGCCCCTTTCTAGATGATCTAGATAACCTAGATCCAAATGAAAGAATGTGTACCAGTAAGAATCAAGGGGAAAATGACTATACGATATTTAAGGAGATACCACTGATGGAAATTAATGACTAATTGGAAGAGGTATAGTAGAAAATTGGAAGAAAATTTGTAGAATGACACCTAGAAAGACTTCCAGTTGTGATGTGTGAGTAATAGTGCTGTGTTAACTAAGTAGATAACACGAAACTGGGAAGTTTGGGTAAGGAGATGAAAAAGGGAGAATATGATCATGATTTTACTTAAAGCTATTTAACATTTGAGGGTACTTCATATTATCGGAAAAAAAAAAAAGATAATTTCAGTGCTGAGGAGGAAAATAAAGGCTGAAGAGAACAATTGGGACTCTCTACATTTCACAAAAAGAAGATATGAAATGAAATATTTCCAATTAGAGTTTCAACACATCAACTTCTCCTTCCTATAGATCCTATTGTGAAGTTCTGCACACCATTTCTTTCTCATCATACTTCATACTTCTTACATGATTATTTTAGCATGTTCAGTTGACCCTCATTATTCAGATTCCATACTTGCAAATTCACCTGTTTGCTAAAATTTATTTGTAAATTTTAAATCAACATGTATGGTGCTTTTACTGTCATTTGCAGAGAGTGGCGAAAATTTTGAGTTGCCTGACACACTTGTTCCCAGCTGAGATTAAACAAGGTGACACTCTGTCTTATTTCAGCTCTCATACTTTAAGGTAAATGTCCTTTTTAATAGTCCAAATTTCTGCATTTTTGTGCTTTTTGTTAACTTTCCTATTTAAAAGCGCCCAAAACATAGTTCTGAAGTGCTGTGTAGTTAGTGTTCCTCAAGGCTATAACGTGCCTTATGGAAAAAAGAATGTATAATAGATAAGCTTCATTCAGACATGAGTCATAGTGCTGTTGGCCATAGGTTCAATGTTAATAATTCAACTATATATTAAATGTGTCTTTAAACAGAAACATACATAAAATGATGTTATGTATTGAGCAGTACACAATGTTATGAACAGAAGCTTTCAGGAACCTAACCTTGTATTTCCCCCAGGAGCAGTGCTTCCGTATTCATTGTTCAAGAGAACTTTATAGATATAACTATCATAAATAATGAAAATTGACTGTACCTTAGTGCACAACCAGATTATAAACTTCTTGAAAAATCTTATATTCATCTTTTTTAAAAAATTCAATTTATTTAAAAAAACAGTTCACTCATTTCTAGTGAATAAGAATTCTTTATCTTTATGCAACATGTAGTACAGTGCTATTCATCGACATTTTCTAAAAGTTATTTATTATTACCAGAGAACAGACCATTTTCAAGTTAATATGACTTTTCCAACAGACAGTGTCTAATAAACATATCTGTACTGGAAAGCAAGTTCAAAGATGATGTAGGTCAAAGGCTAGAACCTCTAGGCAAGGTTTGCTTTTAAGACTAACACACTGAGAAATACTTTAAAACAAAAGACAACTGCAAATGTAAAAAAGTACTTTTTAATTTTTAACCAAAAGGATCATTAAGCTGATGTAACACGTTTTTTTTTTTTACTTAAGTATTCATAATGTCATTTAACATGCCTTAAGCAACATGTTTATTTAATGAAAGCTGAGACAGAGGGCAGTTATAATTTGTGTAAAATTTATAACTAGAGTTTAAAGTTTAAACTTTTATAAAATTATAAGATGATAATTCCCCAAATTGGAAGTTAATTTTAATAATTTGAAATGAAAGTACAATTGTTTGTACAACAATAATTAAGGATAAGTTTCCAAGTCAGATATCAAATTGAAAATTCAAAAATAAATAGATGAGGAAACAGTTATAAAATAACATTTATAAATGTTGCTTAGAGCAAGGCAACTCAAAGTATGGCCAATGCACTATTTGCGATCCACTCAAAATGAAAAAGCAAGCTTGTGCCAGATGAAAATCAATTATGTCACTAATCAGATGACTTATTTTATAACATGACTTTCTTGATAAAGGAAGCAATGTGTTGATTTATATTTCGGCACAGGTACCTTATCTCATTACAACTGAAGAACAGGTATTGTGTATCTCTTTAAAGTGCCATTATAAGTTTACTACTCAGAGTTAGGTTAACTTTACTGTGAGAAAAAAATTTTTTAATGACAATCATAACTGTCAGCTATATTTCTTTTATTTTTTAACCCATATATCTAGTGATCCTATCCTATCCAAAAAAAAAATTAAACTTTATAAATTCATTAAAATTTAACATTCATCTTAAGATGTGTTTAGATGTTACCAACATCTATTCACTTCAGAGGGGCTTTCTAGGTTCCTACGTTAGTGAGCTATATCATGTTATTGATAGACATTTGTTTTCAATCTTGAGAGAAAAAGAATAAGAGTTGAGTCATTTCTCTCTAAAGATTGGTTTATTTTCACATTTCAATCAGTGAAAATATTTAACTTTATCCTTATAAAAAAATTGTATTTTTAAACTGTGCAACCACTAGTTGCTTTTTTACAATAAAAATTGTTAGGAAAAAGGGTTTGGAAATTTATAACTGTGTATTCTATTAACTAAGGGGAAGTATATAAAATATTTTAAAATTCCTAAAAGAAAGTTGGTATAAAATATTTTTTTAAGAACTAGCTTATAATTCAAAATTCCAACATGTCTTAATTTTTATTTTTCAGTATGGCACAATTCCTCTAGAAATTTAAAAATATAGTATGATCTTTTGTAAAAGTTATTTCTTCTTTCTCCAATGACTTATTAAGCTTACCTACATTAGCTTAATACTGAAGGCAAATAAATGAACCAACAATTAAGAAAAACTCATCCGTTTTACATATGCAAGAGCCCAGATTAGCTTCTATAATGGCTAGTTTATTGACCCAACAAACTACTTCTTAAAGAATTTAAATGTATATTTACATGTCATAAGACAAGATCTCCTTTGGCACCTGAGTTGAACACAATATAGTAGAGCCAAAAATCTCCAAGAAAAAGTTGTTTAAAGGCTATATTTTATCTATCTGTACATATATACATGGACCTATACATATACACATACACATATGCATACACAGACACATAAGTAGAAATAGCTTTCCTTTAAGAAATGCTGGAGCTGTAAAAGAAACTGACCGTTTAACAAAATAAAGTGAACCGACAGTTATTAAAAAGTTATGTTATTTGGAGTCTTACCTAATTTCAACAAGTTAAAGGTTTTAGAGTAATATATAATTCAAATGGAGAAAACTCAAGATTTTTTTGTCAAAACAGAATTTCTTTTGATACTAACAAGAAAACATAAAAGACTTTTTAATAGTCACCAGGTGGAAAGTCAGTAAAGATTACCCCAAAAGGAGTAAATTTCCCCATATTAGGACTGAACATAGTCATCGGCCACTGATTAAACATTCTGCTGTCCCTAAACTCATACTTTTATTGGTCCCAGCAAAAGACCACTGAAGGCCACTCCTGCAGATCGCCTTCTGCTGAGCCTCATTACTCACTAGGAATTTTACACAAGAACTTTAGAAGAGTTTGATGTCATATAGTTTTATGATCACATCCACCTTACTACAGTTGACTTTGGCATTGTGTTAATAGTTCTACTGGTTCTGTAATTTTTTTTATTCATACTTTTAAAACTCTGAATGACTAGCTGGTATTCCAAGACTTAGAAGACATTTGAAATTGCCTAAGTCTGTCAGCATTTTTTTCTATGCTCAATTAATAAATATGTTTGGCTAACAAAAAAGGGAGCACATTTGGTTTTACCTAAGTATCTTCTACTCTAGAAATTCTGGAGGATGATAACCCTCTACACTTGTATACCATATATTCTCCATCTGTCTGACTTCATTAAATCTGAAGGGTGTTGAGAATGGGCAAAAAACATCTGAATTAAAAAATGTCATGCTACTCTCTTCTCTGCTGTAACTTGTATAAGATATCCCTAATCAGGTTTCCAACTCTCTCTTCCCTCTGGTTAAAGGACCTATCTCATATAGACCACATATAATGGAAATCTTATGTAGTCTCAAAATATTTGTGAATAAAAGACATTTTCAAATGTAAACTCTCTTGAGCATCTATAAAACAGTACATAATCTTCCTTAAATGTGACAGTGTTATCCGAAACAAAATTTTGTCTCAATAGAGGCATGGTATAGAACTTACCTTAGAGAATCTATGAAATTCAAATGTCTTCATTTTGTTCAGTTTATATCAAACATAACTCAGGTCACTCTTTTTCCTGATATATAAAACACTTTGATAAACCCATCTGAACTTCATTTCTTCCAATAACAAGTAAACTCACATGCACACTTCAATTTTTGGTCATATATTTTAAATATTTTCTTCTCTGCATAGTTGATATCTCAGAATGGGAAATGAAATTATGCTAGTAACTAGTAATTTAACAATCCCCTAAATTCTTCTATGCGAAAGTGCATTTACAACATAAACATGCCACATATAAAGCTACAAACCACAATTTCACACTGGAGTGGATTTCAAATTCCAAATTCAGTCCAAAGGAGTCAAAGAGAAAATGCTAACAGAGCAAATCTGAAACAAGTTCATGAGGATTGGGCAATGAGTCATCAAAGCGAAATCTTTTGGAAACCGTGCTGCTATCCTCTGGGATATTCTCTTTGTCTTCTCGATCACTACAGGTTCCATTACAAGAGGATTTAGGAGTCTTGTCTTCAGAGGACCTTATTGTATGATCCTGACTTTGAGAGAAACTGGAAGTTTCTTCAGGGTGAAACAAGTTTGCAAAGTCCCATTGCTGTAGCCAAGAATGAGAAAGGCAGATTTCTGCTGTTGGTCTTTTCCTGGAAAGAAAGCACCGAGGGAAAATTGAGAACTAAAAATCAAGTTGGAAATGTCTGCAGTTCAACATGTTTTTTACTTATTATGAAAAGAACATGCTTATAGCACAGAAAGAAATAATAATAGGAAAACTGGAACACCTAGAAAATTTTTAAATTCTGACATGTGCTAAAATGTCAATATATCATGGAACTTGTTGATGATGCTAGTCAAAAAGCCTAAGAATGTATGTTAGTCTCACAAATAAAATTAGTAAAATTATAAAGTCTCAGATTTACAAATTCTTTGAAGGAAAATATATGTAAGTAATTTATAATCTCTATTATTATTTTATGTTCTTAAAAGCAGTAACTGCTAAATATTGAAAACAAAAGCCACTTCGATGATGTTTATCTAACATTTCGAGTTTTAAAATTTTGTTTTAAATTATGAAAGTAATATGGTCAAATATCATGATATTTCACAAGGAAAGAATACACCTATCTATACTTAGAACACCAACCTTCACACAACCACCATTACCATTAGAAACAGTTTCCTTAGTCTTTGCTTTTATGTTCATTTTTCTATTATAAAAAATTAATGTGTTCATTATAGAAATTTTAAAATATAGGTAAAAAATATTTAAGAAAATGAAAACTGCTTATAACCAGAAACAAATAGTATTACCATTCATGTCCAAAATATAGCCAGTGAGAGTCTGTTTGGACCTGCATTAGTCAATATAATAATTAAAAAACCTATGAGATTTTTAAAATTAAACAAAGAAACTGAGTCCTTTTGAAGATTAAGTAATTGTCAGAAATAAAAAACCTAACAAGTAGCAAAACTGGGATCCCAGCCCAAGGCACTATAACACAATTTCTGCATTAAATATAGCCAGGTCATTTTAAAGTAAATAGGGCTGATCTTGGTAAAGAAAAGGGAGGTCAGTCTTTTCTTTTCCTGCTTTGAAGTTGCCAAGGAGTGAGGTAAGAGCCCTACATCACAGTTCCAAGTCCCTTCTTTACAAGGAGGTCAAAGAGCATCAGATCATCTGCAATGGATAATTTGTACTTGTTATATAACTATAATTATTAAAATGCAAATCATTCACAGCAAAGACTTAGCATAACCAGTCACCTGTACTGTAAACCTTCTATTTCTAATTATTTTAGAGAATTTCCGGGATTAGTTGTAGCTTGAGAGAAAAATAACCCAAATATTTTCTTCACTCCAAAATTTCCTTTGTGTATTTTATATTTTCTCCATTTGAAGTTATGAATTTAATGATCACTCATAAAACATCTCTCCCCACTTTACCTGACAGCATACTTGTAGTAGTTTTATACTGTTTTAGAATGTGTTTCTTAACAGACATGTATTATTTATTTCGCAATAGCATTTAAACAAATTCATGTTATTACTTACTCTGGATTTTTTACTAAAAGGCTCTGGATAAAGTCTGTGGCCAGCTGGGAAACTGATGAGAAAGTTTCTTCTGAATAATCTACATTAACTTGAGAAATATTGAGGTATGTTTCTTGATTATCTTCTCCCACAAATGGGGATGTATGAGTTACCAGCATATAAGCTATTATGCCAATATTCCTGAAAAAGAAGAGGAATTTAAAATGTGTTAATCTTAAAACATTTATATAAAATAAAATTGATACTCAATCTATTTCTGTCCTCAAAACTTGTACACTTAAATTACAGACTTAAACTGCTTTTCAAAGTTCCTATATTATAAAAATGAAAATAACTGTGTTACTTCAAAGTTTGTCTTGCAGAAAAAGAAAATGAGAATGCATATGTGTTATATAATTATAAATATAATGTATTAAACATATATTATCATACCTACAGTCTGCCCTTCACACAGACACTTGCTAATGAGTACACAAAACTGCTCAAAGAGCATTTCCCAAATGGTGTCCAATGACACAGTAATGATCTGTGAGACATAAATAAGGGTCTTACGCAGAGTCTGCAAATTTGGCATAGAGTTAGGCAGAGAGATTTTTGTTTTCACCTGCAAAACTTTTCAGTCTTAAATATGTTAATGACTAGTCCTGTACTAAGGATCCAGAAAAAGACAAAATATACAGTACATGTTTCATCCACTTACTTAGCCACAGGATCCTTTTTCTTTGGCAAACCCATTACAGTTCCATAGAATACAGG
This sequence comes from Pteropus alecto, assembly GCF_000325575.1. Lineage (NCBI taxonomy): Eukaryota > Metazoa > Chordata > Mammalia > Chiroptera > Pteropodidae > Pteropus > Pteropus alecto. The sequence continues at coordinate 60,106,181 of NW_006442484.1, forward strand.
GAATAAGTCTAAAATCAGATGCGCTGTGGACCCAACTAAAGTACCACTGTCAGTTCCAATTCTGCTCCCTATGATCTTCTCTCTGTGCTAGCTACAAAAACTCTCAATACCCTGGTTTATGAGAGTACACCTTTGATGATATACTCTCATAAAACTAAACTTTTGCAGGGACCTGACCTCATTCTTCTGCTTAGTAAATACCTTCCTAGTTCTTCTATGGCCTAGATCAAACGTCTCCCATCTGGTGCTTGTCTGCTGCTTCCTCCAAGCTTATTAAATAGTATTTTATCTTTATTATGGAACATGTAGCACAGTACTGTGCCTATTTTGTTCTTTTATTAGACTGAGTCTTCCTCCAGGAAAGGAATTTTCCTATTTATTTCTGTACCTTTGGCTCACAGCAAAGTGTTGCTTAAAAAGAATAGACAGGTAAATGTTTTCCTATGGCATAATAATAACACTTGAATAAAATCTTTTCAAGAAAGACTTATTATTTACATTTGAAATCAAAGAACCCTGCAATATATACTACCCAACTTTCAACAAAGGCATTTAGGTAAATAACGATATCTTACCACATATCTGTTGCTGTGGTAATAGGATCATAGTTCAGGATTTCTGGAGCTGAAAAAGAAAATAAAATCCAAATTCAATACTGACAAATTTAAAAACATGAAAATTATTTTACATTAAATTAAAACTGATTTAATTTTAAAGAACTAAGATCGAAAGAAATTTAACATATTAACTATCCTGTTAGACATTTAAATATACCTAATGTTCAGCAACTTATATAACCACATGATTCAACAGCACCAGTAGTGTACCTGGTAACTACACAGTCTTTTTTTAAAATAAGATTAATCTCAGAAAAAATAATTATAAAGAAGAAAAATGTTACAAACTAGAACTTTTTTTAAATTTTATTTTATTGCTGTTAGAAATTAGTTTGTGTTATTTCAATAGATTGATTTAAGTTTTTCTTTTCAAGGTAAATAGAATCACATGCATTTACAATGACATTATGAACAAATTATGCTTCCTAGAAGTGTTTTAGTTTTTCAAGTAGATTAAATATCCCTTTTAAACTACCAAGAACCTAATTGCCTAAGCGATTAATTTCCTACTGTCTCCTCCCCTGCCAAAATGTTTTTAAAAGTGCAAAATAAATCCTCTATACATTTTAAACATTACCATAAATTTCAAATTTATAGAGTCCAAATTAGGATTTATACTTGAATAATAACTTTTTTGTTTCACAGTATGGTTTCATAATTTCTCCAAGAGAATTTTTTCCAAAGCCTAACAGTTTTGTTAATAAAGCCTGTGGTCACATGTATTGTCAGCTGCCATTGCGCCACCTACCACCTTTACATATATTTCTGTGAGATGTGTTATCTATAATTACAATAATTTATCTATAATTACAATAGCCTCTATTAGCATTTGAAGTTAGGAATTTGCTTTTTCATTTTGGGAAGTCAGATGCCTAGATGAGTAGCACCTTGTTTTGTTTAGTTGTATCTTTTCAGTGCCTGCACGGGGATAGCAATATAAGCAACAATAAAAAAGCATAAAAAGATTATAAGTATAAAAGTATAAAAACTTTAAATTTATACGCTGCTTCATACAACTTAAAAATCTTTCATCTGCATAATCTAATTTGTTGTTTTAGAACAATATTCCTAGACATATAATCGCAGGATTTTTTTGTCACCCTTCTTTAAAATTCTTTTACAACCATAGGCAAAATACCACATTTTAAAGCAGCAGCAACAAACAACAAGGAGTCCTGCTAGCAATTCCTGCAAACTGAAGATATCAACAGCTTTAGATTTGGGACCAGGACAGAAATAGAAACTACCTCTATCCAACAGCCTGGCTTCAAATACAATAAAGGGCCATTTGATTCTGTTTTCCTCTTTTTTCATTTTTTCCTGCTTCCTAACTTCCCTTTGACCCATTTTTCTTTGTGTACAAAGCCTTTACACACAAATATTAAACTTCTGAACTTATATATCCAATGTCCTATTGTTACGAATGTCTCAATAATCCTACATTCACTACAGTTCATTCAAGTGTGTCATATCTGAATTTCAATGCACTAAAATACTTGAACCAAATACATCCTGGAATTACATGCTCTAAAATATAGTTTTACAGAGGTATCATTTAGTTAATAAATTTCAAAATGGTGTAGAAAATACGAAGGAATTCTTACCTAAGTATTCTGGTGTTCCCATGATTTCCCGAAGTTCACATGCATTTCCTATTTTTCGAGACATTCCAAAATCCACAATTTTTATGTCCCCAAGAGGGTATATGCTGCTCAATAATATATTCTGTGGCTAATAAAGCACAACAACAACAACAACAAAATGGTCAGTAATATACAAATGATTAAAGAATACTAGTCTCAGATTGAAGGTAGATTAAGGGGAACTTATTGCTTAGCTATTATATATTTCACTGAGTTGTTCACCAAACATTTACTAAACTACTATTTAGGAGAAACTACATAGTTGATGATAAAAACAGTAAAAAATACATTCAAAGAAGATTCTTGGTTTGGAGGAAAAAGATGGATACATACATTGATTAACTGATTGTAAGATATACTCAGTATTAAGATTAGTGAATTCTGCCCAAAAGAAGTCCAAAAAGCCTATGCAGTAGATATAATGCTTAAGCTGAATCTTAAAGGATGAATAGGAATATGCCGGCTAGAAAGGTATTCTGGGGAATAAGCACAAAAGGAGGCATGAGGGAATAAAAATGCATACATTTCCAAAAACAAAATGGTTTAGTATGATGGTTCTGAGTCTGACTGTTCCCAGGTTTGTAGCTTAGACAGTAAGAGAGTAAGATGCATGGTAGGATGTATGGCAGGAGGATTGTATAGAAAGAAAAGAGTCCAATGTTCAAAAGATAAGATACAGATTGATTCAGATTTCAAGGTCTTTGAGTGGCTGTGGAAGAAGGATAATAACATGAGAGGTTGAAATGGTATCAGGGCATGAATGGTCTTGGGGGGGAGGACGCGGGTAAGGAGTCAAAAGATTGAAAGCCTCAAGAGAAAGATAAATGAGTATGATGGAAGTAAAACAATGAGGACTAGTGGGACGGTATCTACAGAGATAGAGGTCAGAATTGAGTATTTTAGAGAAGACAGTTTAATAAGGTGAGAAGATCCAGGATGTAAGCATGGGATGGAGTAGAATGATGAAGCCTTAAAATATAGAAAAATGATGGTTTTTAAGAGCCTGGTGATTAATGTGAGCTGCTCACATATACAGTCTTCTTCTCTCTGCCAATATAAAATTAAGTCCATCTGGCAAACCCAGTGCAGTCTAGACCAGCATGATGACTACTGTTTCCTACCAATACCAGCCTGCAATTGTACAAACTAAGAGCAGAGGAGGAACAGAAGTATAGTTTTATATAAAACCACATTACCTTACCTTTAAATCAAGGTGTACAATGTTATTCTGATGTAGATAATAAACTCCTTCAAGTATTTGTTTAATGAGTCTGATAATGTCATTTTCAGAGACCATTTCAGCCAGCTCAGGTAAACACAAGTTGAAAATTTCTCCACCTGCGGCACTGAAATAAAATTAAAATAATAGAAACTTGAAAAATTATTGCTTAAAAATGATACTTTTAAGTGCTGTATATCTGTTAACTAGAAGACCACAGCCATCTAAACTTTAGTCTCTATACATACACATTTAAGGAGTGGAGGGCAGGCATGGGAGAGATCTTTAAGGAATAAAGTAAATGACAAAAATATTTCAAATTCTGGATACTAATATTTGAATATTTGATAAATAAAATTGAATTGCTTTATAATTCAATAATAATTGCCTTAACACTGCAATAAAAATAATAGCTAAACTATGCGCTCAGCTCTGCTGAGCCTCTATTTTATTCATTTGTATATCTGTATCTCTATCGATATAGATATTTAGATATAGATATAAATATAATTTATTTTGATCTTCATGACAACCATATGAGATAGGTGGTTATTATTCCCATTTTATAGATGAAGAAACAAGTACCACGAAGATAAGCAATTTGTTCAAGGTCGCATAGTAAATGCAGGGGCCAGAATCTGAAGCTGTATAATATGAGTGAGATTTCAAGGTCCTCGAGTGGCTGCATTCTTAACCAATATTCTGTTTTGCAGCTTCACAAAGAATACTTGTGGCTAAAACCCAAATCTTTTATTTATTTATTTTTTTAAGAATTGAAAATCTAACGAATGTTGACAAAAGGCATAAGAAAAAAAAAATCCCTAGATTTGGAATCAAATGATCTAAATTTAAATCCTAAATCTGTTATTTACCAGCAATATATCTTAGGGTCAGTCACTTATTTGAGCTTCCCCATCTGGAAAACAGAGATACCACTGAACTCAACGGAGTTTTTTGAGGACCAAATTTAAATAAATAAAATAAAATTTGTCAGTCAGGCATCATGCAAAAAAAAGAAAAAACAAACAAACAAAACCTAGACGATTATTCATCAAATTTATAAGGTATGTCTGAGAATATCTCAAGTAAAGCATATTCTATGTGATAAAAGAGGAACTCGGTCACTCTAGAAAACACTATTTCATAAATTTCTTTGGTTCACTGCTGTATCCACAGCATCAAGAAGTGTCTGGCATGTTGAAGGTGTTTAGTAAATGTTGAATGAATGAATGATGGACTAGGCAATCATTCTTCAGAATATCCGAAACTGAAATTCAGACGTCTCAGTGATTGCCAAGAGGAAGAAGCATGTCATTATATACTAGGAGACATGAGGGGAAAAAATGGGGGTTAACAAATTTGAGTCTCACACTGAAAGTCACAGGACTGACCCTTATATTGCTTATGTAATTTGTAATTGAGTCATCTGTACAGAGCATGCCAATTAGAGGCCACAGGGATTTGCTGCTTTATACTTTGTTTGTGATAGTTCAGAGAAAACTGTAGGATAGCTGGTAAGGAACAGGTATGAGAGCTCCTTTCATGTATACTTCACATTTTGACACCCAAACCCTCACATCTCCCAAAAAATTCATGAGAAATTAACTTTAATATTTGTCTCAAGGTATCATGGTAAAGACAATTTGAGTATGAAAAATTTAGTTTGCTATAAAATTGATAGTAATGAACTCCAAAGTAAGGCATAGAAAAACAATATTAGAAATTCATGTTCATCTAAAAATATATTAATTAATCTTTATGAATAGTTAATAGACTACCCCTAGTGACCCCTTGGTCTGAATATCAGATGTTTACTGATATTGCGTATCACAACTACGCTCAAGGTCTCCTGAGGGAAAAGGAACTCCACAGGCCAGATTGCCAGTGACACCCTCACGCTTTCCCTTTCTGGTTACATTACTTAGCTTTAACCAAACAATCCTCTCAAAATAGAAAGTGGTCTAAATATATTCCTGCAAAGACATTGCAGATATTACTAATGTAACTGTAAGCGAATAAGAAAATGAAGATGATACATTAGATTCTCTTAAAATAAGTTCTTTGATAGGCACTTTACAAGATATATCTAATAAAAATTCAGACCAAATAATTTGAGATTATAACTATATAAAATATGGATTTATATCCACTGTTTAGATATGGAAAATACTAGAAAGATCTGAATTCTTCATATACACAGCAACATATACTGCTGAGGTGAGAAATTCATTCTTGAACACCACAAAAATTTATGTACTGACATTTTACATTACATTCATTAAAGTTAACTCAATAGCCAGAACCCTTCACTAATTCTAAAATTTGAAACAAAATACAAGAAAACAACTGAGAAGTATGTAAAAGACTTCCCAGTGCCTAGAACAAAAGAGATAGGATAGTAGATTGCTTATGGGGAGTCTATTGAAATCGAGATTTCCTAGGGTTCCATTGTGGCTCTGCCATTCACAAGCTACCTGAACTGGGACAAAATGTGCCTTTGTTTTTTCATAATGATACATAATGAAAAATGATAGCTCCTACTTCATTGGATTGCCGCAAGAATTAAGTCAGATAAGCCATGTAAAGTACTGAACACAATAGATCAAAGCAGATCATCTGTATAAGTATTCATCACAGTGTCTGACACACAGTAAATATTTAGTAAGTATTAGCTCTTACTGCAATGACAACAAATATTCCATATCTAGCTAATATCCAGCCTTTTTGAATTTTGGGGCTTCTTGTTGAACTCTGATTATGAAGGCAATATAAAAAGTCTTTGTTAAATTGAGATTGTCTGATGTGACAATGCCATCCCAAAAGGGTAAGGCATAGTAATTAAACCGAAGTGATAGTAATAAATTTTAGTAGGTCTTAGTTGTTCTGGTAAGAAATCAAATATATTAATCCACATATTTATTGAGTGCTTGCTATACTTCAGCTCCGAGGTACACAGGGTCCCTAAGAGTTCTGCCTTTATGGAACTCAGTTTACTGGGTAGAGTTGAATCAATTTGCAGGATATGAACAAGGTCCATCTATAAAATGTACATGTCAAAACTTTCTGATACATTTTATTGTTGCTATTTAGATGAACCCCCAAAAGAAGATTTTATGAAGTAGACAATATTCCTGTGTATATTCATCCTCAAAACCTAGAATTCCATTACTGTTTCGGAAAAACGTTAGCTACTTTTCACATAATCAAACATGCAGATGTCACTCAAGTAGATAACTTTTTAAAGGCCAGTTGAAGAATCCAACAGAAATAATCACAAAGTGTGTGAAAAATAAAATCATACTGGTAGTATTCTGGGCTCTTCTGCAATTCTAATTTGTTTTGAAGGGGCTATGACATACCTTTTTGGTACATTAGTGTTCTGGGAAATGTACACAGTATTTATTCTTAAATAAACCACTTGTCAGTTTAACAATTTGCAAAATAAGCATTTTTATTTAAAAGTTAAATCTAGACAATCAACTTGCCTGATATAAAAACATTGATTTTTTTTATAAATATATAAACAAATCTCTTCATTCTTAAGATAACTGAATACTAAAATTAGGTTAATATACTCTTAATTCAAAAAGCAATGATGCAGATTAGCTACCAAAAAGAATTACAAAGAATTATAAAGAATTATGCATTTTTCTAAAACAAATACTTATCTCTTTAGTTTATTATAAAATAGGTTTTTTTAAAAAAACTATCAGAATCTAAAGCATACTAAACATACTATAAAAACTATCAGAACCTAAAGCATACTAAAACATACACTTAGCTAATCTCTTCCAATTGTTGCAGATGTCAAACACATATTTTACATATTTATAATAAATATGTTAAGACTGTCATGCATCACAGGCACTATTTTAGAGTCATATGCCAATATACTGGTTAATAAACCAGTTAGCTTAAACATGCTATATCCCACCTAACGGATTATTGAGTATTGGGTGTTTTCAACTTTTCACTGACTTGTGGGAAGAAATATATTTTATTTTTAATTGCTATAATTCCTAATATACTGTTCTGCATATCACATCTACTAAATAAATGTGTTTCTTTCACGAACACTGTGCTAGGTATACCTTCATGCAAGTTTACCTTTCTATTCTCCTTGGGTCATTTCCTTGGATGGGTTTTTCAAATAGATGGACAAAATATATAAATGATTTCAATTCTGTCTGCCCATGAGATTGTTTTCTAAAAAAAGTCATCAAATTTCTGTGCCATTAGCAATGAAAGTATACTTGTATTACCACATTCCCCAAATACTGTATTGTCATTTGTTCATTCTGTGCTATTTAATTAGTTTTAGTTTATGTGGGACTGTACCTTTAGCCTTGTGAAAAGAAAATATTTGAATAGAGACTATGTCCCTCTAATATTTTACCAACAGGAATCTTTCCAAATTCTTGGCATACTTTTATCATCCTTGTTCTTGATATTTCAAGTCACCTTATCTCACTAATTAAAATGGGTACTATAAATTTACTTAAATTTATTGAAGTGCATACTTACTATTCTAACACCAAAATGATTTCACTTGTGTTTTCATAGACTTCATGAAGATTAATCACATGGGGACAGGATTTTGCCAATTCAAGTACAGCAATCTCATGTAGAATCTCTGCTCGACAATCTTGTCCTCTTCTTCTCTTTTTTAGAAATTTTGCAGCATATTCTTGACCAGTAGATTTTGATATACACTGTCTAACCACAGCAAATTTTCCTCTGGGGAGAAAAATGATGACGATCAGTTTTAACTTTTCCATAAAGAATAATATTAGTATAATACAAATATTGATATACTTCCCACTTAAAGTCAATCCTTTCAAAGAATAATGCCACGGAATTTATCTTTGTTTTCTTAACTGTTGCATGTATTTTTATAAAATTTATAGTACTATCACATAAAAATGAAAATGGCAAATGTAACAACAGGTTAAGACAGTATTATATTTGTTCTTCACTATTAATATAATACATTATCATTGTAGGGGGAGATCACATTTGCATGCCAACTCCATACCATACTCTTGATATAAATTGTTTAAGTATCACAACAGTCCTATATAGTAAATGCTATTCTGTTTTGCAGCCCCCAGAGAGGATATGTATCTTGGTATATTTCCAAACCCCATATCCTTAATAGGGTATCACATTAACTCTCTAATCAAAATAGCTTTCCTTCAAATACAAAAAATTAAAATGAATGCGAAAATGGGTATTTGACATTTAATTTTATTAGTGTAATCACTTTGCCTTTCAACACCTTTTAGCAAGCTTTCTATCACAATTTGTCAGTTGATTTACCAGTAAATCTTTTAGTATTGCTTAGTAGTTTATGAAGCCTGTAATAGATACCAAAGATATATATATATGTACTATGGAGAGTATCTAAAGACACTTCACCATCAACTAAGAAAATTAATGGTTATCAACAGCCATATACAAATGCACTAATTACAATCATGTTTATCATTTTAGGAATAAGTACGCGCTTAGCTGTCTCCAATAGAAGTAAGCAGCATCTCAGCCAAAATTTAAAGACATTGGCAAATGTGTGTATTCTTCAACCTATAGTTGCCCAAAATCTAGTTTCCCAAAGACCTAAAGCTACTTTGAGTAATAATATTTTAAGAAACTAAAAAACGCTATTATTGACTGCCTGCTCAGAAAAATATACACATGCCCTTAAATAGAAAGTTTTACATACAATTCAACAAGAGGGTGTTAAGATTTCAAAATTCATTCACAAAGCTTCTAAGCCTGAGTTCAGGGAATCCAAAATTAAGAACCTTTATCCTAAGGCTCAAATTACTCTCTAAATACTAACAAATCAGTTATAAATAAAGGATCTTCAGAGACTAACTTCTGTTCCACAACTCCTCTTTTTCTAATTTCCCTTCGAATATACTTCTAACATAGCATATCAGGTGGTTAGCATGGAAAACTATTTTTAATACATTTAGTATTTGGATTTGGGGTGGGGCAAAATAAATTGATTATATTTTACTGGCTAGTCTCAAAACCAGGATGACAAAGATTTCTACTCTTGATTTCCTAAATTTCCTCCAAATTGGTGCCTGTGAAATATACTGGAAATCAAGTTGCAAAACTATAGCTACCAATGCCAAAGGAAAAAAAAAAAATTGACCAAGCTATAATTTGACTTTTCTACATTTATCAAAATATATATCAACTCAATAAATTTGCATGCAAAACCTGACTATTTGAAAGAAGTTTTCACTTATGATTTGATATCTTTAACTAGATATTTTCTTACTGTATGTAAAAGGAATACAAATGGATGCATTTTAATGAGCACACTAAAGAGTTAATAATTTCCTTAACTTTATATTCAAACCACTCATGTTTTATAGATTTTATACTGGATAAACTGAATCAGACTAAGATTAAACATGAAAGTTCATATATGAAATTGAAGTGCCAAGAATTAAACTGTAGAATATGAATTCCTAGCTTTCTGTTGTAACACTACAAAACAATCCCTCCCTTTAAGTTATGTTTTTTTAAATGTAACTTACTTCTCACAATTCTTACTTAGATTTAGAAGTAAAAATTTGTCTAAAACGAAAAGGAAATTTTGAGTTTTATGAAGAAATCCACCTTGTAAAAATTAGGAAACAGAAACTGAGTTAACCAAGAACACTGGGTTTATAGCACCAATTGTGATAATTTAATTCAGCTGTAATTTTATGAATATATCTACAAGCCAGAATTTTCTCAGAAACAAAGAGCAAAATTAAATAATAATGATTTTTATCTGTTTCAGGTATTCTAAAGATGCCTTACTTAAGTGCAGTTCTCATTAATCCAGGGCAAAAGTGACAAAATGACATTGGTAATTATTTGTCAATATTCACCACTAACTAAAAGCCCCACAAAGGCAGAGACCCTGTGGGTCCTAATTACCACAGTAATTATAAAAGCTATACTTTGCTAACTAACACATAATAGGAACTGAAACATCTGTTGAATGAATGCTAATTATGTACCCACTATACAACCATATATTGTGCTATTTTGAATTCTGTACTTAAAGCATTTAAATTTTTAAAGCTTACTTGCAATTCCAATAAAATTTTACATATGTTAATTTATATACTATTAAATAAAGTAAATATTTTTACCATAATTACCAGATGACTTTGGAAAAAAGACAAGTATTTGTTATCTACCGTAAAATGTTAATTGTGGTTCAGAAGTATCAAAAATAAACTTCCATATATAATATTCCTATATCAAATTTAACAGAAACATATTTAAGAAAATTTAAAACCCTTAACAATAATAATTAATTCATACCCTAAAAAGGCAAAGCTGACTAGATTTCTCAGCAGTGAAAGGTCTAGTAGTTACCCTTCTGCATTCTAGAATAGACAATAAAATGTGAAAGGAAGGGGGAGGGTAAGCCACAAAGGAAGCTGACGTTTATTTCTGCCTCTGCCTCACCCTTCTGACCACAGAAGGCCTATGAAACCTTGCCTCAGTTGGGGGAAGGGTAGAGAAACCTTACCCAACATGTTAAAAAACAGGAACAATGCAAAGAGTTTTGAGAATAGCCAAAAATGAACTGTTAACTTTACATGTTTTTTTAGTTTGCTAAAGGACAATTAATTCTAAAACTAACATCTTAAAATTAATAAAAAGGCGATTGATTTAGAAAGGTAACTTTGTAGTTCACCACATGCTAGAATTATACATTTATATACTTTAAAATGTACAAACCTCAGGAAAAATAAGATTATGATCCTAATCTCCATTTCACAAAGGTATAGAATATTAAAATTGGTAACAATATTAAAAGAACTCAAAGCAAAGTTCTTGGCAGGTGAAAGGTCATGATTTCTAATTTCTCATGGTTTACTAATATATCAATATTTACCATGTGACTCATTACCCTATATTAATAAAAAGGAAGATGTTAGGTCTCGTTCATAAAGATATTAGGATGAGATATTAGCAATCTGAATTTATTGTAATTAGATTCTGTCAAGAGTTTTTGCTCTAAAACGTCAAAAAGTATATCTGATTCAAGTTTGTGATTGTTATTTATGATGGCATGTCTTTTGTAAGAACTATTATTATTGTCCTCTTTCAAGTTTAGGTTCTCCAAAATGCTCAAAGAAAAAAATATTTTATACACTAATTCCCATAATATCTCTTATTTTACAACATTAATAAATGTATGTAATTTAGTCATCAAAATAGTAACTGAGAAAAACAGAAAAGAATGCCCTTTATTGTGTCTACTGTTCAAGGCATATTCAGTTACCTGCTCAAAGTATTTTCCGATCATTTTTGCAACAGAAGGAAGCTTGGAGACAACTTTAGATTCAGAGTAAACAAAGGTCAACTGACTTCCAGCTTAATCTGCTTTTACTATAATATACTAAAGGGATGCCATATGACACATATTTAACAAGGCTGTTGAAAAAAAAGAAAGAAAACTCCTAATGGAATCTTACACTGTCTCAATAGTTTTGTTGTATTGTAGATAATTAGATATTACAATACTGTGTCCATTCTAGGTCTCCTCATTTCAAGGCTGGCAATGAAAAATGTAAGCTGGTTCAGAAGACAGTAACTGGATCAAGGAAGGCTATTTGGAAATCAGGCCATAATATGAGCATTAAAGGAAATTAGCAATACAAACCTCTGAAGGATTTTTTACATGGACATTATATGCAGCTACAAAAGGAGAACGCTGTTTATTGGGTAGATGTGAACAGAGTAGAAAACAGAACCTTCAGTGACTAAGAGGTCTACAAAATGGAAGAGACACATTCTGAAGTAATGAGTTCCCCAACACTGAAGCATTACAGTTGAGGCTGGATAAAAAAGCTTGTTAGGAAAATCATAGGAAAGAGAGCTACAATGCATAAGATATTATATTAGAAGACCACTGACCACCGAAGTCCTTCCAATGCAAAGATTCTATGACTATTCCATGTGAGATACAGGCAACTAAAAGAAAACTTATGCTTTCCTGTTACAAGGCGAAGAGAAATAATTATTGATTTAGGACAATTTCTTTAAAACATTCTGAAAAGTTTTAAAAACTGTATCTTTTAATACACTGTTACAATACCCAAATATTTTGCATATAATATAAATATGCCAGGAATTATGAAATGAGCTTTCACATTAGTTCTTAGTCCGATGAGGCAGATATCATCATTATTTTGAAAAAGATTGCATCCAACATCTGCCAGGTGAAAAAGCTAGGACACTTCTCTTTATGTTTCACATAAAAGACTACCAAGAACAGAATAGCTTTTTGTGGTTCTGTCAGTTTTAGTTTTCACATTGAGATTTTCAAAGATAAAAATCAATCATACTATTTTACTGTACATTTATCAATACAAACATGGACTTAGTAAACCATTTAACATAAGCCAAAACATTTGCCTCCAAACTAAAATCAAACTGAAGACAGAAACTTATCACCATCTTGCAAACCTTTAAGTGACTTAAACTTAAAGCTCGAAAGATGCTGAATATGTAACTTAAATAACTTGGGATGTCTTTTATAAATTCCATATATATTAAAATTGTAGTGCTAAATGGTCTCATAATCTCAGGTCACCCCCTTGGCCGTAAGGAATTTTACACCTTGGTTAAGCCAAGGATTAGTATTACTGCAGGTTTCATTTATAGAATGTACAAAAATGTATATAGCATTCTACTAAGTACTTTATAAATATGAACTAATGTAGTCCTCAAAACAACCATATAAGATACAATTATCTTCATCCCCACTTCTCAGATGAGGAAACTATAGCACCAAGTACAGTAATTTAATTGAAGTCTTGGAGCTTGTTGGCAGTTCACAATGATAATCTGCCTCTTCCCATGCACAGCCTCAAATAAGAACCCTGACTTCTGATAAGGGCTCTGAAGCTAGAGGTGGGATATATCATATAAACTCACTAACCCTCCACAGATTTGATTTCCAAATCAGTTAAAACTAGACCCTGTATAATAACAGCAGAAATGATGACATCTCTTTCTAATCATTGTTAAATAATAATCGAGTTTTATATAACTATGGACACACAAGTCCAAAATGTTAATTTAAACGGCATACACATCATAAAATTTCCTTACCTTCCTAGTTCTTTCGATGTAAGTGTATAAAAATTATTAAAGTTTTCCATTTTTATTGGAGTTTGAGGAGTTGTAGTTAGCAAGCCTGAAATACTTCGGCAATCAAATCTTCTCCTCGACATGGTAGATGACTTCCAGATATGCTTCTGTAGTCACTTATTTGTACCTATTTAAAAAAAAAAGAGAAGATAAAGGATATAACTTAAATCTAATTAAGAAAAAAAATGTTACTTATCTGAGACAGAATGTGCATTACATTATACAGCTCCAAAGATAACTATAACATATAACCAAAAAGAAGATTTAAAGAGCACATTCATTCTACCCACAAGGTAAAAAATTAAAAAGCGCACACATAAACTGGTATTACCTCTACAGCACTTGAACTAAGTTACTGACTTCTTTTATGAATAATACTATAAGAAACCTGTAAGACTTACAAAATTCTCTAAAAAATAGTTCAACAAAATTTTAATACAAGAAATCATTCGATTTCATTTTTAAACTTTCATTCTTTAAAGTTCTAGCTCCATAAAACAAAATAATGAACACAGCGAGGTAACGACTATTCACTTTAAATTTCTCACGGCCAAACAAATTTGATGGTAAATTCACCTTTTTTGACTTATATTACTGACATCTGAATGACTACAAGAAATAGAACTTGTTTCACAGACTGTCTACATTCCAGTACTAAATCCAGAAACTTTCACATTCTTAGAATCTTTCTTCCTTTTGTCAGTACCCAGCACAGAGCCTGCCGTGTATGAAGAGCTTTATAATTTTGTAGGATGAGTGACTGACCATATAGAAAGCTTTACTCTAGAGTCGTGATTTACATCTGAAGCTCATATTTATCTGGAACTTTGTAATATTTACATGTATTCAGTTTTAACATCAAAACTACATTTCACATTAACGAAATTTACAGAATAGCAAACTATATATTTTAAGATACTTCTGACTTTCAGTTATGCCTATCTAATAAATAAAAAATCCAGTATTATTCTTTTAGCATCTTCTTATAATAATCCCCTAGGCTTTTGTTCCTTCTCCGCCACATTTTTTCTCCCTTTATTTCTAACTTAACATGTACTGTTTCTTTATCTTCCTAAATCCAAATGTCAACTATACTCAACTTAGTAAATAAGCAAAGTGATTAGAGCTCGGTGTTTGTTTCTCTATTTTCTCAAGTTTAGTCTTAAGTCTGCAAAAATTTTTTTCTCTAAATCTCTTGGGTTTGGGGGAAACAAAGCCTTAATTAATTTTGGGGTAGTGAGTTAAATAATTTAGTTAGCTAGTATGAAATTTAGTTAGCTGGTATGATGGATAAATGGGAATTATGATCCATCATATCAGTTAAGTAAATTATTTAACTTTGCTACTGTTATGGGCTAAATTTTATCCCTCTCCTCAAAATTCATATGTTGAAGTCCTACGCCCCAGTATCTCAGAAAATGACTTTATTTGGAGACAGGGCCTTTAAAGAGGTAATTAAATTAAAAATGAGGTCATTAGGGTGAGCCCTAATCCAATAGGACTGGTATCATTACAAAAAGAGGAGAGGACATTAGGACATAGAAACAGAGGAAATACCATGTGAAGACATGGGGAGAAGGCCATCTACAAGCCAAAGGGAATGGCCTTAGAAGAAACCAACCACGCTAACATTGATGCCAAACTTCTACTCCCCAGAATTGTGAGAAAATAAATTTCTGTTGTTTAAGTCACCCAATCTGCAGTAGTCTGTTATGGCAGCCTAGTAAACCAACAAAGCTACTTAAAAATAAACAAATAACTATTTCAAACATATAGGAAGGGATACAAATATCACATAACAAACTTGTTTTTTTCAATCTTCTTACTTTGCCATATTTTGTTTAAATTAAAAATAAATAAGACATTATAGACACAGTTGAAGTCTATCCCTTCTTTTCCATCCCCAGTTTACATTCTCACTAGCACTGGGTGGGAGGGTTTATTATTTCCTTGCCAACATTAGCTCTGTTCAGACTTTTAATTTTTGCTATTCCAAGTGTGATAAAGGTGAATGGAATTTTGAATTTACTTTGCATTTCTCTAATTACTAGTGAGGAAAGCTTCAATTCTGCTTCCTCTAAAGTATGGATGATAATAGCATCTATCTTGCAGAGCTCTAAAGATTAAAAATTAAAATATAATGAACTCATGCAGAATGACACTGGCACAATGCTAGTTTTGAGACTATATCATGATTGTTCAACACATAAATATTGTTAATATTCTACCCAAAGATACTCTCCATACAGTCCTCTGCCATTATTCAGTAGCTGTACTCTGTTTCCATATTAAAACTCTCACTCAAGTTAGTTTAAATTCAACTCTTAAAATTCTGTCTTTTCTGTTTTGATGAACTATTTGTTTTTAGTTCTGATGGTACCCAGTTTCACTGGTCACATATTCTTCTCTGAAAAATCAATACAGTTATCAATTTCTAAGCTTGATCTATTTTTTTTCTAGATCATCTCTGGGCTTTTACAATTTTTTTTTCTAAATTTAAAAGTCTATGAATATGTATGTTTATGATCACATTTATGCTATACACACATATAGAGAGAGAGAAGGCATGTATGTGTATCATGGGTAAGAATTGGGCTACATTCTCAATACTGTTCATCAATCAGGCCCTGGGAAACATGAAAACAAGAACATATCAAATTCAATCATAGAGAGAGAGTAGAAGCTCTTGATTCTAAGATGTTCACCTCATCTAGATTTTAGAATTTAAGATGTTATATTATGCTATAATATACCTGCCACAAAGTGATTTATTCATAAGAACTCTAGGAGAATTAAGATATTTAAGTATTTTCTGCTCTCAAGTTTCAAGAGTCAATATGGGTCTTAGATGTAGTCAAAGATTTATCTTCAATGAAGATTTATAATAGTAAAAGAAATAATAACTTTGTTGAATGAAGGAACCCGAGTCCAACAATAGGGAAATGGTTAAATACACTTAAATAATAGAATATTATATACTCCAAATTGTGCTTTCAAAAGAATCTTTTTAACTCATATAATATTAAGTGAAAAAAAAAAACATAAAAATTTTATATACAATATGATAATTTTGTGGGAAAATATTAAAGCAAATAGAAAAAAAGACTGGAAAACTATGGCAAAATGTTACCAGTCATTATCTTTGGGTGGTGGATTATGGCAGTCTTTACACTTTCCTATGTTTAAGTTATCTACACTAAGCAGGTACTACACTTTAATAAAACACACCTCTTTACACATTCAGTGTTTACTTGGCTGGAAGTTCAAAAGCCATTATTGCTCAGGTTTTTTAAGGCCTCAATGTTTTCTCTGCATTTAGATAGAGCAGATAGTTGTTCATTACCCAAATAATATGTCTGTTCTTATGCGAGACCATATAAGCATTTAGGGTAAATACTAAGCAAGAATTAATGCCTTGTTTAATACTGCATAGAAAAAACAATTTAAGAAATTCTGAATTAATGTTATAGTTATAATTCTATATAATTAATAACAATTTGTAACCTCAAGACATATACCTTTATTATAACTCACTTGTGAAAATTCAGACTCATCCTGGGACTCCTCTAAAAAATATTCAAAATGTGATAGCCAAATATACTGTTAAATACTGTTTTATAATACCTATTTTTTACTTATATTAGAAGGAAAAATAACTTTTTTTTAAATAAAAATAAATGAAATGGCTTAATAATAATATAAGTAGGGCTTTATTACTCAGGTTACTTACTAGTATCTCCTAATACAGGACATAGGCTTATATTTAATTATTACCCTAACAAATTTTTCTTCCCTCACATGTACTGTTTGGTCATCATAATGAATGACTATACAACAAGTATTTGTATGACTATAAATGTAGTTGAAAACAGAATTAGGCAATCAGTAGTTTTTAAAATACATATAAACACAAAAAATCATTGTTTGAGTTCCGACACATTTTACCATGGCTCTAAATACACTGGAACACAAGCCATATCTTAGAAAAAAAGAAAGCACAATTCTGAAGATTAAACCTTAAATATATCTACTTATTGCTATTATTAAACAGGACCTATATTACAAACTGCTTTAGGAATCCACATAGCATTCCTTAAGTGCACTTTCCTTTAATTTACTGCACTTGAATCAGTGGCCACAGCCTAGATATTCTTCCATTTCCTCTCATTTGGCCAGTTTTACATATATTAGAGCACGACTGCCATCTTTATCCACCAAGCCCTCCACAAACATCTGGTTGCCTTCATGGAAGATTTAATCTTTGGGCACATGAAGGTTATCAGTTATCTCTCCTTGCATCTTCCTAAATTTCCCACCAAATTCTCTTTAACTCCAACAAACAATCCCAGACCTTTTCTTGTTTTCTATCACAATTCACAGACCTACAACTGATTCTAAATCACCAGTACATCTCACTCTATTTGAAATTCACTTCATAACACTTTATTAGGCTATACTAATAAAAAATAAATCTTAAGGGAGTTAGGTAAATGTGTGTGTGTGTGTGTGTGTGTGTGTGTGTGTGTGTGTGTGTAGGTACACAATCAGACACAATTAGGCGCTAGAAACAGTAAAAGGGTTATAGAAGGCAAGATAACGATTAAGCTTTCAATTACATAGTACTACTAAAAATAATGGTATCTCATTATTTTCAAAGATTTTTTTCATTAACCCCCATTACAATAATTACAATAAAAATTCAAATATGGATCAGTGAAGGACGGAACATAAGGAAATGTTAAACTTGATCTGGGCCATAACTCACTTGAAGGGAGAAAGCAAATATGATGTGATCAAGACAAGGAAATAATCCCTGTAAACTTCTAAATAGCTCTATTTAAAAATATTCATCATGACATTCATTTCAAACAAAAATGCTTTATTAAAATAGACTATATCATATACAATAAATGAAAACATCTAGAGAATTAAATTGCCTCCTTTGATCTCTCCATTGGCTACCCCAAACCTACAAGCTAAGTCCTTATAGCATAATACACAAAAACCCTTGAGGCCAGGAACTGGGCTTCATTTCCTGTCACACTCATACCTCATATTTTGCATCCACATCTCTGTTATACTTTCTGCCTGAAACATTCTCTCTACCTTTCCTTAAATGGCTAACTTTTCTTATGCATCCTTCATATCTCAACACAGCACATCCTCTGCCCCCAACCTCCCCCACCCCAGCCCGGAAGCTTTGCCTAAAACCCACAGGTTGGGTTAAGTGATTCTTCAGTATGCTTCAAAAAGAGCATACCTCTTTACTTCAATATCTAACATGTTAGACTGCAATTATGTTTAGTGTCTAAAAGGTAGCAACCATTTACTTTTGTGTCTAAACTCCCAGCCTGGTATAAATTTAAAAATTTTTTTATTATAAGAATTCTAGGAATTAGGAAATACAGCCAAGAGGAATTTTTAGGTGTATCTCATCTCATCAAGGGTTTTTGCAGAACTTAAGATGCGTCTTGAAATTATAGTATTGGAGGTTCGAATGCAGCTAGTCTCTGTTTAATTCAGTGTTTGGCTAAATAAAATAGGGTATATTTTAAATTGTTATTAATTTCAATTCTAAACAGGATATCCAAAAAGTCTGGAAATATGGATAAAATTACCTTATCGTATATTGTAATGCAATAACAATAGGCCATTTATTTTGTATTTACCTGTCTTTCCAGACTAGGTGACCACCTGTTTTTATATAAATACATACTTCAGCTAAGGACATCAATATTTTAAGAGCTACTTCAATCAGGAAATTCAGATACAGTCCTGTTAAGGACTGATTAATCTAGATCTTCATGAAGTACATTTGAAAGGCAATGGAAAGCATGATAGATCTTACAGTAGGACCTAGGAACCACTGTTTTGAGGGAACTCTTGCTATTATATTTGTTTGGTCCTTAGTACAATTAAAATTTGGACAGATTTATTCTAGTTAAGCCATAAGTGTCAACTTGTAAACTTGTTTGATTAAATAATTTAAAAAAGACAACGGAAAGCAAAGAGAGGCACAAGACTGATTACAGGGAAACAACTCCTTTCTATGTCGGCATTTACAGCTACCAAGGTTTCCCTAGGAAACAGAGGAATTGAAGATTTATCTAGCATCTTTCAAAATAGTGTGGCAGAAGGATCATTTTTAATATCACTGATTAGAAGTAAAGGTATTGGTGTAAGCATAGGGATGATGATGATTTCCAATTTCACAGAAGAGACTGTATTCCTTACATATATTCTACTGTTTTATTTTATTTAAGATTGAATAGAAAGCATAATTCAAGAATTTATTCTTTGAAAATCACACCAGGAAACCAGCTAACTGACTCTAGTCCAACCAATCTAGCATATGGTACCCAAGAGAGGAAGTCCCAGGTAACAACATCAGGCCCAATTCTGTGCCGGGACAGTAAGGCCTGGTATCCCCTCTTCTACCTTCAGAAGAAGGATCAAACCCTATAATTGTGAATAGTACAGGAAAATGTTGCAAAATGGAAATACACTGGGCCAACAAACATACAGCGCTTGTCATTCATCAGATGAAAAATTTAAGTTTCTGTTGTAAAATAGAGTACTGTTTACTTATATTATCATGAAGTTCTGTTTATTCAGTAACTATTCCAATGCAAAATGGATTATGGTCCTTTAAGGATTAAAGATGAAGCTATCAACTCACTGTTAATATTAAAATTTTTAAATACTTAAAGTATAACTACGCCCTCTTTTGAGGAAGAAGTTGCAAAGGGTCAGGGGTACACCAAAACATGTTGCATGTAAATATTAAAAGAAACAGACCAGTTTAGATGTTTAAGGTGGCATTGAAATTCCAGGTTAAATGTATTTGGGAGGAAAAAAAAGATAAATAAATATAAATAAATAAATAAATAAATAAAATTTAACAAAATATGTTTTGAAAATTAAAATGTTTATCACAACATATCTAAATAAAAATGTGTAACTTAATTTATAAGTACATTTGGTTATTGTAATATTCAAAGAAATCTCCTTTAATTATAGTCTATCGTAGAATATAAACTACTTAAAAATAAAACCATTGAATTTTGTCATCAATATTGTGGCAAACTAAAGCAACTAAAACATTTAAAGTTTTCCCAAGTGGAAAGGAAGTACATAAATGATCATTAATGTTTCTGACACAATCAATTCCCGCAAAAATGCAAAAGAATTAAAAAAATAATCCAAAAAACAAGAATCAATCAAAATCTTTTAAAAGCACTGTTCTTTTCAGCTGCCAATTTTATAGACAAGAAATATGCTCTACAATATAACATATGTGCAATTTTGAGGCAATTTTAGGATTAAGTGAAAGTGTTAGCGATGGATTTCCTTGATTCTTGGGCTTTAAATTGGGATTCTGAGATCAAAACAGAAATTTTTGATAAGGAAATTCTCTCATAATTAACAAACAGCTTCAGAACAAAGTTTTAAAATGTTTTAAATGCTTACTCAACAACAGTAAAACACTGTGCAAGCTTAAAAATAAAATTATTTGATTAGAAACATGCCATAAAATGCCTGTATCTTCTTCAAACTTGTTAATGTGCTGACACAGTGATCAATTAGTCAAGTCTCAACTTTCTTTAAAAACTGATTCTATCTTAACCAAACTGTAATTCACCATTCAATGAGCCCAAGGGAAATCGCAACCATTCTGTCCCCACAAAAAAGGAATTCAAATTATTACAAATTTTACTTTTAAAACTCAAATATATTACCATGTAAATATATTTTACTTCAATTTTGGATCCATAATTTAGAAAAAATTTTAAAATGTATGTGTACCTCAAAAATAAAGCAGCTATAATTCCAATTACTAAAATATTAGAAAAAAATTTTTAATTGA
>NW_006442484.1:60127745-60141573 GCF_000325575.1 Pteropus alecto
AAACTAAGGCAGTTTCTATGGGCCTGATTTTTCAAAAACGCACAACTCTGTGGGTATGTAGTTTAATATTTATAAGACAAACGTTTTAAAAGTTGTTGAAAGCTACTTCTGGCCAGTTTATAAAACCATAAAATGGTGTATTAATGAGAAAGTAGATTTATCATCTTTTTCTTTAATAAAATTGCGGCTCTGGGTTAAAAATTCCAGATTATACATATGTTGTCACTTGTCCAGTCATCTCTGTCTACCAAGCTGTCTCAGTGCCCGTATTCTCAAAGACTTGAAAACTTAAAGGCGCTGTATCATATCAAACATCACTGCAGGTTCAGCATACTATTGGTCCCACAAATATAAACATATTTATGTTAGCGAAGCATTCAGTAAATGTGATACACAGACTTAATATTGAAATTTGATTAGTATGTGGTTGGATTTTTTAAATGTATTTTTTTCTTAACTTCAATTTGCAAAGTGATATCGAAGTGCCTCTCCTCTTATCACAAAACAAACAAATAAAACAGAAATACCTAATATCAGTTACTGGCTGCCATAAACTCTCTTTCAACCCTGTCTCTACTTATGCCTCTAAGGTAATTCAAATGAAGCGCTTTTCCCTGTAACGAAACAAAGCTGGGTAAAAGTCAAAATCGTAGCCATCATGTAGTTGTACAGTTCGAGGATAGGTCATGAACACTTAAGTAGTCTACATAGCACCAAAATAAAATCAGAGCGCTTAAAATCACTGAAACAACTGCAATTGGTCTTTTCTAGTCACTGACTTCAAAAACTATTCACAAGGAGCAACTGAAAATGCCCCACCAAGATGAGCACAAACTTTAGACGAAAGGCAGCTGTAAGCTGGACGTGTCCACGAGCCCCAGATATCAACACGTCCTGTGCCCGCACCACAGATGTGAACTGGGGAGGAACATGAAGGACCACATCGACGTGACGTGGAAGGGACCCTAGCGAGCCGATCGCTAAGGGGGTCCCCGCGGTACGCGCGACCTGGGGAGAGCCCGGGCCGGCCAGCGACGGCGCGCACACGCGCACACGCAGAGAAGCGCTCCCCCGCCCGGAAAGGGTGTCGCGAGGACCAGCGGCGCCCCCCGCGCGGAACCCGAAGGAACCAGGAAAGCAGGACTCTAGCCGAAATGCAGCGAGGGTCCCGGAGCAGACGACCCACCTGAGGGGCGGCAGCGCCCGAGCTCATCTCCGCCAGGCTGGGGGTCCGAGAAGACCCTGGGTCCGCCCACACCGCCTGGATCTCTCCTCGGGACCCCTCCCACCTTCGGTGTCTCTGTACTGAAGGTAAGGGAGGCTGGTTCAGGAGTACCGAGTCGCAGCCCAAGCCTACCCGCCAGTCCCGGCAGGACCGCGAACGCGCGGGGAGGAAGACACTTACCGCTCGGGTCGCAGCAGGTTCTCTTGGGGTTGGCCCCTCCAAGGGGGCTCCCGACCCGCCCCACGCCGGTGGCCACGACAGGACGCGTTCTCCAGCTCTAGCCGGGTGAGGCGCCGGGTGGCTCCACGCGTAGCAGGACCCACTTTTACTCTTCCGGACAACGGCCAACAGTGGTGACCTAGCCTCTTGTGAGGTGGTTCCCGGCGACTGCAGCGGAGACCGTGACTGGAGATTACAGTTGAGGTTTGAAAACTGCAGCCGCGTTGCGGGGCAGGGCTGTATGCTAGGTCCCACCTCCTTGGTCAGGAGAGCCAATCCCAGTGCGCGTGTAGGGCGGGGCTATCACGTGACGGGCGGGCGGGGCCCGGCAGGCGGTGCGTGCTGTGGGGCGGGGCCCGGTGGTGAGAGGGTGCGGCCCGCACCCGGCTGGCCGGAGGCTGGGCGGAGCTGCGGAGCAGGTGGGGCCCTGGGGTAATTGCCACCAGGAAGGGGTGAGGCGGTAGCTGCTATGGCCGCGCATCTGGTTGTAACTCTAACTGGGTACACCACTCTCCGCCTTCGGAGTAGTCAGTCCACGAGGTGCGAATATCTGCAGACTAGGGAGAGAGAAGAAGCAAAGTTAGTCCTAGCTGCTTCCCACTCATTCCCAAACTTCTGTTCTTATTAAAGACCTGTTTTCTGACTCTTCCAGGTCATCTTCTCTGTGACCTAAACCCACTCCGCAGGTGGAAAGCCCATTTTGCTACAACTTGGCAAGCATCATCATCACTTGGGGATTTATGGAGCCTGGGCCCCTCCGTTAAAGTCTGCTGCAGCAAACTGAGACCTTCTGAGACATGGCGGAAGGCAATGTAAGCAAAGTCTGAATAGGATGAATTGCTGATTTTGCGTAGAAGAGTACTAAGCAAAAAGGAGAAAGCCCACAGCAAACTGCTCAGGATGTTTGTTATCCCTTGAAGGAATGAAAAAGTTTTAAGTTCTGTGCAAGATGCAATTGAAGTTTTGTTTTATTCTATATAATCTAAGACTGGTTGCAGAGTATATTTAAATAATTGTAGAAGACTATTGGGAAGGTATATTGGGAGGGGAATCGCTCTCAAAAGACTTTCATACTCAATATTTAAAGAGGTTTCCTTGTTCTATCCCAGTAAGCCAAGCAAATTCCCTTTAAGCCATCCATTTTCTATTCCATACTGTATTTTTCCCATGATAAATGCATAAAATGCTACAAAGTCATTCAGTGAAGTCTGCTTGTTCTTAACTGACTCTTCCCAGTTTTATATGTCTATTCTCTAGGCCTTGTCACTTGGAGAATATTGCTTCCGTCTATTTAGTTTCTTGTTTCTAACTATTGGAGTGACTAGAGAAGCCCAAAGTTAAGATGGAAACAAAACACACTGAAATGGACTTTTCAGTTATCATTATCTAAGAGTCCACAAATGAGGTTGTTTCTATCTTTTCTGTTTATGTATACAGGGATAGCATCCCAGAGGTCTCATCACCAGAACTGAAAACGGTAACCTCTAGGATTACAGGACTGAGTTGTGGTGATTTTTGTTTTGTGTGTATTTAACTCTGGACCTTTCCAATTCCAACACTTGGATCAGTCGTCAGCTCTTAGCAATCTCCTCACAATTATCCTTCTTCTCTTTCACTTACCCAGTACCACGTCACTGCACATCTAGATGCAGACCTTTCTCTCCATCACTGCTTTAAACCAACCCCCCTGTAGTCATAAGCCCTTGGCTCCAACCAATCAGCCTCCCAGTGGTCTTTCCATGTCTTGCATTTTCCTGCCTCTGCCTTGGCTCAAGCTTTCCACCATCTTCCTCACCAACACCTGTTCCATCACTTTCCAACTTAAGGAAGTTCTCCTCTCCAGAAATCAGAAATCTTCTGTTTTCTACATTCTACTCCCAGCTTTATCACCTCTTTGCCCTATATTCCTAGATGCAGGGCTTATGCTTATTCCATGTGTTTCTCTTATGCCCCTAAATAGATTATTAACCGTTGTGCCTGACGTCAGATTTTCCAGCTAGATTTAGCACACTATCCCAAGGATATTTAACTACACTTGCATGGTGTCAAGAACTGCTGTTCAAGAAACAAGGAAGTCCTGGTGCTAAGGAGCAGACTGTACCATCTGTGGCCTTGCAATAAAATTCAGGACTCAACATGTCTCTCCTTCTACCTCATTTACCTAAAACCATAACGATATCAAAGGTACATGTTCATGCTTTCATTCTCTTGAGTAGGAAATTTGCATATGACCAATGATCATTCTGTGGTTATTGTCCCTGACCACACAGTTTATTAAGTTGATCCTTGAATGCCACATACTGGCCAGGGATGGTGGTTGTAATTGGCTGAATGTGTCCCCAGCAAATTCATATGTTGAAGTCTAACACCCAGTACTTCAGAATGTGATTGTATTTGGAGATAGGGCCTTTAAAGAGATAATTAAGGTAAAATGAGATTATATTGGTGGGCCCTTCTTCAACATGAAGAGATTACAACACAGATAACATAGACTGAGGGACAACCATGTGAAGACAGTGAGAAGGTGGTTATCAGCAAACCAAGGAGAGAAATCTCAGAAGAAACTAAATCTGCTAACACCTTGCTCTCGGACCTCTGGCCTCCAGAACCATAAGAAAATACATTTCTGTTGTTAAAGGCTTCCAGTCTGTGATATTTGTTATGGCAGCCCTAGCAAACTAATATAGTGGTTCTCTCTGATCACTCCAAGTGAATCACCATATCTGATCATGCCACGATATTCATCACGTTTCTTCCAGGAAAAGTGCCCTCCGCAATCACACCAGGTCACATGCTGACCAAGTACTGACCAGAGAAGGTGACCATCACCTTTACATTTACTCCCTACAGATACAGACAAGGTGGGTGGAATTTTATATAGAGAAGAAGGCCCTAAATTTAAAACTCCTGCCATTGACATATGCTCCTTCAGAAGAAAGCCTTACCAGTCATTTTTTGTGTCAAGATCCTACAATTCAATCTATGTGGAAAGTGCAGAACAAGCACAACCTGTCTCCAAGTGAATAAATTGTGGCTAGGTTAAAGGTGGCCAGACACAAGAGGAGCCAACAGCCTCTGAAGGAGTTTGGCTTAAACCTCCACCCAACAGAGGTAGTCATGTTGAATGGAGACAGACTAGTCCAAATAGATCCCTTCTCTGGAGGTAGTGCTAGATGTACTCAGATGCATAAGCACAGTGCATTTATCCATGGTGCCTATAGCACATTCCAATTTAGGAAGCACTGGAGACCACATTGATTCTAGGAGATCTTCTATCCCCTGGCTCTCTTAAAACAAACCCTGTTAGCAAAGGTAATTAGGGGAAGTCTTTCCTGATGAGAGACATAACTCAGGCTGGTATAGGTGTCTTCTTCAAAGGGTAACACAATTCTTTTCTCAAAAGTACCCATGATTGACTGGGATCTAAATTACCAATCAATCAAACCACCCACCATGGTTTATAGAGTATAAACTTCCAAACACCGCCTAAAAGAAATGTCATGCAGGCCCCATATGTCATTTTAAATGTTCTAATACATAGTCACATTTAAAAAGTAAATGCACATTAAATTCATTTTGATTATTTAACCCAGTGTGTCCAAAATATTGTCATTTCAATATGGAATAAATATGAAAATTATTAATGATATACTTTACAGTCATTTTTTTATATTGTCTTAAATAAGATGTATTTTACATTTACAGCACATCTCAATTCAGATGGTAAATTTTCATCAAAAACAATTGATCTGTATTTAGATTATACAAAATTTATAATTGGGGGAAAAAGATTCATATCCCTACATTGTTTCAGACATAAAAGTTTTCAATAACTAAATACAGTATCAATTTCTTAATTTAAATTTTATTTAAATGAAATAAAGTGATAATTCATTCATGCTAGGCACATATCAGTTGCTCCATAGCCACATTGGTGGCTACTGTATTGGACAGCACAGGTCCAAAGAGCTAGAAACGTACCTCTTAACTGCTTCTAAACCTCAAAATTGTTTAATGCAGTACTAGACACAATGTAGGTTCTCAATAAATCATAGCATCAGAGCAGTTTGAAACTTCAAAAATCCTTAAGGGTCTATAGCCCAACCCTTTTATTTATTTGTTTGTTTGTTTGTTTAATTTTTTGTTTTTTAAGAAATAATTTTTTAAAATTTATTTTTTATGGTGGCATTGGTTAATGAAATATAATGTTTCAGCTGTACACTTTAACAATAAGTCATATATACCAACTCCTTTGTTTTAGAAAGGAGAAAATCTAGAATGAGAGAAGTTAAGGGACTTGCAAAAGATCACACAACTGAACCAGTTGATGCATATCTGAATAAGAATTTAGGTCTTCTGATTCATAATTCTACCTCATTATGTCAGACATACTTTAGGCAAGATTTTTAAAAATTTATTTGAATAATCACTTGAATTATGATACAGGCAAAGAAAAATATATCCCAGTTGCATTTGCATAATCTGATAAAAAAAAAAAAAGTGTCTCTGAGAATATTTAAGGCCTCTTTCCACCATGGTTTTTGGGCTAGGTGATTTATCTGTCACTCACTCTTACCTTGGCCTGTTACTGCTTCCTCTTCTTGGAGCCATCTCATTGCACATTTGTCTCAACCAACCCCAGAGCATCCGGCCACATTTTTCTGTCTGCAGCTGTCCTCACCCAGCTGTCTCCAACAATTTGGTTAAGGTTGTGCTTTAGAGAACCCTTTATATATGCAAATCAAAGTATTCAGTAGAAACTGCAACCAAGTTGTAGAAAAACTGATATCTTTCAGCCACAAATACATCAGCTCTGAGGTCCTGCCTTATGAGAGTTTGTGTGTGTGTGTGTGTGTGTGTGTGTGTGTGTGTGTGAAAGATGATGTATGTGTGGTTAAGTGTGTGGAATTCACAGCCCAACTCTGCCCATTCCTAATTGTGTGACTTTAGACAATCCTCAGTTTCCTCATCTGTAAAGTGAGGATAGTAATAATAGCTACATCTTTGAGACTAAAATATGATAATACATATAAACCATAGTGCCTGACTAGAATAAGCCCTCAGTCTGTACAAGTTGTTATTTTTCAGTGGTCTGCAGGCTCCCTGAGAAGGAGGACTTCAGATAATTGGCTCACTATGGCACCTTGTGACTAGCAAAATGCTTGCAACATAGTAGGACCTAAGTGATTAATTGTTGAATGACTTTATAAGATATTTATGGTTTTCCTCAAATCTTATTATTGATGCCAGGAGAGATCTTGAGGAAAGAATATGGTGAAGTCACTGGTAAGAATAGGGGAGAAGGAGGTGGCTGCTTTCCTCCCTCAGAATCTATCTGGTGGAGCACCTATGTTCAAAATGAAGTTGTAAGGTGAACAAATGGTGACATCAAGGGCTATGTCTGATAAAGAAATTAAAGTCACTTGTGTTTAAAGGGAAGTAGATATCAAGTGGCACAAAAAAATAAATATAGAATGTAAAATTGTCATTTATTTGATTTTGGTAGATAAATGTCTACTAGTGCTCCCCAACAAATCTCCTGTTTTACTTCCCTAAGATACTTCCTCTACCGACTGCATATTCCATGAATCATGTTCTGGTGTCACATTCTCCAGAGCACACGGCAGGTAAGAAATAGTAAAGCTTTCAGGATTCCTTGACCAAGTAAGTGTTCTTGCAACAGGCAGTAACAAGCATAGATGAGGCAGGGATAACTTTTAACCCCTACCAGCTTCCTTGTTGGGAGTGTTCTTTGCCTCAGCTGGCTTAAGGTGACAGCATGAACATTGAAAGAGCAAATCTGCTCTACTAGCTGAGTCCCTTCACGGCATAAAAGTGTTGGTAATGTGGGAAATGGTAATATTAATGATTATCACAGTATCCCTGACATTGTGAATATTCAAAGCATTCTTGAGTTTTTTCAGTAGTTAACCTTACCTTTAAATTTATAGAGTAACATTTCTTAGCTTCATGTTTACAAAAAAAGAAAAAGCAATATAAGTATAGAGCTATTCAGAAACTCTGAATTATAAGAGAATGGGTCTGTAATTTACTAGCTGTGAGAATTTGAGCAGGTTATAATATCTCTATGCCTCTGTTTTTCATGTGTAAAATGGAAATAATATATTTATCCCATTGGGTACAAAGTAACAATAGCTCATAAATATTGAGCCTGGCGCTGTTCTAACTCCTACGAGTAAAGTGCTATATTTTCCTGCTTTAAAGAAAACTAAGGGACATGGAAGTAATATACTTTCCCACAGTAACCTAAGTTACTAGTGGAGCTGGGATTCAAGCTCACCCTTTACTATATTGCCTTTTACTGTGGATATTTAATAACTGTAGGTAGTCACAATAGAGCACAGGTTCTTGGGTGTTTAATTCACCTTAGTTCCTGCTCTTTTCATCTTTTTGTTTTCTCTCACACCTACTATTCCAAAATTTCTTAATTGTTAAAATAACATACAACAAATGCAAGAGGAGGGGACTAACATGATCCATTTGGCAATGGATTAGAGTTAGAGACATTGGTATGACCTAATATTTAGCTTAATATAGATGCAGATGTTTACATATAGAAATATTTATAGATATGTGTGTGTTTATACTCTTACCTGCTGCTGCCAGCTGAGAGCATGTAGAAATAATGACACCTGAGGAGCAATAAGCACACCTACTACTCAGGTCTTTGTTTCTAATAGCATTCTTCAATAAAAGGAACCAAAGCCCCTTGGAGAAATTGATGCTTCTAAGACTGGGCAGGAAACATACAGATGGGCTTAGAACATTGTGTAATGCCAGAAAGAAGGAAGTTCAAACAAACAAACAAACTAAAACACCACACAGTGACGGGAGTATGTCAAGGGGACCCAGAGGCCAACTGAAAGATCTCCCAATGGCCAAAACTGGGACAATTTGAGCAACACAATAAACAAAGTAGTATTGGATTATGACCCAAAGTAGAAAACAAATATCCATGAGTACATACTGATACAAATAAATGATCAAATAAATAAATGGGAAAAAATAGACAAATCTCCTATGCAGAAGAATTATGAATAATTTATGTAGATACTCCCTCCTCAAGTTGGTGGAGTATAACTCCCTACTCCTTAAGTATCGGCTGTGCAGAGTGACTTTCTTCCAAAGAGCACATAATGGAAAGGGAGAAAAAAAGAGTAACTTTTTAAAAAATAACCTGACAAACAGTGCCTCAAGCCCAGTGAACAAGGATAGCAGTGATAGTCACATCAAGTTGATAATACATACCCTTAATATGATGATATAATGAGAATGGCGCTTCACTTCTGTGGTCTTCCTCTTTAAAACCTATAACCCAGCTCGACCATTAGAAAAACATCAGACAAATCCCAGTTGAGGGACATACTTCAAAATACCCGACCTCTACTCTTCAAAATTGTCAAAGCCATCAAAAACAGGGCAAGTCTGAGAAGCTGTCACTATCAAGTGGCACTTAAGGTAACATGATGACTAAATGTCATGTGGTATCCTGGATGGGATCCTGGAACAGAAAAATGACATTAAGGAAATCCAACTAAAGTATAAACTTTAGTTAGCAATAATTAATATCACTTCATTAATTATAACAAATATACCCTACTAATATAAGATACTAACAAGGAAACTGGTTATGGGGTACTTTCGGTAATATCTTTGCAATAATTCTGTAATTCTAAAACTGTTCTAAAAGAAAAAGGTGATTTAAAATAATGAATGAGTGTATCAGTGCTTAAAATATTCAAATTTAGGGAACTATAGAATCAGAAATTAGAGCTAGAAATAACCCTTGAGAGTGAAGGAAAGAACAAAATCTATAAAATAACCAAAATACAGTCTGCCTATTATTTTTGCAGTCCATTCAAAATACCATTCTATTAGCAATCTGATGCAGGTTCAATCTTTTCAACCTCTGAGAAAAGTTTCCAAGCCTTGAGGGAAAATATATGTGACAGTAATACAAAGAAGGATCTAAAGAATTGTGTGTTTCAATATAATACTTGTCATCTAATTCCAATCACAAAGTGAATCTTTCATTTAGCAATTCCCAAACTGTATTAGGGAGACCCCAACACCTTTTTAAGAAGTCCCCAAGGTTGAAATTAGAATCTGGAACAAGTAAGACTAGGGCCAGAAGCAATTCTATGACAGAAGCGGAGTGGCGAGGAGATCGGGCCCTGGAAGCAGGAGTCTAGTGACACCTCCTTTGTCCACTGTTAGTGTTGTTGACAGCATTAATTGCACGTAGAACCTTGTGTTTTAGCAGTAGTGGTGTCTTCACTTGAGCAGTACATGTATGTGACTTTGGATATTGTTCCTGGTTATCTTATTTTGCCCTAGTTCTCCAGCTCGGATCTCGATTCTGTGAACTACACCAGAGGTCCCCAACCGCTAGGCCGTGGACTGGTATTGGTCTGTGGCCTGTTAGGAACCTGGCCGCACAGCAGAAGGTGAGCAGCAGAGGAGCAAGCAAAACTTCATCTATATTTGCAGCCGCTCCCCAGAGCATCAGATCATCAGGCATCAGATTCTTATAGGAGCACCGGTCCCTGGTGCCAGATAGGTTGGGGACCGCTGATTACAATATCTTTAAATACATTCCTTTTCAGCTTCAATCATCCAGAGGCATTTAATTGCTTGCAATTAATAACTCTGACTGATCCTACCAAAAATTGGTTTCTTAGTTCACTTTGTAGTTTTTTGACCACTTTTAATGTTAGCTTTTCTGAAATTCCATAGTTAATTAAAGGAAAGAAAAAGCAAAATAAACTTACCTTTTGTTTTATCTGCTATAAAAAATAAGCAACTGTGTAAATAAATTAAAATGTTTAGCATATTGAAAGGTGAGAAAAAAATGTTGGCCTTCTACTCCAGCTCTAAACTTTGACCTAAATTTTGGAATTGTGATTCAAATTTCAACTAGCAGAATGTAAGATTTTTATGTGTTACTTCCCAGTTATGCAATTTCTATAAAATGGGCAGGAGGCTCTGAAGAGAATGACTGATGACGCCATCCCATGTGCTTAGTTCATTATAAATCATTTCAAGTAACTGCAGCCTGTCTGAGCCAATCAAAACAGAAATGTTCTAACACATTTGAGAGTATCTCGTTTTATAGAGTGCTTAAGAAAGGCATGAAAAGCACACTAGATTTCAAATGTACCAAATTATCCATAAAGGATTTTGGAACTGCTTCCTATTAGGTTACTTTTTGTTATTATTTAATGTGATATATAAAATATAATGCTTTTCTGCTTGAGTTCATAGGGTCTGGAATGGTTCTGACTTCTACAATTTTGCAAGCAAATTTTACAATATTTTTATTCTACTCATTTTCTAGCTAGAATTCAAAGGTGAAAAGAATGTGGGCTAGTTAGGCCCTTCAGGTCTTCTCATTTCATGCTAACTGAGATTATTAGAGACTAAAATTAATTTTGATGAGAAAAAGCATCTTCTTCTACAATTGAAATATTATCTCAGATTAAGGATTCTTTGAAGTAGAGTCTTGAAGTTATTTAGGGAAAACATGAGGGAAGAAATCCATTGCTTTTTTTCTCTAATGCTCTTTGATTGTCCAAGTTTGAGTTTAGGGGTTCTTGGACCTGTATTCTGCTATTTCCAAGTTAACTTCTCAGAGGAAAGTTTTGTTTATAGGAGAAGTCAACATGAAAGCATAAATGAACACACCCTGCCTTGAGAACAGGTTGAGAAATTGAAAAACAGGCACACGTAATGACCAGTGATAGCCTATTTCTTTCAGACCTAAATTGGGGGTGCATCTTTTTAAATATGAGGTTTTGAGTACTTTGTAGATGATTATCTTGGTGTCTTGAGAGAACCTGCATAAGCATAAAGTCATTTGTCTTTACTTCTTCCTGTCTCTCACCCAGGGTATTTGTCTCTTTCTGTACTTGCTAAGAACAGGAAATCGCAGAAATGAAGATTTAATCAGTTCCCATTACTTCAGTGAGCCTTTTTCAGTTTAACTTAGGCCAACAGCACATTTATATTTACCCAAATAAATTATACAACTTGTCAGAATAGGTTAGTTTTGTATAGTTTTTAACTATCTTCTAATCTTCCAGGCCTTGAGTTCTTCTCATTATTAAGTCTTATCTCTGAGACAGTTGCTCTTTCAAAGTAAAAATAGGCAATACCTTTGAGACACTTTTCATTACTCATTGACCTAGAAATATCCCCTTCTAGTAACTCAGTCCTGAGCAGGTCTAAAAAAGCTTTTAGGCCAGCTGTGCATGCTGAATATGGCACAGGATGTATTCATATTAAAAGGACCTGAAGTCTGTGCAGCATTTTAGAGTTGATATAATGCTTTCACATGCAATATTTTTTCTGAGCTTCAACAATCCTGAGATTACTGTAAACAAGGCTATAATCATCCTACTTTACAAATGAGAAAAGAGACTCTGAGAGTGACTTTCCCAACTGAGATCAGGGCTCAGTCTAGAACTAAAGACTGTAGACCCTTCTGGGCTACCTACCCCTAAAGGAAGACTATCCAGAGAGCAAAGTTATCAGACCTGCTTTCTCTCCTCTCCATCCCTACCCTTTTTCTGAAAGATTATAGGAGGCCCTATGATAGAGTAACCTTGGACAGTGGGGAAGAGAGGAGGTAATTTTTCAGGAGGACCAAAATCCAGATGGCAAGCCTGATAGAGCCCCATGGCTATCTTACTTGCAGCCTTAGGATACTCAAAAACTTAGTATTCATGTCTTCCCAGCTGGCTGGGCCATGCTCACTCCTTGCTACCGCCCTGAGGCAGTTTTGGGTGGGGAATTAGAAAAATCAATAATGGTTTACCACCTAAAGTCATAAGATTTAGCACAGAACTGAGAATTCCAAACCAGTAGCCAAGGTTCCAGAAAAATATTTGAGAGAAAGGAGCATACCAGTTTTTAAAGATTGACATTTCTGTAGTGAAATTACATTAAGTACAAAGGATTAATGTTTCTGAAGTGAAATGACAGGAGTGCTCTAAATAAAGCATGGCAATACATTTTTTGTGTTTGAGATGCTATGTATATGTCATTCCATCAAATTCTTGAAATACAACCTTGAGGTTGGCCATTATTATTCTTCTTTCTCAGATAAGGAAACTCAGGCTCACATAATTGGAGTGACCTGCTTGAGGCTAGAAATGGAAACAGAATTTGAATTCAGACAACAAATCCCACGTCCTTTTCATTATACTGCACTTCACCCTAAGTAATAGGTTACCTGTTCTCATTTTTTATTTCTCTTTATGTCCCATCTTCATAACTCATTGTACAAACAAGTTTGCATTACTATGGTGGAAAGCTACTTATCTGGCGGTCTAACTTCTAAGGACAGGAAGTCTGCAAAAATCCTCTGAGAAGCAGAACAGATGTTACAACAGGCATTCATATGTGAGAAGATTCTCTTTGGCCGTGATTATGTCTTTTATGTCTACCCTATAATTATTTTGGATATTATAATACTTCAATAATAGGATACTGCAGGAGCTTTCCCTCTGATCTTCCGATGACTGGCTGCTCTTCCACCTTCAGTTCTCATCTTAAATAGTACATCCTCTGAGAGACTTTCCCTGTCCACCACTGCTCCTGTTCTTTATAGTACTTTTTATCATAATTAATACTTTTAGATTTATTTGTTTACTGCCTGTCTTCCCCATGAGACCGTAAACTCCCTAAAGACAGGACTCATGACTGCTTTATTCAGCAGTGCTTCCTCAGCACTTATCATGGTGCCTAGCACAAAGCAGCAGCTCAGTAAATGTTGATTGGATGGATGGATGGATGGATGGGTGGATGGATGGATGAATCATTCTCAGAAGAATTTCCAAAGAGATCTGAAGAAATAGGTGATTTGATAATCTGATCTAGGGAAGGCTGTATTACTTTTGGACTAGGGTATGTCAGTCACCTTTTACCTTACAAATAGGCCTGAGAGCTGGTGGCTTCCCCAAAACAATATACGGGAACTGTGAGGCCAGTCCACCTGGACAGAAGGGGAAAGGGAAGTAAATATACTAAGCACTTACCAAATCCAAAGCAATGTGCTAGAAACATTATCTTATTTAACGTAAAAAGCACTGCACCACATGAGAAAGAAATTATCCCTACTTTACAAATGAAAAAAGTAAGACTCAGATTGGTGAGGTTGCCCAAGGTCATATAACAAATAAGTGGCAGAGCCAGGATATGGAGCTGAATTTGTCATATTTTAAAGACCATGCTTTATTTTTTTTAATCAAATTCACTTTATTTAAATTTTTTATTGGCCTATAACTTACACATAAATTATAGGTTCATATTTTAAATGCATTGCTCGTTAAAATCTAAATATGTGTTTACTTTGCAACTACA
>NW_006442484.1:60141623-60144295 GCF_000325575.1 Pteropus alecto
TACACTTCCTCAGTCATTATTCCCAATGCTACCACTACTTTGACTTCTATCATGACAGACTCCTGTTGCCTAGTTTTAAACTTCATATAGATGGAATCTTACAATATGCCTCTTTTGTGTTGGGCTTCTTTTGTCTACAAGATTCAATCCTGGTGTTGCTTACAGCAGTAATTGATTCTTTTACATCATTGACTTATATTCCAAAATATGAATATAATCACAATTTATTTATTTATTCTACTGTTATTTCCTATGTTATTAAGTGCTATGAACATTCTCGAACAGGTGGACATACACACTCATTTCTGTTGAGTATACACTCAGAAGTGAAATTGCTGGTCATAGTTATGCATTTGTACAGCTTTAGTCAATTCTGCCACTTTTTAAACTTTTCTTGTTTAGAAAAACAAAAGTGCAGCTCACTGCCAGCGTTCATTTAGTATCACATGTAGGAATGCTACGTTTTCTAGGATTTGACATTTTCAGCAATCGAGAACTGCTATATTTTGTAAATGGAAATACCACTACTAAAAACAGAATGCTATAAATAGAATGAGGTTATCTTTTTCCCAAAGACTGTTGATATTCTAGAGCAATGTGAAAATAATGATAAAAGTGGTAAACTTGGGGGCTAAGGTTAGGACTATAATTTGTGAGTTATCTTGGGGTAAACGCTGAAGCTGCAAGTGTTGCTGGTGAATATTCTTGGAGCAAACGGGAAAAGGGATAAAGTGTTTACATCAATTTACACTCTTACCGGCGATGTAGAGAATTCCCATTGCTTCTCATCCTTGCCAGCTGTTGCTAGCATCAGTCCTTTCAATTTTAGTCACTCTGGAGGAAGAAGGCCATGCTTTTATAAACTACACTTTGATGGCTTAGCATGTGGGTCATGAGCCCTCAGAATAGGGAGGACCAAGAGTTAGCTTCTGCTTCTTGGATGAAGCTGACTTGATATTATTCCCAGGTTTCTAGTATCTCAGGAAAATGAGGCTCACGTGTCTGGATACAAAGTGGGTGAAGAAGTGGAGCCTCCCCAAAGGAAAGAACAGTCTATAATAACTCGCTCATTAATGTGATTGAGGCAAATGGACCCACTGAGAGCGAAATAGGTCACAGCAAAGGGAAGAACTTTTCTCCCTTTGGTCAGAGTCACAGAGACCTGCAGCAGAAGAGTAAATAAGACCTCATCAAGCTAATCCACATTTTGAGCACAGAGCGGGACTCTTTTAGGTAAGGAAGTGCCCACTTCATGTAGGAGGTCAATATCAGATGCCTGCAACCACAGTCATCATATTTTTAGCACTTCCTATGTGCCAGACACAGTGTTTCATGCTTTATAGAATGCAGTAGTTAGGGCTGTTGGGTTGTAAGTAACAGATTTAAAGATTTAAAGATTAATTAACTTAAAGAATGGTTCTTTATTCTGAATTGCCCTTCTTTTCAAGTGGGTGTTAAAATTTATTTCATTTTATATAGTAATGATAAGAGCAAAAGATAATTACTCATTATTAGTAGAAAATGTTCCTTTTCACCACATGCAAAGTTCATAACACTAAGGCATTCGCCTGCCCCCACCAACAAATTTTTTCTTTTGTGTTGTTACGGGCTGAATTTTATTGCCACATGACACCCAGGTGGGAAGGCCACTGCTTCATACCATTCTCTAAAACCCGGGCATTTTCATTCTTTTATCCAAGAAAGGCCCTCAGGTTCTCATCAACATCCTATTTATTAATGTAGCAAGAATGTTAGGTGAGCTTGTATGACATTATTATTAACTCAAGTCTATGTTTTACTCAGATTTCTTAGTATTTATTCGATACCCTTTTTGCATTCCAGGATCCTATCCAGGATACCACACGACATCAGTCACTGTCTCATTAAGCTCCTTTTGGCTGTGGCTGTTTCTATGTGTCTCAGACTTTTCTTGGTTTTGATGATCTTGATAGTTTTGAGGAGTACAGGTCAGGTGTTTTGTAGAATGCTCGTATATTAGAATTTGATGTTTTTTCTTGTGGTTGAACTGAGGTTATGAGTTTTGGGAGGATGACCATAGAGGTAAAGTGCCATTTTTATCACATCCTATCACAGGAATATACTACCCATATGATTTATGACAGTTGATATTGACCTTGATCACCTGACAGAGGTAGTGTTTGTGAAATTTCTTCATGAAAGTTAGTCTTCCCCTCCCTTCCCCCATCTGTGCTCTACTTGGAAGGATGTCATTCTGGGCATCCCACATTTACAGGTTGAATAGCTACATAAATTATTTGAAATTCCTCTGCATGGAAGGTTTGTGTCTTCTTCATTTATTAATTATTTGATCATTTATTTATCATATGGACATGAATATTTATATTTTGTGTTATAATTCAATATTACTTTATTTTGTTGTTCGAATTATCCCAACTTTGGCCACTGGAGCTCTTTCAGCTGGCTCCCATATCATCTTGTATTTTTCCTAGAATCAGTCATTTTTCCAAGTAGTAGGGCTAAATTTTGAAATATGACTTTATATCTTAACTAAGGGCCTTAGCTCAGGACAGGTCAAAGTTAGGAAACATTAGTTTACTAGCATGTATGTATACAACTATCACCACACCCAAACTGTGTGGCTAATTAGAAAAGATCTGTATATATACTCCAGCCACAAAGCTATTGGCATT
>NW_006442484.1:60144356-60151881 GCF_000325575.1 Pteropus alecto
GTTCCAAGATTCAGACAACCTGTTATCTTCTTTCCTCCTTAAACATTATTATGAGTGATATAACAGACAGGTTAATTGCAGATGAGAGAAAACAAACCCAAACATTTTCACTCCAAATTATCAGTAGTATTGTGTGAGGAAAAAACTCTGATGATTAGACATTGCTTTCCAAACCAATGAGTACACACCCCAGGGTACATAGTGTCTGGCCAAGAAACAGGCAAAATCAAAGTGGTATCTTACAGGATCAGCAAATTTCTTTAATATTTGAGGAAGTGGGGATCAGCTGTTATTAAAGCTAATGGGGAACATTCCTTATTTTCAAATTAAAACCAAGTTTGATGATATATGAAAGTTTCACTTAAAATAAATGAAGCATACAAGTAATTTTGTATTGGCAAGGCTGGCTTCAAGCCACATTTTCATATTTGGAGGGTCCTCTATCACTGTTGGTGATGTGATGCAACAATAAATGTTGACATGGTTTCCTAATCTAAATTGGAGTAATAGAAAATTATCACTAATTAGTGAATGGTTCTTTAGCCAACAGTTAAAATGGTTTGTTTCGTTGTTTTCTTCTGGGAAGCCAATCATTCAAGAATAGAATTGGTCCCCAGGGGAAATGTATAGCTCCTGTGCATTCTCCCTGCCTCTATTCCAAAAAAGAAATGCTGGTCTGGATTGGTCAGTTCAGAAACCCATTCTTGGATCTTGTCCTCTTTGGGGATTTTATCACTTGAGATTTCTCTTGCATTTCCAGGCCACGAGGCTGGAAGGTAAGAGGAGCTGCCCAACATCGGTCAGGTCTGGCCATGTAGTTTTTGGGTTTTCTCATTTTTCTGGACTCATCAGTAGTACTGTTTCCATTTAGGGATCCCTGTTACCTGAGAAGTCATAGAGTGGGCAATCTGGACCAGCTCCAGATTTTTATATTATATATCCAGATTCACATATCAACATATTCTCTTACTTCTTTTTATTAGCTGTCTATTTTTTCTTGGAAATTCCTTTTCCCTCTGAATAAGATGCAAAGGATCAAGCTGTGAGTGTGGGTTTAGGGAGAAACAGGCACAGGAAGTCTCTTGACCTTTTCTGGTCTCTTTAGAACCGACTACTTACTACAAAAGATATCTTTCATATGATTTAACCCAATTGAAAGGAGATTGGATTGGACATTAGAGGGAAAGCCTCATAGTAACAAAAAGCAGGGCTTTGCTTGGCCTAGAGCGAATAATTTAATTTGGGGGTGGAGGGAGGAAGAGAGATGTGTTGGCAATGTCGTGACAAAGTTCAAAACTTTGGATTTGAGGTCCATTTTCCAATGCCAACTGAATACCAACTAGATGTGAGTTATTACAGTACCCAAGTATTTTGTACACCAAGAAGTAGTAATTTACATTATAAATTGTCAAAGAAATATATATTTTTCCAATGATTTATGCTTTGAAAAATTGCTTACTTTTTCTTTCTAAATGAACAATTACTGACTAAAAAATTTTTGAGAGGATCATAATAATGAGGCAAATACAATGTGTGAAACTCATTTCTATCAATGTAAACATTATATCTTTATCAGATGGTCTCATTTTAGTTTATTATTGTGATTCCAAAGTTTAGTTTGGTTGACAAATAGGATACTTAGTCAACCCAGTATTTGTTTAGAAGGAAGAAAGAAAAAAAGCCATTAATAGTAAACATTTTTGATCAAGAAGAAGAAGAAAGTATGAAGAAAAAAATTTGTTCAATTCTTTGATTAAGTGTTTAAAGGCTTTCTGGCTGAAATAAAAAAACATCAAGAAAGACTCCTTGGAGGTGATTAATAGGTTGGTGGAAATTGTGCATTGTTTAAACAGTCACTAATTAAGTGGAGTTCAGATTTTATTAAAATAATGAAGGTAGATAAATTTATCATAATTGAAACATGTTGAGGTCAAAGGTTTAGAGAGAATGTTATGATACAAAAACCAGAAAGTTAGTGTCAATCTCTTGCTCTTCCCTTTCAGTAACAATGTCAAACTTTAGTCAGTTATAGAGGATGAATCTTTGCTTTAACTACTCTTATGTGATATATGAAATTCATTTCTAGTCTAAAATACAGAATAAAGTGTTTAATGGCACATCTGTTACATGAAATCTTGACAGGGATCCTCTTAACTCATATGAATTTACACGAGCTAGTTTTCAGAAAGAGACTGGTAAGTACAGGTCATTTTCATGTAGCCTTTAGTGATTGTCTACCTTCATAGTATATATTAGCCTTTTTCCTTTCCCTATTTCTTCCCATTAATTTCCATGTCCTAGTAATATTTTATTTGGTTAACTTATTTATACTACCAGTCAAATATAAAAAATGTTATTGATTAAATCAAAGGTTTCAAACTGGTGGACCCACAAGTCAAATTCAACCTATAGAAGTATTTGCTTTGAACCACCCAGTATTAAAAAGATCTAGATATATCACATAAAATTGTAGATTTCTGGGTTCCTCTTTCAACATTGGACCTGAATTTCTTATGACTAGAATTTGATGGAGCAAAATATTGGAATGCCCCCTTTAGGTAAACCCCACCACTCTCTGTTGCTTACACTTAGCCAATTTCAGTCGTTAAACACCTACTCAGCTCCTGGAGGTTTGTGAATACGTGACCCCTATATTAGACTGGTGTGTTTATGAAATAAGCGTTCAACCAAAATGGCTTAAAATAGTCTCAACCCATGTGAATTAAAAGACTATGATTTGTGTTATTCATTTCTTCAACATTAATTGATAGCCTAACAGGTAGTAAAATACGATTTTAGATGTAAACAAAATATTCCTAAATATCATGAAAATAAATATCATGAAAAGCAAATTTCCTATATCTATAAAACTAATTTCATGAAACCTTTATCCCTATTTTGTTTTCTTCCCTCTTGAGTTTTTTCCTCACCAAATATATCACAGAAAAGTCATAATGTGTTTTTTAAGAAGATTTATTTTGAATTAAGTGACTTCATGATACAACATGATTTTAAACAAAAATAGAGATCAGTATGAAAATAAAACAAATTGTACACATTAAAATATCTTCCCCTTAAAGCATTTCAGAATCATAAAAAAATACAACACAAAAGGGAGAGGTTCAGGTGAAGA
This sequence comes from Pteropus alecto, assembly GCF_000325575.1. Classification (NCBI taxonomy): domain Eukaryota; kingdom Metazoa; phylum Chordata; class Mammalia; order Chiroptera; family Pteropodidae; genus Pteropus; species Pteropus alecto. The sequence continues at coordinate 60,147,490 of NW_006442484.1, forward strand.
TAAGAATACAGACTTCACAGACAATGAACAACTAGTCTATATTTCAGAGTTCCAGGCTCTAATTAATACCACTCATGAATCATTTCTAGGATGTCAATAATCTACATTATTTGCTTTGTAATAAGAGGATGAAATTTAAATATAAGGTGAAATGAAAGCTGTATAATCTTAATGCCAATAGCAAATTCTTCCCATTATTATTCTCTAGTAAAAGTCACATTGAATATGAAGCTTAAGTCAACTGAACAAAAATGGAAACATAGCTATTAGCTGTGATACACTGTATAGTAGATACAGTGGGTGAGTTGGTGGAAAGAAATGAAAACTTTAAAAAAATACACCACCCGTGATCTACTGAAATCTTAGAAATAATATTTTTTTTACGGAACTTTAATATTAAAAAGTAAGCATTATTATAAAATTAGATTAATACTTTCAGTAAGAGGCAAGAGAGATGCATATATTTTTACTTATCTGTTTTGGAATGCCTGCATCCCTATTATAAAAACATGTAATCTTTGCACTTTCCAACATAGTAACAGCCTCACATTTTATTTATGATATCATATAAAGAAAAATAGGTCGTAATAACATCTTTTGGAGCATTAGGGTCCAAAAAGAACATTTGGTTCTGTGTGTTTCCTGATTAATCATTCTAAAGTATTTCTTGAACATTATCCATCTTTTTTTTTTTTTTTTTTTTTACAGGTGATGATAACCAGAAGTTTACCGATGGTTTTCTACCAGCAACAGTAATAGCTTATTCAGTTTGATTCATTCAACATACCCATCAACACTCCTCAGGGTTGTAATATCTTAAAAGAAGATCTAATTGAAAGATATTACCTGCCCAAGGCCACTAAATGTAAAAATCACATATATAAATTTAGTTTTCCTGTGTTCCCCAGAAACCATACATCTAGGGCCTTCCAATTCTGCTTAACTGTTAGATTATGAAAGCCAAGTAAACTACTTTACATATTAAGTCTAAGTAAATGTATTTTCAATCTTGATTAACTTTCTGAAAAATTGGAAACACTGATTGGGTCACCATTTGCAATTCAGTAACCAAATTCTTCAGTTTTGCTTTTAAGATTAACAGATCAAATTTCAGTTACCATTAGAAACCATGAAAATGTTTCAAAAGCTGTTCTAATGTCAAAGAATATATGCTAAAAAACAAATTAAGCATAATAAGTGCCAAGCAACACCCTTTCTTTTATTTCATATACAAAGTTCAATAATTGTAATAATAATTCTTGTTAAAAAATATCCACAACATAATTTATTATTAAATTGTCCAATCTCCTGATTAAGCTATGGTTAGCTATAATACTGTTGGGCTGAATTCTGTTTTGCAAAACAGAAATTATTATCAACCTATTGAAGGTATAAAATGAAGTTATTTCTCACCAGGTAGATTATAAAGTAGTAGTCTCATTAGGTAGCATGGCATTCTGTTTCTCAAAGTCATAAACCAAATTGAAGTATATGTTCCTACCCCCACCAGCAAGCCCTAACATGATCCATCCACCCTTAACTTTCCCTCTGTTACCTTCCTGTCTTAGCCATCCCTGCATTCCTTCTGGCCCAGATTGCTACGATATGGGTAGAATACACACACTTATTATATCCTTTGTGCCAGGTCCTGGGAACGTAGTTACCACTCCTCAGGCTTGACAGTTGGTCAATAATTAGTTTTGCATCCTTACGAGGGGATGGCACAGCTGCCGGGCTCTTCTCTTCTGCTTTTTTGTATTTATCACCCAGTTGGCAGCAGTTGGCCATAAGCCACAATTTAGAAAGCTTTCACGTCTCTGGCATTCTTTTGCTTCCATGTTAGACAAACAAAACTATCTGGAAAATACAATCAAACTAGGAAGGTAATAGATTTTGCAAAATGAGAATTTAATTAAAAGTGACATTCTCATTAATTCAAACTCAAATTTTATGGAAGTAAGGTGTCTAAGATTTTCACTCATCATCTAAATCAGAAAGCAGATAAGAGAGAACGAAGGGCTTAAAACTCAGACTCAGTTTGAAGATTAGGCCATCGTCTTCATTTGCATGTTTTTACTGTGGAGACTTACAGATTTCATCATTTCACTAGCTTTGGAATTTTCCTGAATAGGGTTAAAATTGTAAAGACTTTTTGGCTCTTCATTGTAAGATGTTTGCCTTAATTAGAAGTGGTCAAGTCATAAATACAATTTGTGTAGAAAGAAAAAACTTGGACGAATGTGAGGAGGACAGAGAGGAAAAGAGAACCTATAGTAGTTTCTTCATCTACATCACTGCAACTCACCTGTCAGGGCTTTCTAGGCCCATTCTTACTAAAAACTGAAAAATAAAATAAGGCTTCTGATTGAAGTGTTCAGGGCTTTTTTTTTTTTATTATCTTGCTTCCAAATAATATTTGAGAAAACAAAACTACTATAATATATAAATTCACCAAAAGCAATCAGATTTTGCATTGTTTTTAATTTCTCATAACAAATAGCAAAATGCAACTATTAAGCCTATGAGGAGTTTTTCCATGAATATACTGATTTCTTCATGGGCTTCAGAAGGTGTCACATTTTAACACTGTTTGAAAAAAATGAAGTTTTGGGTAGATGAAGTATCTTACAAAATTTATTGAAAGTAGAATACGCTGGTGGAAACATTAGTATCCATATCTCTTGAGATGAAAACTAAAATTGTGACTATACAGTACTAAAACCAACCTCACTAGCAGTTCCATTTAAATCAGCCTCAACCCAGATGGGACTTGATACCTTCTACCCCACAAAGTATGTGAGGATCAAGAGACAATGTACCTGCAAGTATTTTAAAACTAAGAAGTGCTATACAAACATGTTCTACCATTACTGTTAATCATTTGATTGCAGTTTTACCACTTCTGATTGTTATACAGGTGAAACAGATTATCCTTTATTTGTTACAGAATTTCTAGTAAGTTATAAACACAACGTATGCTATAAAATTGTGACTGTGCTTCTTTGGCCAAGACCCATTCATTTTGAGTACAAGAAAAATGTTTTGACCCCAGAGTGGATTGGGCCCAAAGACTGGGATTTTTCACACTGAAAACTAAAGGTATATTGTAGTGTAGATGAAAAGAAACAGAGAAACTACTTAATTTTGGCATTTCTTTGAGAATCTGAAGATGCTTGAGTTGATCCATCATGGTTCAGCTCCCCACCAGCACATGTTAAACCCTCGTGTATAAATGCACCCTTGGCTTCACCACTTGACCAGTATCAACACACTATTACATGCCATTAGTTACCAACAAAAACAGCATTTATGTGATTTTTTTTTCTAAATTTTAGCCACAGTATCTCCCATACGTGAAGCCTTTAATGAATCTCCCAGATGGGACAAGCCGTTCTTTCCTCGTTCCTTGATTGTAGAACATATCACATTTTATTTAAAATACTTTTTTGAACCTTGGTGTCTACTCCACTAGACTAAGAACTTCTCAAGGGCAGATTCTGAAACTTGGAGCTCCGTGATCAAATGCAGTGGCTGGCACAGAGAGTACACCAATAGTGTGCTTCTGTCATCTCAGAGGCGTTCTGCATACACGTGCGATGTATCTTGACTATCTTTTATACTATAAGACAGTATAGTATAAGTATCATTTAATAATTTCTTAAAGAAAACAAGACCATACAGCCAAGTTATGTAGGTTCACAGTCCAAAAGAAAATATTTATGGATATTTCTATTTGTAGAGTATATTAAAGTCTAAATGATTCTGTGGAAGTGGTATTTACTATTTTATATCGTTATTATTAGACTTTTCATTTTACTAATGAAGAATAAAAGATCAGTTATCATGGTGTTCTGATATGCTAAGTAAATCTTTGATAATTCCCAGTTCTGAGAACAGTAGCAACTAGGCGATTATACTGTTATTTGGGAAGAAGTTGGATGCCTTAAAAAAGAAGTTTATTTTATACAAATAATTAAAGAGATACATTTTAATTCAAATGTCTTTTACCCAAAAATGTCATAAACCAAAATGAAAGCTAACATGGTCTATGAATATATTTTTGAAAGAAATGCAACCTTCTATATCAGCTACTTAGAGAATGCCAGCTTCGAAACATCTGAAACACCATAAAAAATGTGATTTTTTTAAAAAAGCATATTATTTTTCCTTATAATGAAAAAATGAACAAAAATAGTTTGAAAAATTAGACATATACTTATATTCATGATCAGTAAGTACAAACTGACATTTCCAGTTAATTTTTTTCTCTTCCCTGTTTTTTCTGATCCAATTATAGTAGACAGGCAAATCTTCTATTCTTATTTTCGGATTTCTGTGACTTTTTTTCCCCAGAACATTTCCCCACACTGCAGTACCTGCCTTTAGTGCAGG
>NW_006442484.1:60151947-60166569 GCF_000325575.1 Pteropus alecto
AATGCAACATGAGTGGTATTCTTCTTGAGAGCCCCAATAGTAAACATAGTTTAACCAACAGGGGAGCAATCAGTTCTTAGAAACCAACCTATGAAAATCATTCATATAACCTCTGTAAAGTGTAAGATAGCCAATATCCCATAACTGGAATATCATGGCTACTTATATCTCAAAGAAGTGTTCAGGCAATGCCTGTAAAACCATAGGCTAGCAAACCAAATGTTAATCCAATGCTTTTATTGTTCACAATTTAACTTCACCGTATTGAACGTCTGATTAGTTATGGCCATAATTCAGGAAATAAACAATGATGTGGAAAACCCCAAAAGCAATAAAAATGAAGGACACCCTCTGATAAAAACACACAGAAATAACATTAGTGATGTCATGCAATTTCTGAGATACCATAGAAAAATTGTTTCTTAATATTGATAAGAAAATTATGCATTGGTGAAAATGCAGGTTTAGAAATATAGTACTGAGAGTTTCAATTTGTAATGTCTTCACTGATGAGGGAAAATGGAATTCTTACTACTTAAGAGAGCTGATCTCTTGGGTGTTGCTGATGGCTCCCTAACTGAGCTTAGTGTTTAATGATGCTGTACAAATAAAAAGCAGTGGGGAAATACGAAATCTTTATTAAATGCCATCCTGTAAAGTATCTGATGGATGGAAGAGAGTCTAATGCATTTTAAATAAATGCATATCATACTATCACATATAGTGAGTCTTAAAAAATTATTACTTAGATGCACAGTCCTTGTAGTGGTAGACATGGCACTGTGAAGGAAGTTGGATTTAGAAGCTATTCTCTATTATATTTGTCAAGTGATGGAGTTGCTGTTAGTCATATTGTAATGTCCCTTCGACTTTGGTACATTCAGTGCAAAATATTTCAGGGAATTTTTTTGTACCTTTATAAAAATAAAAGGCCCTTTTGTTCCCTTGAGAGTACTTAAAAGGATACATACTAGCATGATGCCCAAGTAAGCATGGAACATGAAAATGGAACAGGTGACATGTACAGTAAGATAGGTAGGTTCTTATATACATCTTAACATAAATATAATGAACCTATAAAAAATAAACAGAACTCACTGTGTAATTTTTCCTGATATTCTGTGATTAATTGCTAGTTATTTAAAATTGTTTTCATGCATTATAAAGCATAAAATCTGTCATTAGTAATTCATTGTATAACAGTTTCTCTTTAGCCATAATTACATACATACCACTTTGCATATACATTATCATCGTCTACCTTTTGCAAATCTTTAAAGTTACCTCATATTGACTTGGTTTCATTTTTCACTCATGTCCCATGAAAGCTGAAACTTATGGTGCACACCATGCAAGCACCCATAAGCTAGAAAAATGAACATTCTGTTATAGCTTAGGGCTTAAATAAATGTACTTTCAGGAAATATATTTGTTTTTATTATATTATTCAACTTGCATTAATTTGGAGATTGGGTCAAGTGCTGCTAGTTTGGCTTGAACCACATTCAAAGGTAAGTTTCAAGATTCTCCTGAGTCTCTGAAAGTTACCGTGCAGCTGATCTTGTACAGATTCATCTTTGTCTTGGAATATAACAAATGGAAAAAAGTTTGGCAGTCAAGAACTGTTGATTGAAAGACTGTTGGGTTGTTCCCTGGGCATCAAGCTCACCCAAATCCTTCAAAGAGGACTCATCACCACTATCCAGTCCCCAAATGTGGCAGAGCATGTGCTCCTGGAAGATAACAGCACTCAGTTTTACTCTAATGGAAGCATATTCTTGAAATTTCCCATGTTCAGCCATTCTAGAGGGCAGCTTCTGAAATTGCCTGTCCATATGGAGTCAAGCATTGTGCTTCCAGGTCATTCAAGTCCAAAGGTACTGGTCTCTTCAACTGCTGTCAAGAGTTTTTCATAAAGCATGGAGAAGGATGGGTAGGGGGGGAGATCCAGACGGTTAAAACAAGTGTGAGCTCTGCAAACAGAAGAAGCATATATGGTTTAGAATGCTTAAAGTGAAATAAGATTTTGTGTGTGTGTGTGCATGCTTCTCTTTTATATTCAATTTGGTTTTTGCCAATTTTCACACTCCTTTGAAAATATTTTGACTTAAAAATTTAGAATTGAATTTCATTCTCTTAGGGAAATGGGACATTTAAAAATTTATTTTCTTTACATTTTTACAACCATTTAAAATCCATTTTAGGCACATAATACTATTTGTTCAGTTGTCTAAGAATTACAAAGACAAGGGTTTTTTTCTCTTTTGATGTTACTTTTTTTTTTTTAAAGAAATGAATATAAGCCCTTGTGAAGCAATTCATTTTCAGAGTTGGCATTTGCCTGGATGTCTCTCAGAGAATCCACGGTTTTGCATTTTTTCATTTTGTTGGACGGGGAAGAGTAGTAAGTATCTCTGAAGACCTGCCTCATGGCGTAGTGTCTTGGGAAATTCCCTGGCTGGACTTTCCTGTTGAAGTCAGTACGCCATTGTTAACTTCTTTGAATCCTGTGCTATAATCTGTTTTCTCGTAAATCACAATGCAAAATAATGGCCATTTAAATAATTACATTAAGTTTTTTTTTTTTTTCAAAAATACCTCCCCTTATGCCAAGATAGGGGAAAAAAATATGCTTTCCTGTCATTTGCACCTGAATCACAATAAAAAATAGTCTTCGAATAGTGCATCTTATCAGGAAGCAAATCTGCACTTTGACATGGAATAGGAAGCATTTCATTCTGAATGCACAACAGCTTGTTTGTGGGAGCTAAACAATTCTGACTAAAAAATTGTTCCTGAATTCATATAGAATTTTAGAAGCTATGATTATTAATAAGCTATTTTTATAAAGTCACGTTTCAGTTTTTGTTCTTATAAATCACTTTAATACTTATGAAATAAATATAATTATATTCCTAGATATAGTGCAGTACAGTGGGATCAGAAGTTTAAAGTTGAACAGACCTGGGTTTGAATTCTAGCTCTCACAACCAGCTATATGATTTGGAGTGTTATTAAAACTTTCTGAGACTCAATTTTCTTACCAATAAAAAGAGACTAAAGTCAGTCATCTCAGGATACGAAGATTAAATGAAATGACAAAAACATGCTTAATACAATGCCTGGCTCATAGTGTTTGACCAACTAATAAGAGATGTATTGTTAGCTACATTTCATTACCATCGAAAAGATTTACTCTAACTGCCTTCATTAAATTGCCAAAAGATAATCATGATTCATGGAAATTATGAGATAACAAAGAGATAATAAGTCAGATGTGTGGCCACATGGCTTATTAGAAACAAGAATGTGAAGGGACTCTGTAATATATAAGAATATCAGTAGTACTGGCTCAGGATTTACGACTCGTTATTACAAACTCTAGGACATACTGAGGGGAAATCATCTAATTAACCATTGCTGCCAATCCCCCCCTTTTTTGATATAATAATCTATTTCAGAATGCATTTAATATAATTCTTATTATACCTTCTTTGCACTGGAACCTCAACTCGGGTCTCAAGGAAATCTTTTACTTTTAAAAAAATTGAACTAGCATACTAAAAGACAGTCCTAGGAATGGTTTAAAGTCTATCTTGTATGAAATAGTGGAATAAAAATATTAAATACAGACTTTATCTCTGTTCTAGGGAGAGGGGAGAAAGAAGCAGAGACATGAAATATGTTTTGAATATAATTATAAACTTTGTATGTTAGACATATAATATTAATTATACCATTTAGCTAAAAGAGGGTACTTCTTTTAAACAAAATTTTTAATTTTTTTCCTTTGGTTACTAACAAGGCTGAGCATCTTAAGTCAGCTTGCTTGTAGTATTTCCTGTTTTGTGATCTACATCTTTATCTTCTTTTAATTTTTTAATGTGATAAAATATACATCACATAAAACTTGTCACATTAACCATTTGTAAGTGCACAGTTCTGTAGCATTAAGTATATTCACATTGTTCTGCAACCATCACCACCACCCATCTCTAGAACTTTTCATTTGTCTAAACTAAAATTTTACCCATTGAACACACTCTTGTCCTCTTTTGCTCCTGCAATCATCATTTCATTTTCTGTCTCTATGATTTTGACTACTCTAGTTACTTCATGTAAGTAGAATCATACAATATTTGTCCTTTCGACTCACTTATTTCACTTAGCATAATGTTTTCCAGGTCTATGTTGTATCATGGGTCAGAATTTCCTTTCTTTTTAAGGCCAAATAATATTCCATTGTATGCATATATCACATTTTGTTATTCATCCATTGACAGACATTTGGGTTGTTTCCATCTTTTGGCTATAGTAAAAAATGCTATTCTTGAACACTAGTGAACAAATATCTGAATCCCTGCTTTCAATTCTTTTGTGTATATACCCAGAAGTGGAATTGCTAGATCATATGATAATTCTATTTTTAATTTTATAAGGAGCTGCCATACTGTTTTCCATAGTGGCAGCACCATGTTACATTCCCACCAGCAGTGCACAAGGGTTCCAATTTTTCTACATCCTCACCAACACTTTGTTTGTTTTGATAATAGTTATCTTAATGAGTGTGAAGTCCATTTATCACTTAAATCTTTAGGATTTCTTATTGATTTGTATAAATACTACAAAATAAAGAGATTAACTTGTTTTATTTCCTCCTGCTAATCTCTTTCAGCCTATTCGCTTTTTTTATTTAGTTAAGCATTTCATTTATAGAGTAATATTTAGTTGCTATCCATTTCTGATATATTGTCTCTCTTCAGTGTGTTGCTAAGATAAGAAACATCCTGAAAAGGCGATCTCTCTTGTTTATACCTAATAAAAGGTTTTTGTTGTCTATTATTTCCTTTTGTGCTGGTTAATCAAAGGGTGTGATAGATCAACTTTTGGGAGAACTCTTCTTCAAAGAGTAACTGGCTTTTATAGTTGTAATCTTGAGTAGATATATATGAATTCATTTTTGTGAATCAAATCATATTGGATGAACTAAGAAATAAAAAGAATTCAAATGACCCTTTCTCTAGGTAAGCAATAATCCCTAATGAATGTTTTATTTTTTTAGCACAGGACACTAGGATAGGTTAATGTGTTTGTCACACACTAGTTAGGCCTGTTCCTTCCCTCTTGAAAACCAAACACTTTCCCTTAACTTAAGCTTAATTTTAACTAACCAAGAATTAACAAAATGGCCACATATATGGGAATGAGAATTCATAAATAGCAATGTTTGAAGTCCCCAATTAACTGCTTGCACATACTTAGGTCAAATGTCGAATATTAATTCATGGTGGTCTTGTGGTAGGCAGAATTCTAAGATGATCTGCCATGACCCATGCCTTTGTATAATCCCCATCTTTTGAGTGTGAGTGGGACCTGTAACTCACTTCTAACCAACGGATTATGGCAAAAGTGAAGATACGTTGTAGATGTTATTAAAGTCCATAATCAGTTAATTTTAGGTTAATCAAAAGGATGATTATCCTGAGTGGGCCTGACCTAAGTAGATGAGACCATTAAAGGAACATATAGAGGTCAGAGACCCTCACTGCTGCTGAATCTGAAGAAGTAAGTGGCCATGAATTGCACAGCTGCAAGGAACGGATTCTGCCAATAACCTAAGGGAGCTTAGAAGTGGGTCCTTCTCTAGTTGAGCCTCCAGATGAGAATGCAGTCCAGCTGACGCTTTGATTTCAACCTTGTGAGATGCTTAGCAGAAGACCCAGCTAAGCCATGCCTGGACTCCAGATCCACAGAAACAGTGATATAACAATTATGTGTTGTCTTAAACTGCTAATTTTGTGGTAATTTATTATGCAGCAATAGAAAACTACTACGAGTCTCAAGGTAGTAAAACAGTCCAAGAAAAAGTGGCAAGTGTGATAAATGTGATGTAATAGAATCTCCCTTATCAAGGGCAAGTAGTGGGGCAAAGCTGGGCATAATCAGTTGTCCTATCATGTGCCCAGGTTTCTGAGCACAGAAACAAGAATTCTGCATGTCCCTTTGTGGACACTATTGTATCTTATCCGGTAAATCCATATGCCTGGTTCTCTCTTCTCTAAAGATTCAATTCTCAACACAAAGGGAAGGACTGGACAATCTTTTCTGATACTCCTCAGTTATGACATAATCACCATTCTTGATCCAGAGTCTAAGGCAATCACTGCTTCCTAATTTACATCTGGTTGCATAACATACATTACCATACTACAACTTTGCTTCTGAATAAACTGAACAGCTCCCCTAAAAAATGTTTCATGAGGATGGAGGGAGTATACAAAGTGGAGGGGGAAACTGTGCAGAAAGATTAAATGATTTTCCAAAGGTCAAAGCTGAATCAGTGGCCAAACTAAGAATAAAATCTCAATCTTGGGTTCCTAGGGGAAGTCCAATATTAAACCGAAAGCAGGGAGGCTATTGCTCTTCGGCTCTGTGCTTCCATTTCTAGAGGCCTGAATGTTAATTTCATCCCACCCCTGACTGCAAACTGCTAGTCCTCAAAATACTACCAAATTACATACATTTGAAGGACAGGGATTAGCAAAATAAAGCTTCACATGTTTTTTAATGAATGATTCAATTACAATATGCCATAGCTCTAGGGAATACGGTCCAAATTGGGTAAGTCCAGATAACCCTGGGAGATGCCAGGGGATTTTTAGGTGCTTAGTTCTACCTTGGGCTCACCAGAAAAAAAACATACTCAGAGAGATACATTAGAGTGTACTGGCACCACCCAAGAAGCCTGTTTACAATGAGATTTTTGGCTGTACCTCCTGAGTTTCTAATTCAGAAAGTTTGGGGTGGGCCTAAGGATCTGCATTTTAACAGTCACTCCAAGTGAGTCTGATGCAGGTGGTCTCCACTAGTGGAAAGACATCAAGTGAATTAGAAATAAGATACCTACATTGCCTATCCACACCAGCATTTTGTGCGCTTGCAAAAATTTCAAAACTTCTTATAAACAAGACAGCATTGCTAATGAGGAAATTGAGGAATAGTGTGGTTAAATAAATTGCCCAATATTTACCATCAACTTGCTGTATGAGCCAAGAACAAGGAAGAAAAAAAAAAAAGCAAAACAAAACACAATCCTCTGAGGCTTTTCACACCCCTTCTCCCGCCCCATTCCATGTCCTAAGAAAACTCCAGCAGAAAATAACAGGAGGGCCCTTGGACTATGTTGATATTGGCAGCAAAAGCACATCCAGTTATTCAGTCTCCATAAAAGAACATTTTTCAAATCTTTCAAAGCCAGCCACACTAAAGGCTATAATGAGTTTACCTCATTTTGATCTATGCAGCCAGAACTACTCAAGGAGGGCAGGTCTGAACCCGTCTTTGGGAAATCAAGCTGGCATCAATATAAAGAAGATTTAAAAGCCCTCCAGACATCTGGTCTGACTTAATAGATCTCTTGGTGCTTTCTGGATTCTTCAAATGTTAACCAGGTCACATGCTAACCCTATCTTCTTTCCTATAGATAGACAAATGAATTATCCAAATCTAGTGAACCAAAATATTACAATTACATCTAAGTTTTCATAGATTGATTAACTGATTAATGTATTTCTCTCTGTGTGCACTTTTAAAAATTAATTTATTCCCCATTTTTCTAAAAGTGATTTTTGGTAGCGTATAAGAACTCAAAATAACAGACAAAGAAGAAGTCCAATCAGGATTTTAAGTTGAGAGACAAAGAAAAATCCAGAGAAAACCATGGGCCCTGTTTTATCCAGCAGATGTACTCCTAGAAATAAAATGTATATGAATCTACTAAACTCTTTTTATTTGCATTATAATTTAGAAAGTGCTTTGTCAATACTTTTTTTTTTTTTTTTAAATCAGCAGTAATGCCTAATCCTTCAGGTTTCAGTTTCCGTACTCCCATTCTCACCTCTTCATCAAGTAATTAAAGGCATTCTGGAAAATCTTAAGGGATCTTGGAATATATCACTTTATAATGTCAAGATTACTTTGGAAATGTGAGTATTCCTGACCCAACATAACTGTCAGGTCCAAAGTTTGCCTATCTTTTTTTTTACAACAGGCTTCCCCCTAAGGCAATCAGGTGTGTGTGCAGTTCTAGCTGTCAGGGCATGCTGGCAGAAGGCGCAGAGTCCGCCTAGAGCTGGGCTGTGAAGTATGCAAAGAGGGCTTTATTCGGGCTCTCCAGGGCCTCCTAATTCAGGGCCCAGTGAGTGTTCAGGCAGAATCCAAGCTCTTTCACCCGTAAAAACTTTTATTATTTTTCCCCTTGAAGATTCCATATTTCGAATGCTTGTTGATCCCATACAAAATGCTCAAATGAATAAAAATTAAGTTTTCAATTTGCATTACATTTCATTTATTCCTTCATTATTGAACAAGTACTGAGCTCATATTGCATGTCAGGCATTGAGCTGTCCCTTGGTAGATGAGAATAAATAGTCTGGTTTCTGCCCACAAAGAGTTTATACTCAGGCAGCAAAAAATACAGATAAATGGGACCTGCTAAATGTTGTGCAATCTGTGCTCCAAACTGAGAACTCACCTACTTCAGGGCTGTATTTCTCCAGAAGACTACCAGATACCTTTGTCTAATTAATCCAAAAGATTCATACAGGCTGTCTGTGGCTGTGCACACAAACAATTATAATACAATAAGTTACAAGTCTACTCTACATAGTCAGGTAAGGTTTTATAGAGAACACTATTTACGCTAAGTCTTGAAGGATCTGTAGGTGTGTATGGTTTTTCAAGATCAACAACAAGGAAAAGAATGTTTCCAGTAGATTGCCGCAAAGTGTGAGGAAGCATTACATCACCAGGAAACCTGAGAAGTACAAGAGTTTGAGTTACAGGAGTCAAGGCTAGACCTGAAGCCACATGGAGAGGCCTGGCCACATCAGGAAGTGAGGTGTGTTCGTGCAAAGACCTTTTCCATTTATTCCAAGGATGAAAGAAAGCTAGTGACTGGGTGTGCATAGTGATATGTGCCATTACTGAAGACAGAAAGTATAGAAAATCGGTAAGAGGTAGATGATAAATTCAGAGCTTATGATCTGCATGAGAAATCCAAAGTTACCAATCACGCAGTAATAAAATTTAATTAAAGTAATCCAGTGATTGTTTTGTTAACCTAGGTAGATTTATTAACACAAATAAAGATATAACTTGTTATGATTTTTAAAATATTCATAATTTCTCTCCTATCCCCATTAATCCCTTCTTAGACCATGAGATTTAGAGCAGAAATTCCTGCTAAGACTAGTTCACAAATATTTGTGTAAGCCTACAGTGGCACAGCACAACCCCTGACACTCACCAGCTGTCCTATGTGAATCAATGGAAAGGAATTCCATGGCACTTATTACCCCCATTACTCATTCATCATATACCATTTGGTGGCAATGATGTTGGTTATCTATTCATCTATTACTTCCCTCTCTGTGTTTTAATGTCTAGAGATCAATTAACATCTTCCACAAGGTTTTAGCGCATAGTAAATGCATACTGAGTACTTAAAGGCCAGTTAGAGGAATTTGATTTACTAATGTCTTACTCTAAAGTCTTACTAGGTCACCTTGGTTAAAATGCATCTGGGTCTATAAATACAGTATGGAATGTTCCCACAATGGGAATTTCTGCATCCAGGGGTAACTAATAGAAAAAACTCTTCAAACTTTTCCTTATAAGAAGGTAACTTCTTCACCTATAGATGGCCCTGTGAAAAGATGAAGAGTACATCCTTTTTAAGTGTAAGAATTTAAACCCAATAGAAGAAAACCCATTAAGGAGCAGTTCTGAGAAGAAAACTCTTGGATGTGATGACTAGTAATATCTTTTTAAAAATCCTTAAATGTGCTATACCTTTTAGATTGGTCTTTACTTTGGGAAGCGGGTAAAATGATCATAAAAACATACTGTGTCTAAAAAGAGACTCTTTAGTCATTAATGTAAAAAATAGAGCTACTGAAATAATTTGCAATCATCTAATGGAATGAAAGATATTTTAATTGCTATAGGCAAGAATAGGATAGTCCAAGTCGATATGACTAATGGTCCTTGAGACCTGTTTCACAGGTCATATTTTAAAGCGTATGTTTGTGAGTGTCAAACCTTACAGCATTTAAGAAATGATTATCCCCCTTTTCTTGGTCGCAAGAGCGAAAACTAGTTTGGGTCCATCTCTTTGTATCACCCTAGACCACTATACCAGCACCTCTCACCTGGACCACTGAAGCAGCCTGCTGGCTAAACTTCTGCTTATCTTTCTACATCCTGTAGTTCATTCTGCACCCAGCAACCAGAGTGATCATCTGAAATCTCAAGATCACTCCCTCCCGTGCTTACACTTTCTAGTGGCTTAGAATGAAATCTAGACTTCTTGCCGAAGACTACCAGGTAGGTGGCCTGGTCTGGTCTACCAATCCAACCTCAACACATATACTCTCCCCCGACCTGCTATAGCCACCAGCCTCCTTGCTGTTTCTCAAACAAGCCAAACTCTATTCTGCCTTCAGACTCTGGATCTTGAAGCTGCTTGAACTCTTTTCTGCTGATTTGTCACCTGGCTGGCTCTTTCTCATCTCCAAGGACTCAGCTTAGGCATGATCTACTCAGAAAGGTCATCTAGGCTTCTTCCTTCAGTGCACCTGTCATTCTGTACTGGAAGAGGAAAAACTGCATTACTGGTGAGATTATACAGCAATATTTAATTACATGGAAAGATGTTCATGACTAGTGATATGTGGTAAACAAAAAGAGGTTACAAACTGTATGCAGTATGATTATGTTTCAGTGTATGCAGTATGATTATATTTTTGTTTTTAAATGTGTCGTGTGTGTGTATGTAAGTAAAAATGAGTGGAAACATATACTACAAAATGTTTAGAAGTTATCTAAGTAGTGGACTTTTGATATATATATTTAACTTCTTGGCATTTTTTGTGAAAAGCTTTCTTTTCATAATAATAAAAAGCAGAGTTTAAAACAATGAAAAAAAAGTTGTTTTTTATCTTTCAAAACCAACCCATGTTAAAAAGAACATCGTGACTGTTGCTTTCCAATTCTTCTGTCTTCTCATCCTACTTGTCAAGAACCTCAGATATAAACATATAAACTTTATACCATGCTGAGACAAAGGATTTGCTTTGCATTTTCCAGGCGGCATGTCAGCAGCCTGTTTTTCAGAATGTTTAAGAGCAATTGCCATAAAGTGAATTTACTGTCTCTTAATAAGTCTATCAGAACACTGGGGGATAGGAAATCTTCAGAAGTGCAAAATACAGAGCTAACTACCAACCACGAAGCAGAGGAAGTCCAGTAATGTGTTCAGGCTATAAGCCTTCATGGAGACACCCGTCTGCCTTCACCATTATTTATCATCTTGGTTTCTAGTTACTTTATTACCACAAGAGAGAAAAAAATAGCCATGGCTTCAACTTGTACTGGCTTCAGAGACAACCATACATGTTTTAATACACTGCTTGGCACACATGGTAAGTAGTGTTATATTCACTGCTACCGCAAAGTGAGACTAGGAAATCTGAGAAAAGAATGAGACTCACACTTGCTTAGGTTAAAGGCCTTCAATCATCCATGTCTAGAAAGACCAAGACGCCCTCCCATCTGCTCTTATCCTAGATAGCCACCTCCAGCTTACCAGGGTATAGCCTCCCATGCCTGACCTGAGATGACTCCAGACTTCTTAGAGAACACATTTTTTAAGTAAGAAGGACATCCATCCATTTTGTCTCCAGTGTGTACAATGTCACATTTTAAATAAACACCATCTCATTAATAAGTAAAAGAAATACTTTTAGGTTGACCAGCTTGAGACAAACCAGCTCTTCAGTTCTGCAACTTAAATCTATCAGGAAATAGCAGGAAAAATGGCTTCAGTGTATCTGTTTTGATGGTAGGAGAAATGGACTCAGTCACACAAGACAATCTCTTTAGACCAGAGCCAATCTTATAGATCTTACACTTAAGTAACATGCCCACATTTCATAAAGAGTGATGACAATCTTATCAGTGAAGAAATAACTTCTGATGAAACTATATGGTCATGCATTAAAGTTCTTTTTATTTTTTTTCTGTAAATGAACTTTTTTGTGTGTGTGGAGGACATTTAAAAAATTACAGCAGTATGGTGGCTTATAGGACATTTGGGATAAAAGCTTAAAAGGAACAAAGACAACCTAATATCCCTAGAGGCTGTCATACACTATCTCACTCACTTTTCAAAAACACGACTTGAGCATGGCATTGTTATTCCTACTCATCAGTGACAGATTTAGGCTCTTGTTTAGGGTCATATAGCTAGCGTATCATAGGGCTTGTATCTGTAGTCATGCCTCTTAACTAGATTATATGAGTTGACTAACATGAAGTAGAATAGCCAAGTACTTCTTTCCTACTATTGGACCTGAAAACTTAGGGCCTGTTATAGACAAGGTATGAACATGGTCTGCTTTCCTGATATGCCTCATAATATCTTTATTTATTCTATTTTATAATCTGAGTAAAAGTCTAGAACCAGCCTCAGGTCATAAGGAAGAAAGGAAGAAACAACAATGCTTGTTGCCCAACTGTGTGTATGCAACAATACTGAAGAACACTACCATTTCTAATGAGTCAGCATATGAACTTCCTGGAGCTCCCCTGGGGGAAGTAAAAAAATAAATCCAGTATGACCTCCAAGATTCTTCAACAACCTGTTGGTGTTACTTCTTGCTCAACCAAACCTAATATACCACCCCGCTCCCTGGTCTTTTACAGACGAGGAAACCGAGGTCTAGAGATCAACTGATCCTCAAAGTCCCAGAGTTAGCTGGTAGCAAAGGGAGGACTAGAACCCAGGTCTTCTACCTCCCAACCCTCGCTCTTTCCAATATTGCTCTTTCCAATATGCTTCTGCCTGATATATATTACAGTGGATGGTGACAGAAATCATAATGGCAGCCATCAACCATTAACTGGATGCTTACTCATGGCCAGGGTCAGCAGTAAATGTTTTAGATGAATGATTCAATTTAATCCTCAGAATTACCAACCTACAAGGTAGATGAGGAAACGGGCTCAGAAGGATTAAGTAACTTCTCCAAGACCCCACTAGGAGTAAGAACAGTAATAATGTAGAATTCTTGAGGTAAAAAGGACCTTTCTAGAGCTAACGTTTCATGTCTGTACCAAACTGCCTTTCTGTGCTTACCAGGTTTGGTGAAAATTGCAGTGATTAAATATGAACAACAGATCTATCTTCTTACTGTTACAGTTTATTCCATCTACTTTACAAAAGTAAATATTTACAAAAACAGATTTCAAGAGAAAAGTGGCACAATCAATCTGTCCCTTGCTGCCTCCTTGATGCTAATCCTTGAGTTTCTCAAAAGGGCGAGAGGCCCACTCAGTATGAATCTGCTTTTGAGACACAAATATATGTTTATGGGGAAAAGAACATAATTCAGGCATAAATAAAATATAATAGTTCTTTAAATAATGAAATTATAGTGTCCCGAATTTGGAACACTAGGTATGCAGTTTAAATGCAGTGCCTCTGTTCACTGATTGAGATGCACCCAAGGTGACTGAGGAGGCTCAGTCTGAGCTCGCAGAACTGAGCTCAGTCCTGAGCTCGCTCTATTCATTACTTTCTGAATCTGCATTTTCAGCACCCCTTTTCTCATGTGTTGATGCTTAGAACATAATTCTCAAGAACTAGTGTCTTGCAATTGCTAAGAAGAAAGTCTTGTTAACGGGTTTCTCAAAGTTGTTTGTACTTAAAGAAGCTCAGGATGACATCTTGGGGTACTGAATATCACTCAGGAAGATCCTTTAACCTCCACAGTTTGCAGTTTTATTAGTAGTAAAATGAAAGGCAAGCTGAGGTACTTTTTACCTCAAGAATTCTACATTGTTACTGTTAATGGAGAAACGAGTTCTAAAACCAATTTTTATCCATTCCTCTTTTGTTCATTTGCTCCCTCCTTTTCTTTTGCTTCAGCTCCAGTTACCTCCATTTAACCTCAAACACATTTTTATTCAAAAATATTACCTTATCTTTAAGGTGGTAAGGTAATATTCTTACATATATTAGAAGCATCAGTAAAGCAATTTATTTCTACTCCAAGGAAATGTGTCATCTTATTACGAAAGAGAATACAATGCAGAGGGCATTCACATGGAATTAAGGCATGTACGATATAAGCTAAAGAGGTATAGAGCACGATCACTTGATTTAATATTTTTTAGAAACCACAACAGTAAACCCTCAGTGAAGGGATTCTAAAAAGTTATTAATATAAACTTAAAACTAGAGTTTCTGGAAACATTTAAATTACAGCCACAATCGTAAGAAGCCACAGTATGATGACTAACATTGCTTTATTAAAGCTGACAAATGCTTTGGTTTGGTTGCATTTTGTATTCTAAGAAACGTATGTGTGTATTTTAACTATGACCAAGATCTTTTTATCCCTCATGTAGAAAGGTAATCAGAGATCAATTCGCCCTAAAAGCTTTTTCTGCTCTCCCAAACTTTTAACATAAAAACAGTAACTAATGAATGTAATATCTAGAAAGAGATTAAAGGTTTCCTCTAGAACACTATAGTGACCAAAAAAAAAAAAAAGTTCT